>NC_091321.1:17131230-17216230 GCF_038502225.1 Cherax quadricarinatus
TATGCAGGTTCACCAGACACCAACAACCTAGCATATGCAGGTTCACCAGACACCAACAACCTAGCATATGCAGGTTCACCAGACACCAACAACCTAGCATATGCAGGTTCACCAGACACCAACAACCTAGCATATGCAGGTTCACCAGACACCAACAACCTAGCATATGCAGGTTCACCAGACACCAACAACCTAGCATATGCAGGTTCACCAGACACCAACAACCTAGCATATGCAGGTTCACCAGACACCAACAACCTAGCATATGCAGGTTCACCAGACACCAACACCCTCGCATAGCATGCAGGTTCACCAGACACCAACAACATATGCAGGTTAGCATAGCATGCAGGTTCACCAGACACCAACAACCTAGCATATGCAGGTTCACCAGACACCAACAACCTAGCATATGCAGGTTCACCAGACACCAACAACCTAGCATATGCAGGTTCACCAGACACCAACAACCTAGCATATGCAGGTTCACCAGACACCAACAACCTAGCATATGCAGGTTCACCAGACACCAACAACCTAGCATGTGCAGGTTCACCAGACACCAACAACCTAGCATATGCAGGTTCACCAGACACCAACAACCTAGCATATGCAGGTTCACCAGACACCAACAACCTAGCATATGCAGGTTCACCAGACACCAACAACCTAGCATATGCAGGTTCACCAGACACCAACAACCTAGCATGTGCAGGTTCACCAGACACCAACAACCTAGCATATGCAGGTTCACCAGACACCAACAACCTAGCATATGCAGGTTCACCAGACACCAACAACCTAGCATATGCAGGTTCACCAGACACCAACAACCTAGCATATGCAGGTTCACCAGACACCAACAACCTAGCATATGCAGGTTCACCAGACACCAACAACCTAGCATATGCAGGTTCACCAGACACCAACAACCTAGCATATGCAGGTTCACCAGACACCAACAACCTAGCATATGCAGGTTCACCAGACACCAACAACCTAGCATATGCAGGTTCACCAGACACCAACAACCTAGCATATGCAGGTTCACCAGACACCAACAACCTAGCATATGCAGGTTCACCAGACACCAACAACCTAGCATATGCAGGTTCACCAGACACCAACAACCTAGCATATGCAGGTTCACCAGACACCAACAACCTAGCATATGCAGGTTCACCAGACACCAACAACCTAGCATATGCAGGTTCACCAGACACCAACAACCTAGCATATGCAGGTTCACCAGACACCAACAACCTAGCATATGCAGGTTCACCAGACACCAACAACCTAGCATATGCAGGTTCACCAGACACCAACAACCTAGCATATGCAGGTTCACCAGACACCAACAACCTAGCATATGCAGGTTCACCAGACACCAACAACCTAGCATATGCAGGTTCACCAGACACCAACAACCTAGCATATGCAGGTTCACCGGACACCAACAACCTAGCATATGCAGGTTCACCAGACACCAACAACCTAGCATATGCAGGTTCACCAGACACCAACAACCTAGCATATGCAGGTTCACCAGACACCAACAACCTAGCATATGCAGGTTCACCAGACACCAACAACCTAGCATATGCAGGTTCACCAGACACCAACAACCTAGCATATGCAGGTTCACCAGACACCAACAACCTAGCATATGCAGGTTCACCAGACACCAACAACCTAGCATATGCAGGTTCACCAGACACCAACAACCTAGCATATGCAGGTTCACCAGACACCAACAACTTAGCATATGCAGGTTCACCAGACACCAACAACCTAGCATATGCAGGTTCACCAGACACCAACAACCTAGCATATGCAGGTTCACCAGACACCAACAACCTAGCATATGCAGGTTCACCAGACACCAACAACCTAGCATATGCAGGTTCACCAGACACCAACAACCTAGCATATGCAGGTTCACCAGACACCAACAACCTAGCATATGCAGGTTCACCAGACACCAACAACCTAGCATATGCAGGTTCACCAGACACCAACAACCTAGCATATGCAGGTTCACCAGACACCAACAACTGAGGTAATTTTCGACGCGACCTTCTTATGATATTCAGCAGTATATATGATCCTTGATAGCATATTCAAGGCGCGGTATTCTTGCACGTGTGTGTTGGACCTGCCAAGCATGGGCCAGTAACAAACATGTACAACACAGTTGGATATCTTTATTGATGGAACGTTTCGCCTACACAGTATCGTCTGGAACGATATCTTTCCAGACGTTCCATGGCCTGGAACGATATCGTTCCAGACCATGAAACTGAACTCTTCTCCAGGCTGAGGGACTGACCACCTCAAATACTTTTTCTCCAAGGTTGATGGACTGATTACATCATGTTCATTTCATTACTACTTGTCCCTTTGTATGTGACTGAAGAAGCCTACTGTATAGGCGAAACGTTTGATCAATAAAGATACCCAACTGTTGCACATGTCTTAATGTTAAACCCGTAGTTATTTTACACCATTTTTTAACAATATAGGCCAGTAGGCCTGCTGCAGTGATCGTGTAAACCACAATATAAACCGAAATTTCATTTAAAACTAAAACCGTGAGGGGTCATTTAGGTAACAGATTAAACCTTTCTTTGTGCTTACCAGTACTCTGTTACATGTAAACTACATTTTGTGTACTACACTAAGAAATACAAATTTTGATTTTGATTTTTAAAGGGTCGGAAGAAACACAAATTTTGATTTTGATTTTTAAAGGGTCGGAAGAAACACAAATTTTGATTTTGATTTTTAAAGGGTCGGAAGAAACACAAATTTTGATTTTGATTTTTAAAGGGTCGGAAGAAACACAAATTTTGATTTTGATTTTTAAAGGGTCGGAAGAAACACAAATTTTGATTTTGATTTTTAAAGGGTCGGAAGAAACACAAATTTTGATTTTGATTTTTAAAGGGTCGGAAGAAACACAAATTTTGATTTTGATTTTTAAAGGGTCGGAAGAAACACAAATTTTGATTTTGATTTTTAAAGGGTCGGAAGAAACACAAATTTTGATTTTGATTTTTAAAGGGTCGGAAGAAGCACAAATTTTGATTTTGATTTTTAAAGGGTCGGAAGAAACACAAATTTTGATTTTGATTTTTAAAGGGTCGGAAGAAACACAAATTTTGATTTTGATTTTTAAAGGGTCGGAAGAAGCACAAATTTTGATTTTGATTTTTAAAGGGTCGGAAGAAGCACAAATTTTGATTTTGATTTTTAAAGGGTCGGAAGAAGCACAAATTTTGATTTTGATTTTTAAAGGGTCGGAAGAAGCACAAATTTTGATTTTGATTTTTAAAGGGTCGGAAGAAACACAAATTTTGATTTTGATTTTTAAAGGGTCGGAAGAAACACAAATTTTGATTTTGATTTTTAAAGGGTCGGAAGAAACACAAATTTTGATTTTGATTTTTAAAGGGTCGGAAGAAGCACAAATTTTGATTTTGATTTTTAAAGGGTCGGAAGAAACACAAATTTTGATTTTGATTTTTAAAGGGTTGGAGAGAAAAGCCTAAGTAACAGTTTGAAATAATTCAACTTGAGTACACAGGCGACTTGAAGCTTTCACGACTTTCTAAATGCTCTTACTTTCGAAGACTTTTTTTTCCTTTTCCTTTCATACTTTTCAAAGACGGGGAGATAGGCCTATTCTATCATGTGACTTTTTGTAAATTCATAAACGCTACGAACAGAAGAAAGCAAATGGAGTCGATGGTAAGGTGAAGGGAAGGAAAGAAGGGACAGAAAAGAGGTGAAGGGAAGGAAAGAAGGGACAGAAAAGAGGTGAAGGGAAGGAAAGAAGGGACAGAAAAGAGCTGAAGGAGTAATAATCCTCCTTGACATCGTTCCCCATTTATGTTGATATTAACCTCATTTGCGGGTCGATTGTTGTGGCAGAAAAGAGTGAGGGTGAGAGGGGTCTGAGAGGTGGCAGAGAGGGGTGAGAGGGGTCTGAGAGGTGGTAGAGAGGGGTGAGAGGGAGGGGCTGAAAGGAAGGGAAGGGGTAAACAGGGAGAAAGAGAGAGAACTGCATTTAATCAACTCACTTCTTTCTGTTTACCCCTTTCTTCTTGCTTCTTCCTGTTTACCCCTTTCTTCTCACTCGTTCCTACACCCCACTTACCTCTTCCTGCTTGTGAAACACAAAACACAGTTTCAAGGGTAGATACGATAGGGCCCCGGGGAAAAGAAATCGGTAAAACCTTTCTGATAAAGAATTCAGAGTGGGGGGAGGAGAGCGATGACTCGACCCCTGAAAACGCAACTAGGCGAATAGAATTCTTGCATCAATTTCAAACAACCCCCGAGTTAATAAATCTATACGAAAAAACAGTCTTGTATCTAAAAACTCCACGTAGCGACGTGGGTAGGTAGACAACAATCATCCAGGGAGGTATTGACCTACCATGAGCGTACAACGGAAGACTGTTAAATGTTTTGCACTCTGGCAGTAGGTTGGTAGACAACAACCATCCAGGGAGGTGCACCCATTCAGGGAGGTGCAACCATCCAGGAAGGTGCAACCATCCTGAGAGGTGCAACCATCCAGGGAGGTGCAACCATCCAGGGAAGTGCAACCATCCAGGGAGGTGCAACCATCCAGGGAGGTGCAACCATCCAGGGAGGTGCAACCATTCAGGGAGGTGTAACCACCCAGGGAGGTACCATCCAGGGAGGTGCAACCATCCAGGGAAGTACAACCATCCAGGGAGGTGCAACCATCCAGGGAAGTACAACCATCCAGGGAGGTGCAACCATCCAGGGAAGTACAACCATCCAGGGAGGTGCAACCATCCAGGGAAGTACAACCATCCAGGGAGGTGAAACTATCCAGTGAGTTGCAACCATTCTGTTGTATGTGTGAAGCGTAAGTGATAAAGATAGGAACACACGACAGGCTGGTAATGAAGGCAGGAATGCACGATAGGCTGATAATGAAGGCAGTAATACAACGATAGGTTGGTAATAAAGGCAGTAATACAATGATAGGCTGGAAATGAAGGCAGGAATATCGTGATACCCTAGAAAAATGCACTAGGGCTCATTAATAAATCAAACTTGCCTACCTCCACCAAGTATAGATCCAGGAAGTGTGTGTATGTGTGTGTGTGTGTGTGTGTGTGTGTGTGTGTGTGTGTGTGTGTGTGGGGTCGAGCCTACGTTTGCTTACACTGGGGATTTATTGTTGATTACTAAGTGTTTTATAAATCAAAGCTTGTACACTACTAAAATCAATGTGTGTGTGTGTGTGTGTGTGTGTGTGTGTACTTACCGAGTTATGGGTGTGGGGGGTCGTGTCTAGCTCCTTCCCCAGTCTTCAACTCAACATACACTGACGTTACTGGTTCCTGGATCCTGTCCTACCTGCTCTCCACACTTCTCATGGAGTTACATCAGGTTTAGGTTAGGTTAAGTAAGATATGTCAGGAAACAGGACAAGTGCTTCCTGATGCGGGTCCTAGTAACATGATGACCCGCAGCTGAAGCTTTTGGTCATCTGACCGAGACCTTCCGTTGGCTCACCCCTCCACTTCTTTATAAATTATAATTATATTCCACTTCTCTACTATGCTAATAACGTTGTATATTTTTTTCGTCACTGTTATCATGTGTTTTAAACTTCTGTCTATGTTCCATTACTCTTGGTCCCCACATTACAGTGCATCTCTATCTGCCATATCTTTTCTTCTGAATACTTTGAATGTCACAATCATGTCTCTCCTGGTTCTCATTTAGGGACTACCTTTGTTAAAAGAATTTAGAAAATTTAAGCTAGGCTTGCTAGATCATGTTGGGGTTCTGTAAACAATGTGAGCGCTCGTGCAGGTACTATGTGGTATACTATTAACAAGGCGCCAGTGGCCTGGTGGCTAAAGCTCTCGCTTCACACACGGAGGGCCCGGGTTCGATTCCCGGCGGGGTGGAAACATTTCGACGTGTTTCTTTGCACCTGTTGCCATGTTCACTTAGCAGCAAATAGGTACCTGGGTGTTAGTCGACTGGCGTGGGTCGCATCCTGGGGGACAAGATTGAGGACCCCAATGGAAATAAGACAGTCTCGACGACACACTGACTCTCTTGGGTTATCCTGGGTGGCAAACCCTCCGGGGTTAAAAATCCGAAGAAAATCTTATCTTAGGACAATCCAAATTTTAACTCATCCTCCGAAATCCTGAGTCAGTTTCTCCAAGCTGTGTCAAGACGATCCTCTACAGAGTAATACACTCAGATGATGATTAGGTTAGGTTAAGTAAGGTTCGTCAGGAAGCAGGACAACTGTTTCCTGACGCGGGTCTAAGTCAGATGATGACTCGCCATTGGAGCTTTTGGTCATCTGACCGAGGCCTTCCGCTGGCTTACCGGTCCACCTCTTTAAAAATTATAATGAGTTATAACCATTTCTTAAGTTATCAGATGATGATGACGTCTTCTGCGCTAAAATACTTGTAACCACCTATTTGTTATTACTTATGTGTAGTTACATCAGCAGGGCTACATGGTGGTGCCTGGCCACCAGTGGTAGACCTACATTATCGTGGCCTTGAAGCCTCAACTGTTATGGGGCCACCTTGACAACCACCAACGGCGACACCATACTTTAATAACCTTTTAATTTCTATTTTAACCATTTTGTTTTGAATTACACTATTATTAATATTAGTAATTTAAAAAAAAAACTTTCATACAGTAGACTCAAAAATTTTAAGCAATATGGACTGAAGTGGCTTCTGGGGCCCCTCCGGAATTAAGGGCCCTAAAGTTTAAGGTTCATGGTAAATCCGTTCCTGGTTGTCACCAGTGTTTGTGGGTAGTTAAGTCACCATCACCCGGCTGCCCCACCTGGTTACTTCCCAGGGCATTTCCTTGCCACAGTGAGAAATTTGCCGAAAACCGTAAGACATCCACTTGTATGTCTTAGAACCAGGTTTAGATGCATGGAAGATTTCTTTGAGGATTTATTCAGTACATGACGTGTACACCGTAATAATCAGCACACAGCTTGTATCCCATTCTTCTTATAATAATAATCATAATAATATTTATTTCTACAAGTATATGTACAAGGTATACAGGCCTAGCTGACATCAGTGCCATACGAAATAGAAAGCCCCTGGTTATGCAGAGCATTTCGGGCAAATTACGCCATTTTTGTCCCCAGAATGGAGCCCACACCAATTGACTAACATCCAGGTACCTATTTTACTGCTAGGTGAACTGGGACAGCAGGTGTCTCAAGGAAACACGTCCTACTATTTCCGCCCGTACCGGGAATCAAACCACGGACCTGAATATGTGAGCTAAGTGCGCTACCAACCCAGCTACGGGACACTTACTCCATTGCACAAATAAACCAATTAATGCCCAGCTCTGCAAATAAATTGTGCCCCTATACCCCTTGCTATTCGTAACTACTAGAAGTATTAGGGCGAAATGATGATCATTTTCAATACCAGACACTCTCACCCAGGTGATAAATGGCTTAAATAACCTGCAAGTTGAAAAATAAAACACTATGCAACATCTGAGAATGTTTACTGGGTAAATAAAGATTCCCATATACTATTACATAAGGGTCTCCATTCTTCACTCTCATCCATAATTTTTTCATGATACGAGATGAAGCTTCTGAAAAAAATTATAAACCAAAACAAAAAAATAGCCTACTATGAACAACTCTCATTTTTTTTTACCGCTCCCTTTACACACACACACACACACACACACACACACACACACACACACACACACACAATACCAGACACTATAGAGGTGGTACTTCCCTATATAATATATATATATATATATATATATATATATATATATATATATATATATATATATATATATATATATATTTTTTTCAACAAGTCGGCCGTCTCCCACCGAGGCAGGGTGACCCAAAAAAGAAAGAAAATCCCCAAAAAGAAAATACTTTCATCATCATTCAACACTTTCACCACACTCGCACATTATCACTGTTTTTGCAGAGGTGCTCAGAATACAACAGTCTAGAAGCATACACATATAAATATACACAACATATCCCTCCAAACTGCCAATATCAAACTGCCAATATATATATATATATATATATATATATATATATATATATATATATATATATATATATATATATATATATATATATATATATATATATATATATATACATATATATATATATATATATATATATATATATATATATATATATATATATATATATATATATATATATATATATATATATATATATATAAAATACAGTAGCCTACCATATTCACTATTTTTATATTCCTTATTTTATCACTGTTTAATTTCTCGTTAATTTTCCCGGAGATTTTTAGGGATTATTTACATCAGTTTTAATTACGTACCGACGCGTATGTTAATAATTTACGGCATCTTGTTGAGAAAAGACGTTTCGCCCGTTCTCACAAAGTCCCTGGTGGGCGAAACGTTTTCTCCATAAAAATGCCATAAACTATGCATATTGTGTCTTATTGTTTAGTGAAAAATTTATAGTTTTTTTTAAAGTTAAAAAAATGGCATTTTATTTTTAATAGCAAAAAAAAAAAAACACAAAATTTCCAAAATTTATAACCGAAATAATTATATACCCCAACATACAATTATATACCCCAGTAAGCAATTATATACCCCAACATACAATTATATACCCCAGTAAGCAATTATATACCCCAACATACAATTATATACCCCAGTAAGCAATTATATACCCCAACATACAATTATATACCCCAGTAAGCAATTATATACCCCAACATACAATTATATACCCCAGTAAGCAATTATATACCCCAACATACAATTATATACCCCAGTAAGCAATTATATACCCCAGCAAGCAATTATATACCCCAACATACAATTATATACCCCAGTAAGCAATTATATACCCCAACATACAATTATATACCCCAGTAAGCAATTATATACCCCAACATACAATTATATACCCCAGTAAGCAATTATATACCCCAACATACAATTATATACCCCAGTAAGCAATTATATACCCCAACATACAATTATATACCCCAGCAAGCAATTATATACCCCAGCAAGCAATTATATACCCCAACATACAATTATATACCCCAACAAGCAATTATATACCCCAACATACAATTATATACCCCAGCAAGCAATTATATACCCCAGCAAGCAATTATATACCCCAACATACAATTATATACCCCAGCATACAATTATATACCCCAACATACAATTATATACCCCAGCATACAATTATATACCCCAGCATACAATTATATACCCCAGCATACAATTATATACCCCAGCATACAATTATATACCCCAGCATACAATTATATACCCCAGCATACAATTATATACCCCAGCATACAATTATATACCCCAGCATACAATTATATACCCCAGCATACAATTATATACCCCAGCATACAATTATATACCCCAGCATACAATTATATACCCCAGCAAGCAATTAAAAATATTTTTTATTATGTAATTCGTTTATTTTAATTGTTTTGAGTACCACACCGTATCATTACGTTACATTATGAACACATCGTATAATCCTGTTATAGACAGCCAAGACATCCTAGAAATTATTGGCGCTTTCCACGTATATAATTAAAGGTTTCCCATGAAAAAAAATATAAATATATATAACCTACCAGAGTTTGGTGGGAAAGACTTTGGTGATTTTGAGTACGTTGGTTCGAGTCTATAAGTATTAGAGGTGTTCACATAATAGCCACCAGAGTCACTTGGGACAGCATCACGCCATTAAATTGCTCTCTTCACGGCTGTCATTGTCTTTTTATATCCAGCCTAGCATAGGCCAATAGGCCTATTGCCGCGTTCCTTCATTCTTGTGTGCTTGCATTTTACATGCTTAAAAAAGGTTAGGCTGTTTTGATAATATTTTTATCCAAGGTTTATCATTTCTTAAAACACTGGTAGTCTCCCACCGAGGCAGGGTGACCCGATAAAGAAGAAAATACTTACACTGTCACTCATTTAGTCACTGTCTCCGGAGGGGCGCCCACATCACAGTACAGCTGCCTGTATCTCAGCTATTTCACTACATTGTGCAATAGCAATAAGAACATCAATACAATGTCTGAAGGTATTCCACTGGTCAGTAGACCTACTGTTTTTCCTCGTCTCACAATTCACAAATCAC
Organism: Cherax quadricarinatus; assembly: GCF_038502225.1. Classification (NCBI taxonomy): domain Eukaryota; kingdom Metazoa; phylum Arthropoda; class Malacostraca; order Decapoda; family Parastacidae; genus Cherax; species Cherax quadricarinatus. The sequence continues at coordinate 17,141,465 of NC_091321.1, forward strand.
CACTGACCGAAATGCTAGTTAGTTTATATATATAACTAGTCAGTAAACAGTAGGTCACACATCATCAGTAGACTAACTCACGGTATATATACCAGATTATGCCACACTCTCAGTCTGGTAAACCAGGAACACACTTTATACACCTTGGTAGAGGTTATAAACACCATTGTGCCTCCAGTCACCAATAACGTCAGAGTAAGAATGGTGGTGGGAGAGATATATACATACACACATCAATCCAGCCACTCCAGTTTATAGGTTAGTTCTACGCCTGCGTGACCTCTCTCTCATACACTACACATCACTCCAGACTGCACATTACTCCAGACTACACAGTACTCCAGACTACACATTACTCCAGACTGCACATTACTCCAGACTACACAGTACTCCAGACTACACATTACTCCAGACTACACATTACTCCAGACTACACATTACTCCAGACTACACATTACTCCAGACTACACATTACTCCAGACTACACATTACTCCAGACTACATATTACTCCAGACTACACATTACTCCAGACTACACATTACTCCAGACTACACAGTACTCCAGACTACACATTACTCCAGCCTACACATTACTCCAGACTACACATTACTCCAGACTACACATTACTCCAGACTACACATTACTCCAGACTACACATTACTCCAGACTACACATTACTCCAGACTACACAGTACTCCAGACTACACATTACTCCAGCCTACACATTACTCCAGACTGCACATTACTCCAGACTACACATCACTCCAGACTACACATTACTCCAGACTACACATTACTCCAGACTACACATTACTCCAGACTACACCACTCCAGACTACACATCACTCCAGACTGCACATTACTCCAGACTACACATTACTCCAGACTACACATTACTCCAGACTACACATTACTCCAGACTACACCACTCCAGACTACACATCACTCCAGACTACACATTACTCCAGACTACGCATTACTCCAGACTACACATTACTCCAGACTACACATTACTCCAGACTACACCACTCCAGACTACACGTTACTCCAGACTACACATTACTCCAGACTACACCACTCCAGACTACACATTACTCCAGACTACACATTACTCCAGACTACACCACTCCAGGACTTAAGAAATCGTAATGACACGATTGCAAATAAACCATACCCCCGGCCGGGATTGAACCCGCGGTCATAGAGTCTCAAAACTCCAGCCCGTCGCGCTAGCCACTAGACCAGCTAGCCACAATAAGATTCATCCAACTAGGTATATTTCTACACCATAGGAAAGTTAGCACAGGCACCTCTGTGACCACAAATGCAAGTTTTTACAGACGAATCTCCAGCTAGCGTGGCCGTGACGAACTCTAGCTCAAGTCCCTTCACTGCCGTCAACATGACTTAAGAAATCGTAATGACACGATTGCAAATAAACTATACCCCCGGCCGGGATTGAACCCGCGGTCATAGAGTCTCAAAACTCCAGCCCGTCGCGCTAGCCACTAGACCAGCTAGCCACAATAAGATTCATCCAACTAGGTATATTTCTACACCATAGGAAGGTTAGCACAGGCACCTCTGTGACCACAAATGCAAGTTTTTACAGACGAATCTCCAGCTAGCGTGGCCGTGACGAACTCTAGCTCAAGTCCCTTCACTGCCGTCAACATGACTTAAGAAATCGTAATGACACGATTGCAAATAAACCATACCCCCGGCCGGGATTGAACCCGCGGTCATAGAGTTTACACCACTCCAGACTACACATCACTCCAGACTACACATTACTCCAGACTACACATTACTCCAGACTACACATTACTCCAGACTACACATTACTCCAGACTACACATTACTCCAGACTACACATTACTCCAGACTACATATTACTCCAGACTACACATTAATCCAGACTACACATTACTCCAGACTATACATTACTCCAGACTACACATTAATCCAGACTACACATTACTCCAGACTACACATTACTCCAGACTACACATTACTCCAGACTACACATTAATCCAGACTACACATTACTCCAGACTACATATTACTCCAGACTACACATTAATCCAGACTACACATTACTCCAGACTACATATTACTCCAGACTACACATTAATCCAGACTACACATTACTCCAGACTACATATTACTCCAGACTACACATTAATCCAGACTACACATTAATCCAGACTACACATTAATCCAGACTACACATTAATCCAGACTACACATTACTCCAGACTACACATTACTCCAGACTACACATTACTCCAGACTACACATTACTCCAGACTACATATTACTCCAGACTACACATTAATCCAGACTACACATTACTCCAGACTACATATTACTCCAGACTACACATTAATCCAGACTAAACATTACTCCAGACTACATATTACTCCAGACTACACATTAATCCAGACTACACATTACTCCAGACTACATATTACTCCAGACTACACATTAATCCAGACTACACATTAATCCAGACTACATATTACTCCAGATTACACATTAATCCAGACTACACATTACTCCAGACTACATATTACTCCAGACTACACATTAATCCAGACTACACATTACTCCAGACTACATATTACTCCAGACTACACATTAATCCAGACTACACATTACTCCAGACTACATATTACTCCAGACTACACATTAATCCAGACTACACATTAATCCAGACTACACATTACTCCAGACTACACATTACTCCAGACTACACATTACTCCAGACTACACATTACTCCAGACTACACATTACTCCAGACTACACATTAATCCAGACTACACATTACTCCAGACTACACATTACTCCAGACTACACATTACTCCAGACTACACATTACTCCAGACTATACATTACTCCAGACTACACATTACTCCAGACTACACATTACTCCAGACTACACATTACTCCAGACTATACATTACTCCAGACTACACATTACTCCAGACTACATATTATTCCAGCCTGTGTGTCTTGATCCACTCTTCTGTTGCTGTACACTTGTTGACTCTTGCAATAGTTTTGGTTTAATAAACCGAAAGTTGAGGTAATTTTTGACTACAGAATTTTTTTTCTAAGGTCAAGACATTGAAAATATTGATAGTTTATCTTAGGACATTTTAGGCTGAATATAATTAAATTATACGTACTATATTAAGGTAATAAAATTTCACCTATATAGAATTTAAAGATTTTTTTAAGAGATTCTAGGTCATGAAATTTAGGTTTCTAGAGGTTTTTAAGACCAGAAAATTCATATTTTACTACTACTACTACTACTACTACTACTACTACTACTACTACTACTACTACTACTACTACTACTACTACTACTACTAATAATAATAATAATAATAATAATAATAATAATAATAATAATAATAATAATAATAATAATAATTATTATTATTATTATTATTATTATTATTATTATTATTATTATTATTTGGTCCTGGTATGCTCACGTGTTATAATTTAGATAATAAATAAACAATTTTGTCGCAGTCATAAACAATTTGGAACTTATAACTCGCAATATAAAATACACAAACTCCATGTACCGTGACACGATTTATATAGATAATAATAATAATAATAATAATAATAATAATAATAATAATAATAATAATAATAATAATAATAATAATAATAATAATAATAATTTTAATAATAAAATAATAATTATAATAATAATAATAATAATAATAATAATAATAATAATAATAATAATAACAATAATAATATTATTATTATAATAATAATAATAATAATAATTATTATTATAATAATAATATCTTATCTTTCTTCCTCTTCTTTTCCTTCTTCTTTCTTCTTGTCTTGCTACTGGGATAATGTACACTTAGCAAAAAAAAAATATATAATTTTTTTTAATTCATTGTGCCTGACCTTGGTGGGTCATCCTGGGTCATTCTCACATGTTACTTTGTAGGATAACTGCCATCCAAACTGTGTAAAAATTGTACCTAAATAAGCTTGCATTGGTAGCCAAGCCTCATGGTAGGCTTTCCTGTTGATAAAGCAGGCTGTTGCTTCCAGCTGCATGCGAAGAATGACACTATATAAACACATCTGGAATATTTTCTCTTAGTGTTCCTCATCCCCAATAAATAAATAATTTCAGAGTGGCTTAGAAAACTGATAATTTGATAATTGAGACGAGATTGATGGACTGAACGACTCTAGGCTCAGGGACTGATTATCTCAAACTCCTCCTCACCATTCTTCTCTGTATGGGAATGAAGAAGCCACTAGCTTCTACATCTAGAAAATTTTGGCCTAAAATTTGGAATCGTGTGCTGAAATAATTTTAACATAACCTCACACGGATAAAAACTTCTTTACATTGTGTGATTTTTTGTTGTAAACAGGACTGAAAAAAAAGTTCGTCCATAAGGGAAGAGCTGATGTGTAGGCCTATCAAAGTTCTAGGCAATACTGAACGTTGATGTCCGTCCGCAGTTACAGAAAAAATCGCCTCTATACTCCTGTATACGAGGCTTTTCTGTATGTTAATATATTATACCATAAGAATCTTACATTATTATTATCATGGGGGAGTGCTAAACCCGTAGGATTATACAGCGGCGCCTACGGGGGGAGATGGAAGGTATTCAGGCTCAATTCAGGAAACTGGAACACAGATCCAATTCCCTAGATCAAGAGCCCCTCACCAGCGTCAAGGAACCTCCCTTGAGGGGAGAATCTTATAAGAGAGAGCAATAGTTGTCCTGGTGCTCCTGACAGCTACATAATTAATATGGTTTTAAGGCAGGTAAACAAAGAGAATGGTTTGGTATAATTAACCTGTGAACTTTTGCTAGGCTCCTCCTACATTAACTAATTGAAACTGCTTCTATGAACTTATCTTTCTGTGTTAAATTTACTAGTTAGAGCTTACTAGAAATCACGAAGTTTTAAGGAGGGGGGGGTTGAATGTGTGATCCCTTACAGTTTTAGGGCTTTCTTGTGGATTTAATAATTTTAGTAATTGAGAATAACGACAGACCTTGCTAAAACTGCAGACCTTGCCAAGACTGCAGACCTTGCTAGGACTGCAGACCTTGCTAGGACTGCAGACCTTGCCAAGACTGCAGACCTTGCCAAGACTGCAGACCTTGCTAGGACTGCAGACCTTGCCAAGACTGCAGACCTTGCCAAGACTGCAGACCTTGCCAAGACTGCAGACCTTGCCAAGACTGCAGACCTTGCCAGGACTGCAGACCTTGCCAAGACTGCAGACCTTGCCAACACTGCAGACCTTGCCAACACTGCAGACCTTGCCAACACTGCAGACCTTGCCAGGACTGCAGACCTTGCCAGGACTGCAGACCTTATGCTACTATCACTTTAAGACGTTCTGATGATTCGCTTCAATACCAATAAAATTTTATGGCAGGACTCGCAGTCAAATTATCATCAGTACCCCGAAGGATTAATTCACATCAGTGAGAGACAGAACAAGAATGGAAATAGAGTGAACGTCGTGGATCTGAGTAAATGAGTGTAGAACATACCAGAGTGTTGAGTGCTATCCACCACTGCCTCTCGTCAGTTTTCCAGGTACTGAGTCGAAGTCAGAAGCAATGGAGTAAACAGTGAGTCGGTATAACTTTAATGTTTAATTAAAGGGAGGGACCGGTAAGCCGGCGGAAGGTCTCGATCAAGATGACGAAAAGCTCCAGCTGCGGGTCATCATTCGATAAGACCCGCGTCAGGAAACACTTGTCCTGTTTCCTGACGAACCTTACCTAACTTAAACGAGTCGGTGGTTCTACAGCAGTGACATGCACTGAAGCAGTTAGATACAGTAACTAGCGTGTTACTCTCTTTAACTAACGTTATTAGATAGTAGGTATTACGGGAGTATCTTATACCCGAGGTCACTTTAATACTTCCAGGAGAAATTGTGTTTTTTTACAGATTTATATTCTGCTTAGACTTGCAGCAGAGCTGAAATATAATACTACAAAGTGGTGGCATACTGTGACCAGTACAGTGCTGTGTAGAAGTGACATACTGTGACCAGTGCAGTGCTGTGTAGAAGTGACATACTGTGACCAGTGCAGTGCTGTGTAGAAGTGACATACTGTGACCAGTGCAGTGCTGTGTAGAAGTGACATACTGTGGCCAGTGCAGTGCTGTGTAGAAGTGACATACTGTGACCAGTGCAGTGCTGTGTAGAAGTGACATACTGTGACCAGTGCAGTGCTGTGTAGAAGTGGCATACTGTGACCAGTGCAGTGCTGTGTAGAAGTGACATACTGTGACCAGTGCAGTGCTGTGTAGAAGTGGCATACTGTGACCAGTGCAGTGCTGTGTAGAAGTGACATACTGTGACCAGTGCAGTGCTGTGTAGAAGTGACATACTGTGACCAGTGCAGTGCTGTGTAGAAGTGACATACTGTGACCAGTGCAGTGCTGTGTAGAAGTGACATACTGTGACCAGTGCAGTGCTGTGTAGAAGTGACATACTGTGACCAGTGCAGTGCTGTGTAGAAGTGACATACTGTGACCAGTGCAGTGCTATGTAGAAGTGACATACTGTGGCCAGTGCAGTGCTGTGTAGAAGTGACATACTGTGGCCAGTGCAGTGCTGTGTGGAAGTGACATACTGTGACCAGTGCAGTGCTGTGTAGAAGTGACATACTGTGACCAGTGCAGTGCTGTGTAGAAGTGACATACTGTGACGAGTGCAGTGCTGCGTAGAAGTGACATACTGTGACCAGTGCAGTGCTGTGTAGAAGTGACATACTGTGACCAATGCAGTGCTGTGTAGAAGTGACATACTGTGACCAGTGCAGTGCTGTGTAGAAGTGACATACTGTGACGAGTGCAGTGCTGCGTAGAAGTGACATACTGTGACCAGTGCAGTGCTGTGTAGAAGTGACATACTGTGATCAGTGCAGTGCTGTGTAGAAGTGACATACTGTGACGAGTGCAGTGCTGTGTAGAAGTGACATACTGTGACCAGTGCAGTGCTATGTAGAAGTGACATATTGTGACCAGTGCAGTGCTGTGTAGAAGTGACATACTGTGACCAGTGCAGTGCTATGTAGAAGTGACATACTGTGACCAGTGCAGTGCTATGTAGAAGTGACATACTGTGACCAGTGCAGTGCTGTGTAGAAGTGACATACTGTGGCCAGTGCAGTGCTGTGTAGAAGTGACATACTGTGACCAGTGCAGTGCTGTGTAGAAGTGACATACTGTGACCAGTGCAGTGCTGTGTAGAAGTGACATACTGTGACCAGTGCAGTGCTGTGTAGAAGTGACATACTGTGATCAGTGCAGCGCTGTGTAGAAGTGACATACTGTGACCAGTGCAGTGCTGTGTAGAAGTGACATACTGTAGCCAGTGCAGTGCTGTGTAGAAGTGACATACTGTGACCAGTGCAGTGCTGTGTAGAAGTGACATACTGTGACCAGTGCAGTGCTATGTAGAAGTGACATACTGTGACCAGCGCAGTGTTGTGTAGAAGTGACATACTGTGGCCAGTGCAGTGCTGTGTAGAAGTGACATACTGTGGCCAGTGCAGTGCTGTGTAGAAGTGACATACTGTGGCCAGTGCAGTGCTGTGTAGAAGTGACATACTGTGACCAGTGCAGTGCTATGTAGAAGTGACATACTGTGACCAGTGCAGTGCTGTGTAGAAGTGACATACTGTGACCAGTGCAGTGCTGTGTAGAAGTGACATACTGTGACCAGTGCAGTGCTATGTAGAAGTGACATACTGTGACCAGTGCAGTGCTGTGTAGAAGTGACATACTGTGACCAATGCAGTGCTGTGTAGAAGTGACATACTGTGACCAGTGCAGTGCTGTGTAGAAGTGACATACTGTGACGAGTGCAGTGCTGCGTAGAAGTGACATACTGTGACCAGTGCAGTGCTGTGTAGAAGTGACATACTGTGATCAGTGCAGTGCTGTGTAGAAGTGACATACTGTGACGAGTGCAGTGCTGTGTAGAAGTGACATACTGTGACCAGTGCAGTGCTATGTAGAAGTGACATATTGTGACCAGTGCAGTGCTGTGTAGAAGTGACATACTGTGACCAGTGCAGTGCTATGTAGAAGTGACATACTGTGACCAGTGCAGTGCTATGTAGAAGTGACATACTGTGACCAGTGCAGTGCTGTGTGGAAGTGACATACTGTGACCAGTGCAGTGCTGTGTAGAAGTGACATACTGTGGCCAGTGCAGTGCTGTGTAGAAGTGACATACTGTGACCAGTGCAGTGCTGTGTAGAAGTGACATACTGTGACCAGTGCAGTGCTGTGTAGAAGTGACATACTGTGACCAGTGCAGTGCTGTGTATTAGTGACATACTGTCACCAGTGTAACGGTTGTAGCACGGCGGAGCCAGCAAATATTTATAAAGCACTAATATGTCTCATTTTGCTGTATATGATTTCTAAGAAAGGTAATATTGTGGGGGGCAGTGAGACAAGCGAGCAGTGACAGGCGAGCAGTGACAGGCGAGCAGTGGCAGGTGAGTAGTGATGGAAGCAGTGTTGTGAGGGACATACAGTGAAGCAAGCCTTGCAATGGCTCTTGCAAACTATGCTAATAAACAACGAATGACTACCTGTTAGATTTATCAGTGTTCAGTACACTAACTTAAACCACACACGGAAATAATAATAATAATAATAATAATAATAATAATAATAATAATAATAATAATAATAATAATAATAATAATAATAATACAAATATAAAATGCATAGTGAAAATAACCCTTAAAATGCATTAGATTCTTTATTACACAAATATTTAACAAAATAAAATTAAGCAAATGAGAATAAATATTTAGATGAACTGATAAGCCTGCGGAAGGCGTCGGTCAGAGTACCCAGGTGCGAGTCATCTTATAACTAAGACCGCGTCAGGAAACACTTGTCCTGTTTTCTGATAAATCTTTCCGAGGCGGTTGCTGGAATTCTTTGCCCTAATAAATAAGAATTGTTAGCGGGTCTGTGAGCATGTTGAAAGAAGGAGCTGACTGAGACGTCCAAGTTATTGATCACCAGTGGACGAGGTTGGCCAGTGATTAATAAATTGTAGCCTACCTATCACTCTGGCTAGAAAGACATATACACCAAAAGATATATATATATATATATATATATATATATATATATATATATATATATATATATATATATATATATATATATATATATATATATATATATATATATATATATATATATATATATATATATATATATATATATATATATATATATATATATATATATATATATATATATATATATATATATATGTATATTGTTACTCGGAGTCTATATAACCCTTGTGGGTTTAGCGCTCAGTTTTGATTATAATAATAATCTATTTTACTCTATATTATATTTTACATCACTGTAACTTACCATTACCTTTGATGTACCTTTGTAGAGCTTCGAGAGTTTGAAAAGAATTCTGGAGGTCACTGCTGCAGCCTGGCCAGTTGCACCTGTGTTAAAAAAACAGGAAGCACTCTGTTTAGATGAGTTTTGATCTGAGGAAGGTGAGGACCCTGACCATGAATATCACAGAGTGGATATGATATTTATTTCACGTTTTAGTTCTAAAAACAATTTAACGTATTGTTGCGTTTTGTACTGCTTGTATAACGTTCCCTTTTTGTGTTTTTCTGTCTAAATTATTCAGTTTGATTCTGAAATATCCAGCATAATCTTTAAAATATATTAGTTGTATGCAAGGATATTTCAAGTCTGTTGTGAATCATATAGAGTTATGTTAGGTTACGCAATTCATGATGTAGACAGAATTTTAAATGCTTTTAAAATCGTATCTTAGTTCTGTTGTAATATATCGTAATGCATTTTAGGTGTATCTCTCTCTGTGTACATTATAATACACTCATAACTTGGAAATAAGTCACTTTATCTGGCTTTTTTGGGGTTATCCCAGGTTCTCTACACATATGCTCCTATGTATAATAATCTATGTAACTGTATTTATGTATACCTGAATAAACTTACACACACGCAATCATAACATAAATCTAACACTACAGAAATAATAAGAGGTGTTATGTACCTCGTGTATTGTAACTGGTGAGGGACTCAACTTGTGTGTCTGAGAGTTTGTGTAGTGGAAAGTAAATTTGTTAGTATGTGAAGTTAAGAGTTACTTTGTTAAAGTCTGGATGTAACCACCAGTCACGCGGTAGTTGGATCATAGTGTTAATTACTACTGGTAATGAAATACTCACTATTGCTCTTGACCTCGACGCTGGTCACTATATTACCAGTCATCTCCAGCAGCATCAGCATACAGTTAAATCACAAATCACCTGCACATAGTAGAGAGGAGCTTACAACGACGTTTCGGTCCGTCTTGGACCATTGACAAAGTCACACTTCTATGTGCGGGTTATTTGTGTTGTGTTCTAGTCACGGTATTATGCTTTTTTGTTCTCGACACGGTCAAATATTTTCTATCATCATCAATGAAGGAATCAAATAAAGGGACTCCAAGCCCGTAATTCCATGTAGCCTTTCTAAATCTAAATTTATCCAACTTATGGTTTGATTGGTAGAGTCCTCAGCTTACAAACTGAGGGTTCGAGGTTCGCTCCCCTGCACGGTTAAAAGGTTGGGTATGTTTCCTTGCACCTACTGTCCCCGTTCACTTAGTAAGTAGGTACCTGGGTGTTAGTCGACTGTTCTGGGCCGCATCCTGGGAGACAAGCCTAATGTAGGCTGTCCGAAATGTTCTATATAACCAGGGGATTTCTGTAAATTATGCTAATGATATCAACTAAGTCTACATCAGTTGTATCATGTACTTTTTACAAATAAAACTTAATCTTACTACTGTTGACCATGTAGGTTTAGCGCTTCTTTTTTATAATAATAATAATAATAATAAAATAATACTAATAATAATCTTATTGTTGTTGAGAATCCTGTCTTCGTCAGATATTTTCAACATGCCATTTATATTCCCTTTATTTATTTTGGGACTAATGAGGAGCGAATGTTGGGTAGGTAACGCTGGACACACCTAAGCAGGTATCTGGGTAGGTAGCTCTGGTAAATAAATAAATACACACACACACACACACACACACACACATATATATATATATATATATATATATATATATATATATATATATATATATATATATATATATATATATATATATATATATATATATATATATATATATATATATCGTGCCGAATAGGTAAAACTGGTCAATTAGCAAAAACTCATTTAAAATTAAATCCTTTCTAAAAATTTTCGCCTATACGTTTAAAGATACATATTTTTTTTCATTTATGCTAATATAAAAATTAATAATTTTGTACCAAAAGAACCTTAGGAAACTTACCTAACCTTATTGGAACAAGTGCAATTTAATTTAGCCTAATCTAACTAAATATATTTTAGATAAATTTACAATAATTTAATAATAAACAAACACAATGAAATATTTTTTCTCGTTAGGTTCAGAAGGATTTTTGCGAAATTATTGCATACACAAATTTTCGCTTGCCTTATTCGGCAAGAAGAGCGTTGCTATTTAAGCCAAAATCACAAGTTAGTTTCATTTCATGACATAGGTTTCCAATGGAAATAAGTCACTTTATCTTTTTTGGGGTTATCATAAGTAATTTTCAACTGTTACTATGTATGATAATTTGTGTAACTGTATTTATATGTACCTGTACCTCAATATACTCACTTCCTGATTTACTCTTCTGTTAATTAATCCCGGCGCGAGTGCACGTCAGCGCCACCTGTGATCCAGCGGCCGTACCTCAGCCTGCCAGCCAGCTAGCCCGCGAATTCTCAATTTTTTTGTTCTTTCTTCTCTTGGTTTCTGTGTTTATTTCTGGCCAAAGAGGAGGGAGGTTCACTTCACCTGCTGCCTCACTTCAAGCAAGAATGAAGAACTATACTTCTTCCATCTGCCAACTGTAAGTATCTGGTTTTACATAAACTTTGGTTACTTGCCCCCTCAAGGAAGGTTCCTTGATGTTGGTGAGGGGCTCTTGATTTAGGGAATTGGATCTGTGCTCCAGTTCCCCGAATTAAGCCTGAATGCCTTCCACATCTCCCCCCCCCCCAGGCGCTGTATAATCCTCCGGGTTTAGCGCTTCCCCCTTGATTATAATAATAATTTGGTTACTTTGACTCCGAACACACGGATGTCCTGTATCACTCTTAGTGTTAAGATGGCTGGGTTTTGGAAATGTCTTGAAAAACATCCGAGACTGGTATGTTTATGGTCTTGTAACAACTGTAATATGGCTTTCCCCCACAGCTGGATGTTACTTGCTTCTAATATTGCATTCATCGTTCATATAACAGTATGACCCACATGAACGAACTCGATTCAAAACCGCAAAGAAAAAAAGATTCTTGACAGGTATTAGAACATAGAAATGAAGGAAAACTGCAGACCTACTGGCCCCTACTAGACGGAAAAGAATTGTTAGGTAGAAAACGAGCAGTCCACTTTTGCTAGTTTAGAGTTTGTAACAAAAATATTATCACTATATAATAATCTACAAATACATATTCAACGCATACAGGCCTAGCTGACATCAGTGATATACTATATAGATTTTGATCATGGGAGCGCCAAATCCGTAGGGATTATACAGTGCCTGTAACCCCTCAAGGAAGGTTCCTTGATGTTGGTGAGGGGCTCTTGATTTAGGAAATTGGATCTGTGCTCCAGTTCCCTGAATTAAGCCTGAATGCCTTCCACATCCCTCCCCAGGCGCTGTATAATCCTCCGGGTTTAGCGCTTCCCCTTGATTATAATAATAATAATATACAGTGCCTGTGGGGGGAATGGAAGGCATTCAGGAATAATTCAGGGAGGTGGGACACAGATCCAGAGCCCTTCACCATGGGTATACTACATAGAAAGCCCCTTGTAATGCACATTTCCGACAAATTAGGTCAATTTTGTCCCCAAGATGCGACTCTCACCGGTCGACTAACACCCAGGTAGCTATTTTCCTGATAGGTGCACATGGGTAGCAGGTGTCTTAAGAAAACACATTCTAATGTTTCCACCTGTATCGGGGATCGAACCATGGATTTCAGTGTGTGAGCTGAGTGAGCTAGCAGTCGAGCTATGGGACACCTAGACTTGCACAGTATATTGATTTACTAGTCATTTCCAAGATTTCAGAATGATCAAACATAAATTTGACCTATTATTCAGCATTTACAATTTAATACGACCGTGACCCGCGAAGCTAAACTAAACGGGTTGGTGTGGACCACCAATAAAAATGTTTACTGTCAAGTGTCTTCTTGTGTCCTTCCCTTTATCATTCGTGTTTCTGTCCATTCCATGAGACTGTCCTGTTTCCTGACAAACCTTAATTTAACAAATGTTGTTGGTGTTATGTGTGGCTTGTATACTTTTGATCCTTTATGCGCATGTGTAACCTAGTTCATTATATAATAGCATTTTCTCTTTCCGGATGGTTGTGGTGAGGTTGCAACAACACTCCTGCAGTTGGTTGTATTTAGACTGTCGGCAAGATGAATAAGCACATTACCTATAGGGAAAACAGTATACCTATACTGCTAAAATTGAGCCATTACCCAAGGTTACAAGAATTTATCAATTATTAAAAAAATGTAAATGTCAGTCACATGAAAATCGGTTACATGAATATTTTAGTTACATAGTTCGATTTCTTTTACTCATTTATTTTTAACACTAAAAAAAATATACGTATTTCTGTATGTATACTGAAACTTGTGGTTGCAGGAGTCAGTCATAGCTTGTGTGTTTACCTGGACTTTACCTGGAGAGTTCCGGGGGTCAACGCCCCCGCGGCCCGGTCTGTGACCAGGCCTCCTGGTGGATCAGAGCCTGATCAACCAGGCTGTTACTGCTGGCTGCACGCAAACCAACGTACGAGCCACAGCCCGGCTGGTCAGGTACCGACTTTAGGTGCTTGTCCAGTGCCAGCTTGAAGACTGCCAGGGGTGGTGTATGTCGTGCCGAATAGGTAAAACTTGCGATTTTGGATTAAATAGCAACGTTCTTCTAGCCGAATAAGGCAAGCGAAAAATTGTGTATGCAATATTTTCGCAAAAATCATTCTGAACCTAACGAAAAAAAATATTTCATTCTGGTTGTTTATTATTAAATTGTAAACGTATAGCCCTTGTGGCTTAGCGCTTCTTTTTTATTATAATAATGTAAACGTATCTAAATTATATATGGTTGGATTAGGCTAAATTAAATTGCGCTTGTTATAATAAGGTTAGGTAAGTTTTCTAAGGTGCTTTTGGTACAAAATTATTAAGTTTAACATAAATGAAAAATATATATATTTAAACGTATAAGAGAAATTTTTTAGAGAGGACTTAATTTTAATTGAGTTCTTGCTAATTGACCAATTTTACCTATTCCTCTCACTCTCTCATATATATATATATATATATATATATATATATATATATATATAATATTATATGTCGTGCCGAATATGTAAAACTGGTCAGTTAGCAAGAACTCATTTAAAATTAAATCCTTTCTGAAACTTTCTCTTATACGTTTAGATATATTTTTTTTTCATTAATGTAAATATTTTTTTTTTTAATTTTGCACCAAAAGAATCTTAGAAAACTTACCTAACCTTATTATAACAAGAGCAATTTATTTTAGCCTAACCCAACTAAATATATTTTAAATACGTTTATAATAATTTAGTACTAAACAAACCTGGTGGTTAAAGCTCCCGCTTCACACACGGAGGGCCCGGGTTCGATTCCCGGCGGGTGGAAACATTTCGACACGTTTCCTTACACCTGTTGTCCTGTTCACCTAGCAGCAAATAGGTACCTGGGTGTTAGTCGACTGGTGTGGGTCGCATCCTGGGGGACAAGATTAAGGACCCCAATGGAAATAAGTTAGACAGTCCTCGATGACGCACTGACTTTCTTGGGTTATCCTGGGTGGCTAACTATTACAACCTAGGATTTCAAATGGCCTGTTATCCCAGGTGTAATGGGAGCAAATAAACACAGTAGAAAAAGTTTAGACTTATATTATCCTTCACCAATTTATAACAGCAATATGTACACTATGTACAGTGATAAATATAGTGCACTCCACGGTAAGCAAGGCAGAAATAGAAGCCACAAGATAGCAGACCGTGCTTCAACCAGCTCTAGAATGGGAATGACGTAGACGCTCTCCCTCCGGCTGGCACTTCATTCTCCAATGTTGTCGATCTCTGCTCACGCCAGACTGTTGAAAAGAGAGACGGGACCGCTCGGACAAGGAGCTCCTCTTCAAGGGGGGCTCCTTGGCGTGGTGAAGAGGCTCTTGGTCTGAGGAATTAGACCTATCGGTCTTCTTCCTCAGACCGAACCTAATTACCCCCCAATCTCCCCTCCCCTATCCCATCCTCCCCATCCTCCCCTTTTTCCTTTCCTCCTCCTCCTCCCCACTCCTCCCTTTTGCCCTTCCTCTTTTTGTCCTTTGGGATTTCTCCCACAGGCACGCTAGTTCCTAGGTAGAGGAAAGGACACCGGGGTCGATCCCATTCCGTTGAGGTTTCTTGGCGGTGGCGTAGTTTGCCGTGGAATCTGGATTGCCTAGGGATGTCCCGATCCCTCTCCGGTATCCCGGAGTAGCTTTGGGTGTCTTTTGGGCGACGGGTGTATCTCTGGAAGCCACCTTTCGGATTCCGGGGGTGGTGGCTGAAGGAGGTATGCTTTGTGGCGGATATCCGGCCGCCCTCTCTTTTGTCCACCGAGGTAGCTCGGCAGATGTGAGGTTGCTATCCCAGATTGCTGGTTTACTGGCATGAAGGGTAGGGTATGGCACGGGTTCCATGCTGCATCTGCGCTACTAGCGGTGTCGAGTCCTCTTGGGCGCGGAGGGAGATTTCTGGCCCTTTCATTCCTCCTAGGAACTATCCCTCCCCGGTCCCCCCTTTTTTTTTCTTTTTTTTATTTTTATTTTCTTTTCTTCTTTCTTTTTTTTTCTTAAAAACAAAAAGAAAGAAGTAACCTAACCATGGCAGCCCTAGTCCATGAACCTTTTACCCCCGGGCCCCTTCTTGATACCGCACCCCGTTCTGACCCCGCCTCGTCTTTGGACCACTCTTCAGACATTCCTCATGCCTCTGTACCTATTGCCGGTGCTGTTTCCTCACCTGCTTCAGGTACTGAGGCCTCGACTGACTCCTTCGATTTATCAGACCTTCGCTCTCCTCTGACTATGCTTCCGGCCTCTCCCTCTACGGTGCGGCAATTTTCAAATCGCCGACCCGTTCCACGTCGGACCAACTCTGGTCCCACGCCTAAACGTCAACGACAATTACCTGCTGATGATACTTCTCCACCTTCACCTTCTCGTTCTTCTCAGAAAAGATCGACACGTCCTTCACTACCTTTCCACGCTCAGTTTCAGACTGAACAGTGGACTAAATTCTTCACTTTGCGACCAACTTCCTCTACTGCCTATCTTTCTGACCATAGTATTGGCAAGGCACTCCTACGCCATGTTGGTAAAGATATTTCTTTTCATGCTCTTAAGAGCGGTACGCGCATCATTACCGTACAGAATGCTACCCAGGCTCGTGAGCTCTCTCGTCTTTCCCATATAGATACTGTTCCTGTCACCCTTGAAAAACATCATTCCCTCAATTCTTGTAGTGGTACCGTTATTCTGCCCCATACCATAGTTCAACAAAATTTCCAGACATGCGGCACCGACATTCTAGAACAGCTGGAACTCCAAGATCTCCCAATCCTCAAGGTAGACACTTACGTTCTTCCTGCCCGTGGGCGGAGACGATACCCTAGCAATGTGGCTCGTTTAACTTTTGACAGCCGAGAACTCCCATCCTCAGTTTATATAGCAGGACATCGGTTACAAGTTCGAAAGGTGATCCCTACACCACAACAGTGTAGAAATTGCTGGCGATTTGGCCATCCAGCGAAATATTGCAGATCTATCGCCGAATGCCCAGTCTGTGGTGCCGATGACCATTCTAATACGTCTTGCAATCGATCTCCCTCTTGCCTTAACTGTCATGAGGCTCACCCTTCGTACTCTCGCCGTTGTCAGGTCTATTTAAACGAGCGGGAAATCCGTTACCTCAAAGAGACAGAAGGTCTCCCTTATGCCATGGCAGTTTCTCATCTCCGCCTCCAAGGGAGACTCCCACGTGTTTCTTATTCCCGTGTTTCAAAACGTCCCCCCACTTCTGGTATCCCATCTTCTACACCCACCTCTGTGGTTACCTCTCCCATAATCACTCCTGTATCTAATCCTTTTGCTGTCCTCGGCTCAGACGTCCCTACTTCAACGCCTCAGTCTAATCTCGCTTCTTCGAGTTCTCTCTTACAAGCCTCAGTATCGACGAGACCTCGTACGACACCTCTTCCCAATCGTCCCTCTACTTCTCAAAAGTCAAAAAAAGGTCCGGTAACACCTCCTACCCATCTTCCACCTCCTCATTTTACCCTCCCTGTCTCTGTCCCTAGTTCTTCCCCTCTCACTGGCTCAGTTACAAGTGCAGAGGTTCACCCTCCTCCTCGTAATGTACCTTCCTCCCCTGTTCCCTCCCAAGTTTCTTCCTCTTCTGCCACCTCCCAGGTTCCTGTCTCTTCTGTCCCCTGCCACGCTTCTCCAGTTCCCTCCACCCTTTCGCCCCCCCCTACCTTGGTACAGTCCAATACAGTTCCAATCTTTACTCATCCTCCCCCTACCATTCCCAATATTGTCTCCCATACGACATCTCTGAATTCTGAAACACTTGAAGCAATCTCTGAATATATTGCAGAGACCAAACCATCAATGGACACTGATCCACCTTCCGCTCTTTCTCTCTCCTCTGCTCCATCTGCGCAACTCCTTTCTTCACAGCGCACCGTTCCTTCGCTGCTTGAACATTTTCCACTGCCTCCGCATGTGGACTTTTCTAACCCTCCTAGTCCGTAGGAACCCTTACCTGCGGATTTCAAGTATCTTTATCATTGCCATTCATGGCCTTTTTACAGTGGAATATACGTGGCCTCAGGGGTAATCGGGGTGAGCTTCAGATGTTACTCTCCCAGTTTGCCCCTGTTGGTGTTTGCTTACAGGAACCAAAATTACACTCTGCTGTTATTTCTCACATCTCAGGCTATAATTTATTGTATTCTTCAGATCCTTTTCCTGATGGGACCTTTAATGAAAGTGCCCTTCTTCTCCGCACTGATATTCCGTACCATCAGCTATTTGTTCATACTTCGCTGCATTACACAGCAGCCCGTATCCACTTACATAGGTGGTATACGCTCTGTTCTTTATATCTCTCTCCTTCTCGGGCATTATCTATTCCGGATTTTGCCTTCCTTGTTTCGTCATTACCGCCACCAATTCTGTTACTTGGTGATTTTAATGCCCACCATTTCCTCTGGGGAGGGTCTCACTGTGATTCCCGTGGAATTCAGTTAGAGGCTTTTCTTGCCACCCACCCCCTCCATGTTTTAAATACAGGTACTCACACCCATTTTGATCCTCGGACTCATACTCTCTCTTGCATCGATCTCTCAGTTTGCTCTTCCTCCGCCGCATTAGACTTTACTTGGTCTGTTCTCCCGGACTTACATGACAGTGATCATTTCCCAATCATTCTTACTTCCCCTTCATATTCGCCACCTCTTCGCACCCCACGCTGGCAATTTAATCGGGCAAATTGGAACCTTTACTCACACCTGACTGTTTTTAAAGAGGTTCCTTCTTCGTCCTCCATCGATGAGCTTTTACACCTCTTCTCATCCTCCGTTTTCACCGCAGCTTCTCATTCTATACCCCAAACTTCGAGCAGGCATTCTCAGAAATGCGTGCCTTGGTGGTCTCCTGCTTGTGCTCGTGCAGTACGTTTGAAACGCGCTGCATGGGGCAGGTACCGGTACAATAGAACCACAGAGCGACTCCTTGATTTTAAACAGAAGCGTGCGATCGCTCGCCGTGTCATCCGTGACGCTAAACGCACTTGCTGGCGAGATTATGTCTCCACCATCACCTCTGCTTCCTCTATGAGTGCAGTCTGGAAAAAAGTACGAAAACTGAGTGGTAAATATTCTCCTGACCCGGCTCCTGTTCTGCGGGTTGCCGGTGTTGATATAGCAAACCCACTAGATGTTGCCAATGAAATTGGCAATCATCTGGTCCGTATTTCTCAGGGACTCCATCTATGCCCCTCATTTCTTTCCTCAAAGTCTGCCAGAGAGTTAGCACCCTTGGACTTTTCTTCTCTCAGAGAAGAACAGTATAATGTGCCTTTTACACTTCAAGAACTGGAGGCAACACTCTCAGCTTGTCGATCATCGGCAGCTGGGCCCGACGACATTCATATTCGTATGCTACAACATTTACATCAGTCAGCCCTTGCAGTCCTATTACGCCTTTACAATCTTATTTGGTCACAAGGAGTTCTTCCACAGCTGTGGAAATCCGCCATTGTTCTCCCTTTCCGCAAACCAGGCACTACGGGACATGAAACCTCCCACTATCGTCCCATTGCTCTTACCAGTGCAGTTTGCAAAGTAATGGAACGTCTAGTAAATAGACGTTTAGTGTGGTATTTAGAGACACACAACAGTCTCTCCACTCGTCAATATGGCTTTCGTAAGGGACGTTCTACCATAGACCCCTTACTGCGCTTGGATACGTATGTTCGTAATGCCTTTGCGAATAACCACTCAGTTATTGCCATATTTTTTGATCTTGAGAAGGCATATGACACAACTTGGAGGTATAATATTTTAGCCCAAGCCCACTCCTTAGGCCTTCGAGGCAATCTACCATCCTTCCTTAAGAACTTTTTAACTGACAGGCATTTCCGTGTTCGGGTTAATAATGTGCTCTCCCCGGACTTTATCCAAGCTGAAGGTGTCCCCCAGGGATGTGTTCTGAGCACAACACTTTTTCTCCTTGCTATTAATGATTTGGCCTCTAGTCTTCCATCAAATATTTGGTCATCACTCTATGTTGATGACTTCGCTATTGCCTGTGCAGGCGCTGACTGTCACCTCCTTACAGTTTCTCTCCAGCATGCAGTCGACCGTGTTTCCAATTGGGCCACCACACATGGGTTTAAATTTTCCAGCACTAAAACCCACCAAATCACTTTCACTAGACGCTCTGTCATCTCTGATCATCCTTTGTACCTCTATGGCTCACGTATCCCTGAACGTGATACAGTCAAGTTTCTGGGCCTCCTCTTTGATCGTAGGTTATCCTGGAAACCTCACATTACCTCTCTGAAGGCAACTTGTCACAGCCGGCTGAACCTTCTTAAAACCCTTGCTCATCTTTCGTGGGGAGCTGATCGTCGAACCCTCCTTCACCTACATTCCACCCTTATTTTATCGAAACTTGATTATGGTGACCAGATCTATTCAGCGGCATCTCCTGCTACTCTCTCTAGCCTTAACCCCATTCATCACCAAGGATTACGTTTATGCCTTGGTGCTTTTCGCTCTTCCCCTGTCGAAAGCCTCTATGCAGAAGCGAACGTTCCATCCTTATCCGATCGCCGTGATGCCCATTGCCTGCGCTACTATGTACGCTCTCATGATCTCCGCAATCCTTCCATTTATAGAATGGTCACTGATATTAGTAGACATTCTTTATTTGTTCGCCGCCCCTGCTTACTCCGTCCCTTCTCTCTTCGCCTTCATTCGCTCTTGTCTTCTCTTCAACTACCACCTTTCTATGTACATGTAGCATCACACTTTTCCCTACCCCCCTGGGAAGTTCCAGCTGTTCGAGTCTGTTCTTTCTCCCTCCCTTGCTCGAAAGCCCAACTGTCTACGGTCGCTTCCCGCTCTCTTTTTCTTGACCACTTTCACTCTCATTCTCATGCCATTGCTGTGTACACAGATGGCTCTAAGTCTTCTGACGGCGTAGGATTCGCAGCAGTGTTTCCGGACAGCGTCGTACAAGGGCATTTACTATCTTCAGCTAGTATTTTTACTGCTGAATTATATGCCATCCTTACAGCACTTATCCGTATTGCATCTATGCCTGTGTCATCATTTGTGGTTGTCTCAGACTCCCTTAGTGCTTTACAGGCTATACAAAAATTTGATACACCTCACCCCTTAGTCCTCCGTATCCAACTTTGGCTACGCCGCATCTTTACTAAGCATAAAGATATTGTTTTTTGTTGGGTCCCTGGTCATGTTGACGTACAGGGCAATGAACAGGCAGACACTGCTGCGCGGTCAGCAGTACATGACCTACCAGTTTCTTATAGAGGTATTCCATGTACGGACTATTTTGCTGTAATATCTTCCCACCTTCACACCCGTTGGCAACAACGTTGGTCTACTATGCTCGGCAACAAACTTCAGTCTATTAAACCGAGTATAGGTTACTGGCCGTCTTCTTATCACCAGTGTCGAGGTTGGGAGACTACTCTCTCCCGTCTTCGCATTGGCCATACTCGTCTTACTCATGGATATCTCATGGAGAGGCGTCTTGCTCCTCTCTGTGAGAATTGCCAAGCTCCATTATCAGTCAGCCACATTCTGTTGGACTGCCCACTTTATCAACGAGCACGCAGAATTTACCTCTGTCGTCGTCTTCGCCCCGCTGCTCTCTCTTTACCTTCCCTTCTCGCTGATGGACCCACCTTTCATCCGGACTCTCTCATTGACTTTTTGACAACGACTGACTTACTCCACAAATTTTGATACTTTCAGCCCTTTCTACTTGTATCTCTTGCTACCCTCTACCCCCGTACTATCCCCTGCCCCGCTGTTTTCTGTAACCTGCTGATCATCCCCCCTCCCTTCTGCCATCCAATTCCCTTGCTTCCTTCCCTACCCTGCAGCGCTGTATAGCCCTTGTGGCTTAGCGCTTCTTTTTGATTATAATAATAATAATAATCAACGCTGCCCAGTGCTGTTCCGGCCACCTCAAGGCTCGACCCCTCAAGGAAGGCTCCTTGACGCTGGTGAGGGGCTCTTGATCTAGGGAATTGGATCTGTGCTCCAGTTCCCTGAATTAAGCCTGAATGCCTTCCATCCCCCCATAGGCGCTGTATAATCCTACGGGTTTAGTGCTTCCCCCTTGATTATAATCATAATAATAATCAAGGCTCGAGCCTGATTTTCGAAGCTTTCGAAAAATTGCTCTGGTTCGGCCTCATTGAAGCGGGGAACAAGCTGTACTGCTTTTTGTAAACTGAAATCGTTTACAGAATGCGAAAACTGCCTCCTTTCTCTTTCCCTATCAAATTCTTCCCTTGCGAATGCTCTCTGTTCCCTAGTTTGCTCCAGCGTGATTTTTGCCAGCTCAAGTGCCAACGACGCTGATTCACCTCGAGACAACCCAGCTGCACCATACTGACCATTTTGCTCCGTAGGTGTATCATCTTCCTCATGCGAGAACATAAGAGTTTTTTCCCTAGCTCCCGTAGAGGGAGGAGTTTGATGTGCCATCTCTTCTTCAATAAGTATGTCAGCAATAAGTGAACGCAGTTGCGCAGCTGTGAGAGTGCGTTTATAGGGAATGCCAATGGAACGAGCAATTTGCCAACAACGCTGTAGGGACAATTTAGGTAGGTTATGCAAAGTATATGCCGACACCAGGCGTCTGACTCGTCTAGGTGGCATAAGTTATTCGCTATGCACAGTACGAATACCCCAACGTAACACGTTAATTTGCAGAACACGCTTAGCTATGCACAGTACGATTGCAGAATACGCATACAAGCAAAGCCGACTGCACACAAGATTGACCGTAGCGAAGCGAGCACACTGAACAAGCTAGTAGCGAGCTGTTGAACGATCACCCAATAGCAAGGCTGATCATAAGCAACTGACACGCAAAATTTGTAAAGCGAAGCGAAACAGCAAGCTACACAATGTTCCTGCTACAAGCTTCACCCTAAGCTCAACCGTTTCTCTAAGTCCAGCTCTCGGACAGGCTACCCATATTACAACCTAAAAATAAATTATATTGCCGGCAAAGAAAATGTGTTGGCAGACTCTTTGTCAAGAGTCTAGTTTAATATTTTATTTAGGTTGTAATACTAACCCTCCGGGGTTAAAAATCCGAACGAAATCTTATCTTATCTTATCTTATCAAATACATTTTCTTCGTTAGATTCAAAATGATTTTGGCGAAATTATTGCATACACAAATTTTCACTTGTCCTAAATGGCAAGATGAGCGTTGCTATTTAAGCCAAGATCGCAAGTTTTGCCTATTCGTCACGACATTATATATATGTACTATATAGGAACCACCTCTAGAACTGTCCAAGGGACCCTCATCCTCAGAGAAAAGAACAAACTTGCTTCAGGGAAAACTCAAAGTTCTCCCTGAAGCTGTTTGAGAATTTTCTCCTTCCACCCCTGTATTTAATATATATTTTATTTAAAGACAAAATATATTGACAAAACATTCAACACTCTTTAACAAATCCATTGAATCCTCCACCTTCCCCACAGTACTCAAAATAGCAAGGGTCACCCCGATCCACAAAGGAGGAGACCAAACAGAGTTGAATAACTATAGGCCAATATCCAACTTACACCCTCTCTCAAAAATCTTCGAAAAATTAATTCATAAACGAATCTACTCCTACCTTATCTCCCAAAACATACTCAACCCCTGCCAATTTGGATTCAGGCCAAATAAAAATACTAATGATGCTATTATACACATGCTAGAACATATATATACTGCAATAGAGAAAAAAGAAGTCCCACTGGGGATCTTCATTGACTTACGTAAAGCTTTTGATACAGTTAACCATGACTTGCTCCACGTAAAATTGTCACACTATGGTATAAGAGGGCACTCCCTCAACTACCTCAAGTCATACCTCAGCAACAGAAGCCAATATGTGTATGCAAATGGGGCAAACTCTTCTGCACAACCAATTACAGTTGGTGTCCCACAGGGAAGTGTCCTTGGTCCTCTTCTCTTTCTCCTATACATAAATGACCTACCAAATGCTTCGCAATTACTCAAACCCACACTATTTGCAGATGACACTACATACGTCTTCTCCCACCCGAGCCCAGTCACGCTAGCCAATACTGTAAATACAGAATTACAGAAAATATCTACCTGGATGAGGACTAACAAACTTACACTAAACATTGACAAAACCTACTTCATTCAGTTTGGTAACAGAGCTACAGATGTCCCTCTTAACATAATGATAAACGGATCACCTATCACAAAGCTAACAGAGGGAAAATTCTTAGGAATCCACCTTGATAATAGACTCAAATTTCATACACATATACAACAAATTTCTAAGAAAATTTCCAAGACTGTAGGCATACTATCGAAGATACGGTACTATGCTCCACAGTCAGCCCTCCTGGCCCTATATCACTCTCTTATTTACCCCTATCTCACCTATGGAATTTGTGCATGGGGCTCAACAACAAGTAACCATCTCAGACCACTAATTACCCAACAAAAGGCTGCAGTTAGAATGATAACAAATTCTCACTATAGGCAGCACACTCCACCAATATTCAATACACTAAACCTATTCACCATACAAAACATTCATACTTATTACTGCACCTATTACATACATAGAACACTTAACTCTGATATTAACCCTCCCCTCAAACATCTCCTTGCCAACCTCAACAGAACACATGACCATAACACAAGGCACAGATCACTCTTTGATGTTCCTCGTGTCCATCTCACACTATGCAAAAACTCAATGCACATAAAAGGCCCTAAAATCTGGAACTCATTACCTGTAAATATAAAAGAAACACTACCTGTTTATAAATTCAAGTCTCTTCTCAAAGATCACTTACTCACCCAAAACCAAATAAATACTGAATAACTGAACCTTATAAATTGTATATCTTAAATGTTTCTCACAATTATATCACATAAATGTTAAACCTAAAACCCAATCTAACTTTATTATTTTTTAAATACACTACCTAACAGAATACTCCATTCTACTGAATGTACAACAATGCATACAACCATATGACCTGTCTTTGTAATACTCACTTGTGCTTTATAGTAATCTGTTTACATTAAAGTTTTATCACCGATGTCATCATTGCTTAGTTCATCTTAAGTTAATTTTAAGCCAGCCCGTAATGCTATGCATAGTATAAGTGGCTTTGGCATACTGCTCTTTTCTGTATTTTTTGTACCTCTGTATGTGTGCACAAATTTTTAAATAAATAAATAAATAAATTGCTGGTCCTTAATACGTTAACATTTTCTTTTATTGAACAAGTATGAAAGAAAACTTTTATGAGTAACTTTAATAACTAATTAATATCTTATGTTCTCACTAGTTAAGCAGTATCTGAAAGTTTATTTAGGCACAGGTACATATAAGGGCAATTATCATACATTGTGTAAATTACCTAGGATAACCCAAAAAAAGTAGAGCCTTAATATTTTTATTTCTACACGTACATGTAAAAGATATACAGTTCTAGCTGGCATCAATGACATACTACTATATTATAGAAAGCCGCTTGTTATTCAGAGCATTTCGGGCAGATTAGGTCAGTTTTGTCCCAGGAAGCGACCCACACCAGTTGACTAACACTCGGATACCCATTTTACTGATGGGGAACATAGACGCCCAATGTTTCTACCCTCGCTGTGTGAAGCGAGAGCTTCAGCCACCAGGCCACGAGGCACCTTATTGCCATTATGGTCCTTGATATGTTTATAAATTTTAACTGGAACCAATTTGTTCGTGATTAATCTCATAGCCTCTGGCTAAATGTTTAATAATCATATAACTATTTATATGCATTGTAATGCCTGCGTGGTTGACCGATACAAGTAAATAAGCTATCCTGTAACTCGATGGTTAGCGCACTCAGCTCCCACATGTCCAGGGTTCGAAACTCCTCCGGTTGGAAAACATTAGCGACGTGTTTCCATAAAACACTTGCTGTCCCTGTTCATTCATCAGTTTAAAATGGGCACCTGAGAGTTAGTCGACTGGTGTGGGTCGCATCCTGGGACATAACCGACTTAATTTCCCCGAAATGCTCGGCATAACAAGCGGCTTTCTATATAGCAGTATGTCACTGATGTCAGCTAGGCCTGTATACCATGTACATGTACTTCTAGTAAATAAAGATGTATTATTCTCATACAAAATTTGTTCAAACATTTTTAAAAGTTATTCCTGAACGTTTTCTTTGATAAGTTATTTATTCAAAGAAAATGCAAATTGTTGTTTTAAGGATTAACACTTAAAAATCGTAACTCCTTGGCATGTAAGTAAGGAAGATTATAATCTTGTTCGGATTTTTTTACCTGGATAGTTAGCCACCTAGGATAACTCAGAAGTCCATGCGTCATTAGGGACTGCTTCTGTTAGGTTCCTTAAATATTCTCCCACAGGATGCAACCCACAACAATCGATTAACACTCGGGTACTTTCTTAATGGTAAATGAATAGGGACAGCAGTTGTTAGGAAATATGCCCAACCTTTCACTTGTGCCGGGAGCGATCTTCGGTCAGTGTGTAAGCTGAAAGTAATATTTGAAGCTACCCAAGGTTTGTTTCAATAACCCTACTAGGCAAACTGTTCCACTCATCGACTACTCTATTTCCTAACCAATACTTTCCTACATCCTTTCTAAATCCAATTTAAATCCATTATTTAGAGTTCTTTCTTGAGTTCATTTAGGTACAGTAGAGGAAAAAAGTTCCTCCATTCTCTCCTGGGCAGAAGTAATATTGGGAAACTCAGATGTAGTAAACAGATGAGTGAAGAATATTTTTATGAATGAATTAATGGAGCTTGTAACGACGATGGTGATTGGTTGACAAAATTCATTTCAGGTACTTTGTGTATCTATGTAAAAGTAATTTATTAATGCAAATTTGAATTAATTACCATACGAATATTATATCCAGTATTATTAAAAGCATAAAAATCATTTGGAAAGGTGACCGAATATATTTGTAAAGGAAGTGTAATAATTGATAACAGAAATAACAAAAAAGGCACAATACCATGACTGGAACGATACACAAATAACCCGCACATAAAAGAGAAGCTTACGACGACGTTTCGATCCGACTTGGACCATTTACACATCTGTAGTCATCATACATCATATTTACTCACATGAAGCATATTTTTTTTTTTTTAAGAAAAAATGTTAATTTATTTTAAATTGTTCTTACACTTTTGTGTGTGTTTGTCGGACAAGTGTTTTCTGACGCGAGTCTGTCATATGATGACCCACAGCTGGAACTTTTGGCCATCTGACCGAGGCCATCTGCTGGCTTACCCCTTTATGATTATGATTATTTAAAAAATCCTTAAAAATTTTCAAGCCCAGTGGTTTTAAACTCGACCAACCATCATTAGTATAGTCATACATTGGAACCCTATGCAGTAGTAATTTTTACCAGCCACGTCTACTTTCCGACATAAAACCAGAAGATACTTAGCTTCTGTGAACTGAGATGAATCTCTGCATATTGTGTATACACAGGGAGGTGTACATCCCTCGGTGTACAGCAGAGATGTATATAAGAACATAAAGAAGGAACACTGCAGCAGGCCTACTTGCCCATGCGAGACAGGTCCAAGTCTCCTACCGGCTTAAGCCAATGCACCCAACCTAGTTAGGTCAGGTCACATTCACTTAAAGACGGAACACAACTGACCCAGTAGCACAAGCTACTTAGCGCATAAACATCCAGTTTACTTGACTTCTTACTTTATGAATTAAAATATTTTCAGATTTACTACAAAATATATATAATTTATATTCATAATGGTATTTACTGGCACATCAAAACTATGGATAACCTTATGTAGTTATGTTCAGATTTGGTTTAATTTAACAGAGGTCAATAATGTGGTAAAAGTAGCCAAAATGATAGCATGAAATATTAAAACTTTAATCCTAAGACCGATCTTAATGGTTCTTCCAGGTAAAGACAAAAAAAAAAAAATACTAGGTTGCTGCCCTAGGCTACTAACACCCACCCATTACTACTTGTCCTACCTGATACCAGATCTTAAAGTCCAAGTATTTGCTTCAGAAATAATACACTGTTCCATTCATATACAACTTTCGTATATCCTTCCTAAATTTATCCAATTTCGAATACAGATTTTTCGAGTTCTTTCGTGGTTAGATATCTTCTTTTTTCACATCCCTTGTATTCATTATGCCATCCTTCCACTTATATATCTCGTATCCTCGTTCTATACAGTGTAGGTCCAGAGCTCATTTTTTATATGTAACATTCCTAATGCAGGTAAATACCTGGAGGTTATTCCGGGGATCAACGCCCCCGCGGCCCGGTCCATGACCAGGCCTCCCGATGGATCAGGGCCTGATCAACTAGGCTGTTACTGCTGGCCGCACGCAGTCCAACGTACGAGCCACAGCCCGGCTGATCCGGCACTGACTTTAGGTATCTGTCCAGCTCCCTCTTGAAGGCAGCCAGGGGTTTATTGGCAATTCCCCTAATGCTTGATGGGAGGCTGTTGAACAGTTTTGGGCCCCGGACACTTATGGTGTTTTCTCTTAGTGTACCAATGGCGCCCCTACTTTTTATTGGCGGCATTTTGCATCGCCTGCCCAGTCTTTTACTTTCGTAGGGAGTGATTTCTGTGTAAATAGGTTGCAACTAATAAACAGTGACACAAAATAAAGAAGACGTAACAGAAAAAGGTGTCAGCGTAGATTAAATATTTGAAGACAGGAAACGGTGAGTGACAGTAGAAGATATAACTGCAGGATGGTATAGTTGCTACTTATTGTACTGAGTTATTGAACTCCTAATATTTTTCCCTGTATATATAAATGACTTGCCATCAGGGATACTCGTACATGTCCTTGTATGAGAGCGATGCCAAAATAATGAGGAAACTGGTGAATAAGACGCATGTGCAACACTTGGGTAAAATCATTACTGCCCAAACCTTTAGCTGGAAACTGCTTTCTTCAGTTGAATACAGGTGAATGTAAAAATGCAGAGAGAAGACGAGTAAGACGCATGCAACTGTTGGGTCTGCCTACCTGGGTATCTTTATCGTCTAAACGTTTCACCTCTGCAGGCTTCAGTCGAATACAGTGGTGACGAATGTTCAGTTTGTCGGCATTGTATGCCATCATTAACAGGATAAAAAGGAAATTACACACGGATGAGAATATCAGATTACAAAATGACCTGGTTAGACAACAGGAACGATCAGATCAATACTTAGTGGAGTTTATCCCAGAAAAAAAAAGACAAACCTTCGACGCAAGAATAACTATTACTCCAAAGCAGTTCCTAGAAGCACACACAAACATAATAACATTGGCAGCACAGGCTAAGCTAGCGTATACAAGGTCATTCACAAACCACACAGACACGTTGAAGAACACACTATCTTATACCAGAGAACAGCTCTTGAATGTGAAGCACTAGAGTGGAACCAGGAAAATATGAGCGCTATACCTCCAACACCAGGTCGTCGTCTTGCTGACTTTATCAACCAGACCGTCTTGGTCACCGCCTGGAGTCCAAGGTATGCGCCACAGCCCGGAATAACAGGTACTGACTTGAAACACTTGATGAAGACACCTTGAGGAACTTACCGTTTAGTACTAAGCTAGATTTTAATTATAGTAATAATGGGGAACTTAACAAGTTCCCTAAGTCAGTACCTGATCAGCTGATCACATGAAAGGTATTTCACACACGCAACACTACACGCAGTTTATAAAGTATATGTAAAGAAACCACAGAAGTTAAGTTTTCAACAAGACTGCAGATATTGAGGGGGATGGACTACGAGGAGAGATTTTAAGAACACTGTTCTTAGCAACAATAAAAGAGAAAACTCAGAGGTCATGACCACGACATACAACATACATAAGCGATTGAATTTATAGGGACAGGCTGGAGATGCGAACATAGGGAGCCAGGGAACACAGATGACAGCTAAAGAAACAGATGAATCATAGGGAATGCTTTTTCACACCTTTGGATAATAAGTTAAATGCACCAGATGAGATGGAGGCAAAAAAAAAAAAATATACACAACTTCTAGAGTAGGTATGGGTGATGGGCACCGGAAACTTTTCGATCGGAGTTAGGCGGAGGGCCATGTTAGACCCCTGCAAATATAGCTAGGCGAGCACATTCTAACTATTCAAAATGTTCCTACTTGGTTCACCTGACAAGGCTCTCTCCTGGTCTAAATTTCGATATTTTTTTCCGTGTGTGTACTTGCCTATTTGTAGTTGCAGGGGTCGATTCACAGCTGGCCCCGCTGGCCTCGACTAGGTCCACTCTCCCTGCTCTCCGTGTATGTGCGGGGGGGGGGGGGTGAGCATCCTACGCACATAAACATATACGACACAAAGTGGACGTATATATACAGACTAACA
This sequence comes from Cherax quadricarinatus, assembly GCF_038502225.1. NCBI lineage: Eukaryota > Metazoa > Arthropoda > Malacostraca > Decapoda > Parastacidae > Cherax > Cherax quadricarinatus. Next base: position 17,171,943 of record NC_091321.1, read on the forward strand.
TTCATGTGTACATACACAAACATATACAAACAGTATCCTAAACAACAAAAATAAATACTTCTGCAACTCTCTATAGAATAAAAATGCATATGAAAAAACTAAAATTATTTCTATAAAGGATGAGGCTCTTCTGATGCAAGACACATAAACACGGCGTTGAATCAGTTATAATCAGTGTAGGTTATCTTACCTGGAGGTTATTCCGGGGATCAACGCCCCCGCGGCCCGGTCCATGACCAGGCCTTCCGATGGATCAGGGCCTGATACTTCAGTATTACAATGAATAATAATGAACAGGTAATACAAACTTTAATAATCACCAGGCTGGAATACTGCTGTACATTAACATCTCCATTCAAAGCAGGTGAAATCGCAGATCTAGAGTGTGTACAGAGATCCTTTACTGCACGTATAAGTTCTGTCAAGCACCTTAACTACTGGGAACGCTTGGAAGCACTTGACTTGTACTCGTTGGAACGCAGGAGAGAGAGATATATCATAATCTACACTTGGAAAATCTTGGAAGGAATGGTCCCAAATCTGCACACAGAAATCACTCCCTACGAAAGTAAAAGACTGGGCAGGCGATGCAAAATGCCCCGAATAAAAAGTAGGGGCGCCATTGGTACACTAAGGGAAAAGACCATAAGTGTCCGGGGCCCAAGACTGTTCAACAGCCTCCCATCAAGCATTAGGGGAATTGCCAATAAACCCCTGGCTGCCTTCAAGAGAGAGCTGGACAGATACCTAAAGTCAGTGCCGGATCAGCCGGGCTGTGGCTCGTACGTTGGACTGCGTGCGGCCAGCAGTAACAGCCTGGTTGATCAGGCCCTGATCCACCGGGAGGCCTGATCATGGACCGGGCCGCGGGGGAGTTGATCCCCGGAATAACCTCCAGGTAAGTATATATTGGCACAACGTTTCGCTGGACAAAGCTTTATTAAGTGTAGGTTTAGCGCTTTTATTATAATTGTTATTAAATAATGCAGCGCCACACAAAGCTCAACATTGTCAAAATAAAAGTTTCTCCTGCAATGTTTTTGTTGACGGTGACACAGACGGGTTTAGCCCATAAGTTTATTTCGTAATTTTTGATGTTAATAGTACGACATATGGGTCCACTCATTTCCGAAGAGTGTAGAAAGCACATGGCTGGGAAATAGCAGGTCTTGGCCATTGCAAGAATTTTATGAAGAAAGGTACCATGGAAAGAAAGTCCCGGCCGTTTTTCAGAATTTGAGTCCCCTCAAGGAAGGTTCCTTGATGTTGGTGAGGGGCTCTTGATTTAGGGAATTGGATCTGTGCTCCAGTTCCCCAAATTAAGCCTGAATGCCTTCCACATCCCCCCCCCCCCAGGCGCTGTATAATCCTCCGGGTTTAGCGCTTCCCCCTTGATTGTAATAATAATAATAATAATCAGAATTTGAGTGGTGCAAGACTGGGAAAAAATGCTGGTCTAGGTTATTACCCGACCATTACTATAGGCGGAAGCCACCTAGTAGGAGCTGCTGCTGCTGCTGCTGCTGCTGCTGCACCCACCACCTAATTTGGGAGAATAGATTCGTAAAATTTCTGTATTCAGCGTATTGCGCAGTGGTCTGTGGCTTTCTGGCGATACCCGGAATGAGAGGGGAGAAGGATATATATATATATATATAGAGAGAGAGAGAGGGTTTGGAGAGACGAGAATGCGGGGGGAAAAATAGGAAAGAAAGGGATAAGTGTGGGACGTAGGTGGATGCAAAGCCTAGCCTGAGGCTAGTGATAACCTTGACTCCTGGACGGGGATGGGGAAGGAGGAGGAGGAGGAGTTGCCACACACCTTCACCCTAGCCATCAACTAGCCTTAAAGAACCGGTTCTTCTGGTTCTCTTTCTTATTTGGTTGCTACGAAATGTCTCCTCTCGCTTCCTATCCCCCCCTTCCCCACCTCTCCTCTACCTTCTTCCTTATTTGTGTGATAGTTATGCTTCTCTATCATGTCATCTATCCTTCCCGCTACATAATTATCATATTGATGTAGTCGATGTAGTCAATACTGCTAAGTAAAAAAAAAAAATCCGTTGATATTTCGTTAATGGTTATTCCAGTTGACGAAATAGTGTTGTCTGACAGCTTTATTGTCCTTAAAGAAAAATCTTCAAGGAGAGCTGGTTCTTGCAATGTATCTCACGTCTTAATAATAAGGTAATAATAAATGTCCTCGGAGTATTTTGGCAATAAATTATAGCTCAAGATTTCCAAGCTTAAGGGGAATGACCAATAAACCTCTTGCTGCCTTCAAGAGAGTGTTGGACAGATACCTAAAGTCAGTGCCGGATCAACAGGGCTGTGGTTCGTATGTTGGACTGCGTACGGCCAGCAGCAACAGCCTGGTTGATCAGGCCCTGATCCACCGGGAGGCCTGGTCATGGACCGGGCCGCGGGGGCGTTGATCCCCAGAATAACCTCCAGGTAGACTCCAGGTAGGTTCTGCCACGGAGATGTCTTTCTTGTGCAGCTGGGGAGAGAAATAGTCATACAACTCGCCACTAATACCGTAATACCACTAATACCGTACCGGAGGGGTTCAAGGAGACCAGAGTTACTCCTATCTTCAAGAAAAATAGTATGTCTGATGTAAGCAACTATAGGCCTGTTAGTATACTCAGTATAATATCTAAAATTCTAGAGAGGGCGGTGTATTCTCAAGTAGTTAAGTACCTTAATGACAACAACATTCTCCATAGCTATCAATCGGGCTTTAGAAGATCCTACTCAACCGACACCTCCCTTATTAATCTGATGGATTACCTGAGAACTGAAATGTCAAAGGGGAACCTCATAGGTATGGTAACCTTAGACCTGCAAAAGGCCTTCGATACTGTCAACCACAATATATTATGTAATAAACTTCAAGCTATCGGTATAGGTTCTGTAGACTGGTTTAAGTCCTACCTTAGCAACAGGAGACAAATAGTCAAAATCAACAAAACGGAATCAGGACCCCTGCCGATAACATGTGGAGTTCCCCAAGGTATGATTCTGGGTCCCTTATTATTCTTATGTTATGTCAATGATATGCCTATCAGTGTCAAGTGCAAACTCCTACTGTATGCAGATGACAGTGCTCTGTTAGTGTCAGGTAAAGACCCACAAGATATTGCTAATGTTTTAACACTGGAACTGGAGTCCTGCAGCAAATGGTTAGTAGACAACAAACTATCATTACACCTAGGGAAAACTGAAGCCATTCTCTTTGGCACGAAACATAAACTGAGAAGGGTAAATAACTTTAATGTTCAATGTAATGGTGAGCCCATCACTTTGGTTTCATCAGTAAAATATTTGGGAATCCCCTTTGACCCATGCATGTCAGGAGAATTGATAGGGAACAGTGTAGTAAAGAAAGCGAATGCCAGACTGAAGTTCCTGTATAGACAAGCACAGTGTCTGCCTACTGAGGCTCGCAGGACCCTATGTCTAGCCCTTATACAATGCCATATGGATTACGCTTGCTCTTCTTGGTACTCTCCTCCGGGTTTAGCGCTTCCCCCTTGATTATAATAATAATAATCTTCTTGGTACTCTGCCTTGACAGAGTATCAAATCACCCAGACTGCAAATCACCCAGAACAAAATCGTAAGATTCATCCTGGGGCTGGGACCAAGAGAACATGTAGGCCAGGATGAATTACAGCAGTTGGATATGCTGAATGTTGAAGACAGAGTAAAACAACTGAAGCTAAATCATGTTTATAAAATTGCTCACAAACAGTGTCCAGAATATCTTGCTGTCAATTTTGTCAAGGTTGGGAATCAAAGCAATCATAGTACTAGGGGGAGAGAGCACAACTTTGTAGTACCCAGTCATTGGCCAGGCTTCAAACACCTTTTATTGTACAACAATAAAGGAATGGAACAGACTACCCGCACATGTCAAAGCCAGTCATAGCATGAACCAGTTCAAGAAGTGCCAAAAGGTGTCTGATGAATGTAGCTACAGAAAGGGAGGGGAATGAATTTCTATTTTTTATCTAACATACGTGTAAATTTTACCTTATTCCTAGTAATGACCCTCGTATTGTAGATAGTCTTAATGACCATCGTGTAGTAGTCTTTTTAGTATGATAATAAGATGTTATCTTCATTATAAAATAATAAGAAAATATAACCTTTATATTATAATAATAAGGTAAAAGGACCCCAATGGAAATAAGTCACTGTCTGACTTTTTTGGGTTATCCTAGGTTCTCTACACATATGCTGCTATATATGATAATTCTATGTAACTGTATTTGTGTATACCTGAATAAACTTAGTTACTTAAGCTAGCATAATCTAACGTAGCGTGATCTAACCCAAGGTAACCCAACCTAACTTAGCGTAACCCAACATCTAACATAGCCAATATAGCCTAACACTTAACCTAACCCAGCATAATGTAACAGAAACTGACGTATTCCCTTGTGGACAGAAATGGAACTGACTTATGTTTGTTTACGTTCGCTGTGATTGGCCAAACGCGTTGACTGACTCCAACGCTGACCGTTGATTGGCCCTGACGAGCCATTTCAACTAGGATTAAAAAAAAATATTTTTTTTTGCCGGGATCTCTCCAAAATAATTGACACAAGATGAAAGTATTTACCCCACTGTGTAGATAGGTTGCAGGCATCGTAAAATACTATAATTCTGCCGAGGACCAACATGCAATAATAGCCAGTAATAAAGATAATATTCTCTGGATGTTATCGAGTTAATTAAGCCTGAATGCCTTCCACATCCCCCCCCCAAGCGCTGTATAATCCTCCGGGTTTAGCGCTTCCCCCTTGATTATAATAATAATAATAATAATATAGTTAATAAAAATGATCTTGGTTTCTCAGGATACATTAAAACTTTCTGGATTCCTTAGCATTAATAAGAATCCACATTTTAGTCTGTGAATACAAGTTTGCATTGTTTGAAGTGGAAAATATAGAGAGTGAGTGATGGAAAATCTACCTGGAGGGTCTTCCGGGGAGTCAACGCTCCCGCGACCCGGTCAGTGACCAGGTCTCCCCACTTCTAGTGGAACAGGGTCTGATCAACCAGGCTGTTACTGCTGGCTGCACGCAATCCCACGTACGAAACACAGCCCGGCTGATCAGGACTTGACTTTAGGAACTTATCGAGCTCGCTCTTGACAGCCAGGGGTTTATTAGTAATCCTCGTTATGTATGGTGGGAGTCTGTTGAATAGTCTTGAGGTATATTTTATCGTCTGCCGAGGCTTTTGTTTCCGTAGAGAGTCACTCCTGTGTAGATTTTGGACCAGTCCCTCTAGGATCCGCCATGTGTAAATTATGATGCATCTTTCCTCCGTTCCAAGAAATACATGTCAATGGGCTTTAATCACTCCAGTCATTAAGGTGCTTGACAGAACTTATGCATGCAATGATAGTTATCTGTACTTTCTCCAGATCTGCAGTTTCACCTGCCTTAAAGGGGGCTGTTAGTGTACAACAGTATTCCAGCCTAGAGAGAACAAGTGACTCGTAGAGGATCATCACTGGGAGGTCTGGTCCCGGTCGGGTTGCGAGAGGGAGAAAAACTCTGGAAACGAGTCACAGGTAGATCACGAAGTAAATCGTAGTCGTTAAACAGATCAGGTAATCATTTGATGTGCTTTGCACTTATTAGATTATCCTAGGTTGAATGTTTGCATAATTTACTAAATTTCCAGAGTTTTACTTTGGATAGCCCAGTATAGTTAAGCTTACCTAGAGGTTACCTGGAGGTTATTACGGGGATCAACACCCCCGCGGCCCGGTCCATGACCAGGCCTCCCGATGGATCAGGGCCTGATCAACTAGGCTGTTACTGCTGGCCGCACGCAGTCCAACGTTCGAGCCACAGCCCGGCTGATCCGGCACTGACTTTAGGTCTCTGTCCAGCTCTCTCTTGAAGGCAGACAGGGGTTTATTGGCAATTCCCCTAATGCTTGATGGGAGGCTGTTGAACAGTCTTGGGCCCCAGACACTTATGGTGTTTTCCCTTAGTGTGCCAATGCGCCCCTACTTTTAATTGGGGGCATTTTGCATCGCCTGCCCAGTCTTTTACTTTCGTATGGAGGGATTTCTGTGTGCAGATTTGGGATCATTCCTTCCAAGATTTTCCAAGTGTAGATTATGATATATCTCTCTCTCCTGCGTTCCAACGAGTACAAGTCAAGTGCTTCCAAGCGTTCCCAGTAGTTAAGGTGTTTGACAGAACTTATACGTGCAGTAAAGGATCTCTGTACACTCTAGATCTGCAATTTAATCTGCTCTGAATGGAGATGCTAATGTACAGCAGTATTCCAGCCTAGAGAGAAGTGATTTGAAAAGGATCATCATGGGCTAGGCATCTCTCGTTTTGAACTTTCTCATTATCCATCCTATCATTTTCTTTGCACGTGCGATCGTGGCACTGTTGTGATCCTTGAAAGTGAGATCCTCAGACATTACTACTCCCAGGTCCCTTACATAATTTTTCCGCTCTATTGTATGGCCAGAGTCTGTAGTAGACTCTGCAGATCCTAGTATTATCCGCAAAGGATGATACGGTGCTGTGATGTATATCTCTGTCTGTCTGATATGAGGATGAGGAATAAGATGGGGGCGAGTACTGTGCCTTGTGGAACAGAGCTCTTCACTATGGCAGCCTCCGATTTAACTCTGTTGACCACTACTCTTTGTGTTCGATTTGTTAGGAAGTTGAAGATCCATCTCCCCACTTTCCCAGTTATTCCTTTAGCACGTATTTTATGGGCTATTACGCCATGATCGCATGTGTCAAATGCTTTTGCCAAGTCTGTGTATATTACATCTGCATACTGATTTTCTTCCAGTGCATCCAAGGCCATATCATAGCGATACAGTAGTTGTGAGAGGCAGGAGTGACTTGCCCTGAACCCATGTTGCCCTGGATTGTGCAGATTTTGGGAATCCAGGTGATTTGCAATCGTGCTTCTTAGCACTCTTTCAAAGATTTTTATGATGTGGGACGTCAGAGCTATTGGACTATAGTTCTTAGCTAATGCTTTGCTGCCACCTTTATGGAGTGGGGCTATATTCGTTGTTTTAAGTGACTGTGGAATTTCACCTTTGTCCAAGCTCCTCCTCCATAGTGTACTTAGGGCATGCAAGAGGAGTTTCTTGCAGTTCTTAATGAAAACAGAGTTCCACGAGTCTGGGCCCGGGGCTGAGTGCATGGGCATGTTGTCAATGGCTTTTTCGAAATCTATCGGAGTTAGTGTAATGTCGGAAATCTGGCATACATTTATGGAGTTTTGAGGCTCATTCATGAAGAAATCATTTAGGTCGTCGATCCTCAGACTGATTAGTGGTTCACTAAACACAGAGTCGTACTGGGATTTCAATATTTCACTCATTTCCTTGTTGTCATCTGTGTAAGTCCCATCATGTCTGAGTAAGGGCCCAATACTAGATGTGGTATTTGCCTTGTTTTTGGCATATGAAAAGAAATATTTTGAATTTCTTTAAATTTCACTAGTAGCTTTAAGCTCTTCCTGTTTCTCCTGGTTCCTGTAAGAGTCATTTAACTTAAGTTCGATAGTTTCCACTTCCCTGGTCAGCACCTCCTTTCGTGTATCAGATATTCTAGCACTCCTGAGGAGCTCAGTAACTCTTCGTCGTCTTCTGTAGAGGGAGCGTCTTTCTCTAGTTTACTCCTGCTCTTCTTCTTAGGGGAATATGCCTAGAACATGCTTCAGCTGCCAGGAAGTTGATCCTTTGTGATGAATGGTTTGAAAAACCGACAAGTTGAAGATTGAGACACTTGTGCAACATATGGGAATCTTTATTCAGGAAACCGTTTCGCCACACAGTGGCGAAACTGAACACATCGACCCCAGGCTGAGGGACTGATTACCTCAAACTCCTCCTCTCCTTACGCCTTTCTACTTTGTATTGGACTGATGAAGCCACTGTGTGGCGAAACGTTTCCTGAATAAAGATTCCCATATGTTGCATAAGTGCCTAGAACATGCTTCGGCTACCAGGAAGTTGATCCTTTCAAGGCACTGGTTTGGATCCATGTCATTTAAGATATCTTCCCAACGTGTTTCGTTTAGGACATGGTTTACCTGGTCCCAGTTGATGTTCTTGTTGTTGAAGTTGTATTTTGTGAAGACACCTTCACAGGTACATGCATTCTGCTGATCAGGATCCCTATGCATGTACGTCTGGACTTCGATTAGGTTGTGATCGGAATTAGTTGTTTTTGATATTCTTATGTCTCTTATCAGGTCCTCATTATTTGTGAAGATAAGGTAAAGTGTGTTTTCTAGTCTTGTTGACTCCACTATCTGCTGGCTTAAGGTGTGTTTTTCACAGAGACTTAGTAGCTCATGTGTGTGTGTGACCTTTCATCTGCACTACCTCTGGGGATTGTTTCAGCTATAACATTATTTGCTACATTCTTCCATTTTGTATGCCTTAGGTTGAAATCACCAAGCAGTAAGATGTTTGGGGATGGAGCTGGAAGGTTTTCCAGACAGTAATCAATTTTCAGTAGCTGTTCCTTGAACTGTTGTGAGGTTGCATCTGGTGGCTTATATACAACCACAATGACTAGGTTTTGGTTCTCGATCTTTATTGATAGAACTTCAACTACCTCATTTGTGGTGTTCAGCAACTCCGTGCAGATGAGGGACTCTGACATACAGGCCAACCCTCCCTTGTTGCCTGTTCATTCTCTCGCATCTAAAAAGGTTGTAACCACTTATCCATATTTCACTGTCAATTGATCTTTTGTGTGAGTCTCTGTGAAGGCTGCAAACATTGCATTAGACTCCTCTAGAATTCCAGTGATTAAAGGTATTTTGCTATTGGTGGATGGCTTAAGGCCCTGTATATTAGCAAATATGAACGAGGTTGTATTCTGTGTTTGTTGGGGGATTTTGTTATTGGCATCAGTAGTTGTAATTCTGGAGGGCTTTAACATACTTTTTTTTCAGTAATCTATAAAGCCTCAATAAGAGCTGATTCAGGAGCTGGTGATCAGTCTGGTTCTGTGTCTGAGAACCCTGTCTAGTTTTGTTTGCCTGTCTAAGAACCGTGTCACTAGTAACCGTGATCCTGCGTAATATATTCATCCGGTTGTCTGGTGGTAGTATTAGTAGTGATGCAGATAATGGTAGTGGTGTTGGACGTTGTAGTGCAGGTAATGGTAGACGTAGTAGTGCACTTGACCTGGGAAGTGGGAAATATTGAGCTTAAGTTAAATGATTCGTACAGGGTCCAGGAGAGGGAGGAGTTAAAAGCAATTAGCGAAATCGAAAGAAACTAAAAATATTTCTTGTATGCCAAAAAAAAGAGGCAAAAACCACATCTAATATGGGGTCCTGGCTCAGATAAGATGGAACTTGTACAGATGACACAAAGAAATGAATGATACTGAAGTTTTTCTAGAGGTCGTTTATTCATTTCAGTTACCCGCTGTCAGTTAGGTACTGTACTCCACTACTGAAATAGTGTACGAGTATACTACAAACTAATCACAATAGAGCGGAAAAGTAGTGTGAAGGACTTAGAAGTGTTCATGTCAGAGGATCTAACTTTCAAGGGTCACAACAGTGTCACTATAACATCTGCTAGGAAAATGATAGGATGGATACCTGGAGAGTGCCGGGGGTCAACGCCCCCGCGGCCCGGTCTGTGACCAGGCCAGGCTTCAATGAGAACCTTCAAAACGAGGAATGCCAAACCAATGATTCTTTTTAAATCACTTGTTCTCTAGGCTGGAATACGCTTGTACACTAACATCTCCATTCAAGACAGGTGAAACTGCAGATCTAGAGAATGTACAGAGAACCTTTACTGCACATATAAGTTCCGTCAAACACCTTAATTACTGGGAACACTTGGAATCACTGGACCTGTACTCACTGGAGCGCAGGCGAGAGATGCATCACAATCTACACCTGCAAATTCTTAGAGGGACTGCTCCCTGATCTGCACACAGAAATCGCTCCCCACGAAAACAAAAGACCAAGCAGACTGTACAACATACCCCCGGGGCCCAAGACTGTTAGTCTCCCATCAGGCATAAGGGGGATTACCAATAGACCCCTGGCTACCTTTAAGAGGAAGCTGGACAGATACCTAAAGTCAGTATCTGATCAGCCGGACTGTGGTTCATACGTTGGACTACGTGCGACCAGCAGTAACAGCTTTGTTACTCAGGCCTTGATCCACCGAGAGGCCTGGTCGTGGACCGGGCCGTGGGGGGGGGGGGGTTGATCCCCCGGACACCCTCCAGGTAGATAGTGGTAGTCGTAGTAGTGCAGTTAGCGATAGTTTTAGTAGTACAGTGGTAGTTCATGTAGGGGTAGTACTCAGTATATATCAGTGACATAAACAAGTGGACTGGGAAAGCGTGAGTCAATATTCTCTTGTTATTGTCTGCCACGAGTGTTGCCAATGAGGTCAAAAACAATATTTTTATTTATTTTTCGTTTTATTCCTTTATCTCATCCAGCACTTTTTGCTTGTGAAGTTATTCAAAAAAAGTATAACTCCCTCTCCTTAATAAAAAAAAAAAGGCTAATAATTAGGAAGGGAAACGAAGACAATGGATGTAATACTTACTCAAGCATAAAAATTCAGGAGTCGCTATATGGCAACAGATCCAAGATGGCCGCCCGGAACCACGTGGTCGAAAAAGCGCGCGAGATATTGAGCGAAATGTTCTGTAAACCATCGATTATTTCCCCTAGCTAATGGCCATTTATTTAAAAGCCGCCTTTCAAGAGTATTGTTTGAAAGTAAGTGAAAAGCTGTCGTAACAATACGAAATGTAAGGTGGATTAGAGACGAAGTCAAAATAAAGGTCGTGAAAAGATGTAAGTAACGTGACAGCAGCTTGGAGAAGTTATGGGGGTGTTAAGACGGTGTTATTGTTGTTATGGGGTGTTAAGATGGTGTTGTGTTATGGGGTGTTAAATTTGTTATTGTGGTAAGACGGTGTTATTGTTGTACTCGCCTATTTGTGATTGTAGAGGTCGATTCATAGTTCCTGGCCCTGTCTCTTCACTGATCGCTACTAGCTGGGTGGAGTTATTAGGGGGAGGGGGGTTACCTGGAGTGTTAAGAGTGTTATTTTCTTTTACCAGGATTCAGAACCTTAGTTTTGCCTACATGCCACTGCATTAAGGAAGAATTGAGGATGGCAAAGATGGAGATTCGGCAACTGACCGAGGAAAACAAGATTCGTAGTAGTCCTCCTGTTTTGAGTCCTCAGGTCAAGAAAGGAAACTAGTCAGTCAACTTTGTTCCCTGCTGTCCAGCCACTATCAAGAAGACGAATGGAAAGGTAGAAACGATGAAGAAGAAAGAGACTGCCGTGAAAACTGTTGTGGAAACATCTAATACATTCTCAGTGCTACCCGACGAATGCATGCGAGACGACTACTGGGAACGTCACGACGAATGACACCAAGGAAGGTAAGAATATTGTTGTTGTTGGGGATAGCTAAGTTAGGTATATGGATAGGGCGTTCTGCTTGAAGGACAGGAGTAGGAGACAGAGGGTTTGCTTTCCTGGGGCTGGGATGGAGGATATTGTTAGCCGTCTGGATGACATGAGAGGTAATGGGAGCAATCCTATTATCTGTCTCAGTGCTGGAGGCAACGATGTTGGCAGATGTAGGAGTGAAGACCTGATTAGCAGGTATAGGTCAGCAATAGAAATAATTAGGAGGAAGGGTGGGAACCCTGTCATATGTGGTATTTTGCCAAGGAGAGGAGTTGGAAATGAATGGTTGTCCAGGGCAATTGGTGTCAATTGCGAATCTTTATCTGCATGTGTTTTGTTTATTTTTTAGCAGATATTTGTAATAAAATAATAAACTAGACACATGTGCAACACTTGGATATCTTTACCGAGGAAATATTTTGCCACAGTGGTTTCATCAGTTCTATACAAAGAATGGTGAAGATCAGAAGGAGTGTACGAGGTAGTCAGTCCCTCAGCCTGGAGTTGATGTGTTCAGTCCATCAACTCCAGGCTGAGGGACTGATTACCTCAAACTCCTCCTCATCTTCCACCTTTCTCTGCATTTAACTGAAGAAGCCACTGCGTGGCGAAACGTTTCCAGAATAAAGATTCCCAGATGTTGCACAAGTCTCAATTATCAGTGTTAACACTCACTGGAAGACCATTGAGAATCACGCTACTGTGTAATGTTATCGGGGGTCAACGCCCCTGCGGCCCGGTCTCAGACCAGGCCTCCCCATTTGAACGAAAATGTTTACACAGCAAATGTGGTGGATGAAATATGCAGAAATAATGTGGTGTCTTAACCCCCCTCCCCCCCCAAAAAAAAAGTCATAAAAATAATATAGTAGCAAAAAGTCCAAAGATATTACAAAATATCTTCCAGACAAAAGCCTTCGACAAGTGTGACCATGGCGTAATAGCGCACAAAATGCATGCTAAAGGAATAACAGGAAAAGTCGGTCGATGGATTTATAATTTCCTCACTAACAGAACACAGAGCAGTCGTCAACAGAGTAAAGTCCGAGGCAGCTACGGTGAAAAGCTCTGTTCCACAAGGCAGAGTACTCGCTCCCATCTTGTTCCTCATCCTCATATCTGACATAGACAAGGATGTCAGCCACAGCACCGTGTCTTCCTTTGCAGATGACACCCGAATCTGCATGACAGTGTCTTCCATTGCAGACACTGCAAGGCTCCAGGCGGACATCAACCAAATCTTTCAGTGGGCTGCAGAAAACAATATGAAGTTCAACGATGAGAAATTTCAATTACTCGGATATGGTAAACACGAGGAAATTAAATCTTCATCAGAGTACAAAACAAATTCTGGCCACAAAATAGAGCGAAACACCAACGTCAAAGACCTGGGAGTGATCATGTCGGAGGATCTCACCTTCAAGGACCATAACATTGTATCATTCGCATCTGCTAGAAAAATGACAGGATGGATAATGAGAATCTTCAAAACTAGGGAGGCCAAGCCCATGATGACACTCTTCAGGGCACTTGTTCTATCTAGGCTGGAATATTGCTGCACACTAACAGCACCTTTCAAGGCAGGTGAAATTGCTGACCTAGAAAATGTACAGAGAACCTTCACGGCACGCATAACGGAGATAAAACACCTCAATTACTGGGAGCGCTTGAGGTTCCTAAACCTGCATTCCCTGGAATGCAGGCGGGAGAGATACATGATTATATACACCTGGAAAATCCTAGAGGGACTAGTACCGAACTTGCACACGAAAATCAATCACTACGAAAGCAAAAGACTTGGCAGACGATGCAACATCCCCCCAATGAAAAGCAGGGGTGTCACTAGCACGTTAAGAGACCATACAATAAGTGTCAGGGGCCCGAGACTGTTCAACTGCCTCCCAGCATACATAAGGGGGATTACCAATAGACCCCTGGCAGTCTTCAAGCTGGCACTGGACAAGCGCCTAAAGTCGGTTCCTGACCAGCCGGGCTGTGGCTCGTACGTTGGTTTGCGTGCAGCCAGCAGCAACAGCCTGGTTGATCAGGCTCTGATCCACCAGGAGGCCTGGTCACAGACCGGGCCGCGGGGGCGTTGACCCCCGGAACTCTCTCCAGGTAAACTCCAGGTAAGAAATATTACTGGAACCTTTAACAATGTCCTGGTGAAGACTAGTATTATCAGAGACCAAACCGTGACTCCGACCATCCTTAGCTCGGGGTATGTAAATAAGACTGTGCTGGGCTATGGAATTTTGTCGTGAGGACTTTCTATGCATTCTCAAACTGATAAGTGAATTGAAGATTGAGACACTTATGCAGAATATGGGAATCTTTATTCAGGAAACGTTTCGCCACACAGTGGCTTCATCAGTCCAATACAAAGAGGAAGGCTTAAGGAGAGGAGGAGTATGAGGTAATCAGTCCCTCAGCCTGGAGTCGATGTGTTCAGTCCATCAATCTTGTAGAATGTACAGCATAGGGCCGTAGACGTGGCTTATATGGGATCTTGTTACAAAGAATTCTTCAACACTTGTTCAACCTTTGGACGAAGACCTACTTCGACTAGTGGATGGTACCACTATGACCCCGCCTCCGCCTGCTTCACCTCACCTCACTACAGTATATAAGCCAAGTCTACGGCCCTATGCTGTACATTCTACAAGATTGATGGACTGAACACATCGACTCCAGGCTGAGGGACTGATTACCTCATACTCCTCCTCTCCTTAAGCCTTCCTCTTTGTACTGGACTGATGAAGCCACTGTGTGGCGAAACGTTTCCTGAATAAAGATTCCCATATGCTGCATAAGTGTCTCAATCTTCAACTTGTCGGTTTTTCAAACCATCCATCACAACTGATAAGTGAATTGTTGGACTCCCTGGTGGGTGAAGCGTCCTCAGTAAAAGTGCCATAATTGATAGTGTTTTACACACACACACACACACTCTTGCTCTCTCTCTCTCTCTTGCTCTCCCTCTTGCTCTCTCTCTCTCTCTTGCTCTCTCTCTCTCTTGCTCTCTCTCTCTCTTGCTCTCTCTCTCTCTTGCTCTCTCTCTCTCTCTTGCTCTCTCTCTCTCTTGCTCTCTCTTGCTCTCTCTCTCTCTCTTGCTCTCTCTCTCTTGCTCTCTCTCTCTCTCTTGCTCTCTCTCTTGCTCTCTCTCTCTCTTGCTCTCTCTCTCTTGCTCTCTCTCTTGCTCTCTCTCTCTCTTGCTCTCTCTCTTGCTCTCTCTCGCTCTCTTGCTCTCTCTCTCTCTTTCTCTCTCTCTCTTGCTCTCTCTCTCTCTCTTGCTCTCTCTCTTGCTCTCTCTCTCTCTTGCTCTCTCTCGCTCTCTTGCTCTCTCTCTCTCTCTTGCTCTCTCTCCCTCTTGCTCTCTCTCTCTCTTGCTCTCTCTCTTGCTCTCTCTCTCTCTTGCTCTCTCTCTCTCTCTTGCTCTCTCTCTTGCTCTCTCTCTCTCTTGCTCTCTCTCGCTCTCTTGCTCTCTCTCTCTCTCTTGCTCTCTCTCCCTCTTGCTCTCTCTCTCTCTTGCTCTCTCTCTTGCTCTCTCTCTCTCTCTTGCTCTCTCTCTTGCTCTCTCTCTCTCTCTTGTTCTCTCTCTTGCTCTCTCTCTCTCTCTTGCTCTCTCTCTTGCTCTCTCTCTCTCCTGCTCTCTCTTTCTCTTGCTCTCTCTCTCTCTTGCTCTCTCTCTCTCTTGCTCTCTCTCGTCCCCATTTTCCCTTCTAACTCTCCCCTCTCCTACTCTTAAAAAAAAAAAAAAAAAAAAAAATGGTGGGGACTCGCAGGACCCAAGGATCAGATGAGAATGGTTCGGGTAGGGAGGAGTGGATGGAGGAGCAGTGGAAAAGGATGGAACAAGAGTGGGAGAGAAAATTAGGAGAGCTTTCTGAAAAAAATGGAGAAAGAGCTCTCTGTGAAATTGGAAAGGTGGTTGGAGAAGGAGACAAAGAATTGGGAGGCACAAGTCGAAACTGCAGTAGCCAAGATAAGGGTCCTAGAAGTTGAGATAAATAGGCTGGAGCGAGTTACAGGGGCAGTGACCAGAGAAGACACAGCATATGAAGCTGCGAGGCTGAACAGGAAGGAAGGAATTATGAATTATGCTAAGGTCACATCAATCTGCCAAGGAGGACCAAGGAGTGAAAGGGAAGATCAACTGGTTGCAGATGGAGAGGGTGATAGGTCGAATGCTGAGGCACAACAAGGCTATCAAGAGCCACTGGAAAAATCAAGGGAGAAACTGACCACATACAGGCAGGATCCAGAGTCACAGAGGGTGAGGCAATGCGAGGAAGAAAGGGCAAAATCAGTGTTTATCCATGGGCTTCAGGAGAGAGAGGAAAGGACACACACTGAAAGGAAGCAGGAAGAAAGGAAGGAGATTGAGAAAATCATCACAGAAATAGGTGAAGAGAGGGACGAGATTGTAAATTTTCAGAGAATAGGGGGGTACTCGAAGGAGAGAAACCGACCAATCAAGCTGATTCTCAGGACGGAAACAGTGCGGAACAGGATCCTCCAAGAGAAACCACGATTGAAATACTCGGAAGAGTACAAGAGGGTGTTCCTAGACAGAGACAGAACAAAATCAGAACGACAGCAGCTGAGGGAGAGGACAAAAAAGCGAAAGGAGCTAGGAAAAGAGACAAGGAGGGAACCAGCAGAGGTCAGTCAGAGCAGGACAGAACAGCAAGGGCAAGCACACACACAACTACTCTCAGAACCATACAACCTATCACACCATCCCAACACACCCTACAATCCATACCCACAGCCTCCACCCAACACCAAGCTATAGAATCCCACAGTGTGCCACCAGGTCTCCCACCCTCACAGGCCCCCCAAACCACAGTGTTGGAAAGGAAACTGAAGGTATGGTACACAAACGCTGATGGAATAACAAATAAGTGGGAGGAGTGGCAAGAAAGAGTCAAAGAAGCATCACCGGACATCATAGCTCTCACAGAAACCAAGCTTACAGGTATGATAACAGATGCCATCTTTCCAACGGGATACCAAATCCTGAGGAAAGACAGAGGGAACAGGGGGGGTGGAGGAGTGGCGTTGCTGATCAAAAATCGCTGGAATTTTGATGAGCTGGAGAGAGGAGATAGCGGAGAAGAAAGTGATTACATAGTGGGAACACTTCACTCTGGAGGTCCCAAGGTGGTAATAGCAGTGATGTATAACCCACCACAGAACAGCAGGAGGCCAAGGCAAGAGTACGACGAGAGCAATAGAGCGATGGTTGACACACTGGCTAGAGTGGCCAGAAGAGCTCATGCATGCAGGGCAAAGCTCCTGATCATGGGTGACTTTAACCACAAGGAGATAGATTGGGAGAACTTGGACCCACATGGGGGCCAAGATACTTGGAGGGCTAAGATGATGGAGGTGGTACTGGAGAACTTCATGTACCAACACGTAAGGGACACTACAAGAGAGAGAGGAGAGGATGAACCAGCAAGGCTGGACTTAGTATTCACCTTCAGTAGTGCAGATATCGAGGACATCACATATGAAAGACCCCTTGGGGCCAGTGACCATGTGGTTGTAAGCTTCGAATACACAGTAGAGCTACAAGTGGAGGGAGAAGCAGGAAGGCCAGGACGAATGAAGCCAAACTACAAGAAAGGGGACTACACAGGAATGAGGAACTACCTGAACGGGGTTCAGTGGGACAGAGAACTGGCAGGGAAGCCAGTTAATGAGATGATGGAATATGTAGCAATAAAATGCAAGGAGGCTGAGGAGAGGTTTGTACCCAAGGGTAACAGGAGTAATGAAAAAGCCAGGATGAGCCCATGGTTTACCCAAAGGTGCAGGGAGGCAAAAACCAAGTGTGCTAGGGAATGGAAGAAATATAGAAGGCAAAGGACCCAGGAGAATAAGGAGAACAGTCGTAGAGCCAGAAATGAATATGCACAGATAAGAAGGGAGGCCCAAAGACAATATGAAAATGACATAGCAGCGAAAGCCAAATCTGACCCGAAACTGTTGTACAGCCACATCAGGAGGAAAACAACAGTCAAGGACCAGGTAATCAGGCTAAGGAAGGAAGGAGGAGAGACAACAGGAAATGACCGGGAAGTATGTGAAGAACTCAACAAGAGATTCAAAGAAGTGTTCACAGAGGAGACAGAAGGGACTCCAGAAAGACGGAGAGGTGGGGCACACCACCAAGTGCTGGACACAGTGCACACAACCGAGGAAGAAGTGAAGAGGCTTCTGAGTGAGCTAGATACCTCAAAGGCAATGGGGCCAGATAACATCTCCCCATGGGTATTGAGAGAGGGAGCAGAGGCGCTATGTGTACCCCTAACAACAATATTCAATACATCTATCGAAACAGGGAGATTGCCTGAGGCATGGAAGACAGCAAATGTAGTCCCAATCTTTAAAAAAGGAGACAGACATGAAGCATTAAACTACAGACCAGTGTCACTGACATGTATAGTATGCAAAATCATGGAGAAGATTATCAGGAGAAGAGTGGTGGAACACCTAGAAAGGAATGATCTCATCAACAGCAGCCAGCATGGTTTCAGGGACGGGAAATCCTGTGTCACAAACCTACTGGAGTTCTATGACATGGTGACAGCAGTAAGACAAGAGAGAGAGGGGTGGGTGGATTGCATTTTCTTGGACTGCAAGAAGGCGTTTGACACAGTTCCACACAAGAGATTGGTGCAAAAACTGGAGGACCAAGCAGGGATAACAGGGAAGGCACTACAATGGATCAGGGAATACTTGTCAGGAAGACAGCAGCGAGTCATGGTACGTGGCGAGGTGTCAGAGTGGGCACCTGTGACCAGCGGGGTCCCGCAGGGGTCAGTCCTAGGACCAGTGCTGTTTCTGGTATTTGTGAACGACATGACGGAAGGAATAGACTCTGAGGTGTCCCTGTTTGCAGATGACGTGAAGTTGATGAGAAGAATACACTCGATCGAAGACCAGGCAGAACTACAAAGGGATCTGGACAGGCTGCAGAACTGGTCCAGCAATTGGCTCCTGGAGTTCAATCCCACCAAGTGCAAAGTCATGAAGATTGGGGAAGGGCAAAGAAGGCCGCAGACGGAGTACAGTCTAGGGGGTCAGAGACTACAAACCTCACTCAAGGAAAAAGATCTTGGGGTGAGTATAACACCAGGCACATCTCCTGAAGCGCACATCAACCAAATAACTGCTGCAGCATATGGGCGCCTAGCAAACCTCAGAACAGCATTCCGACATCTTAATAAGGAATCGTTCAGGACCCTGTACACCGTATACGTTAGGCCCATATTGGAGTATGCGGCACCAGTTTGGAACCCACACCTAGCCAAGCACGTAAAGAAACTAGAGAAAGTGCAAAGGTTTGCAACAAGACTAGTCCCAGAGCTAAGAGGTATGTCCTACGAGGAGAGGTTAAGGGAAATCAACCTGACGACACTGGAGGACAGGAGAGATAGGGGGGACATGATAACAACATACAAAATACTGAGAGGAATTGACAAGGTGGACAAAGACAGGATGTTCCAGAGATTGGACACAGTAACAAGGGGACACAGTTGGAAGCTAAAGACACAGATGAATCACAGGGATGTTAGGAAGTATTTCTTCAGCCACAGAGTAGTCAGTAAGTGGAATAGTTTGGGAAGCGATGTAGTGGAGGCAGGATCCATACATAGCTTTAAGCAGAGGTATGATAAAGCTCACGGCTCAGGGAGAGTGACCTAGTACCGATCAGTGAAGAGGCGGGGCCAGGAGCTCGGACTCGACCCCCGCAACCTCAACTAGGTGAGTACAACTAGGTGAGTACACACACACACACACACACACACACACACACACACTGAAGAGTTGTTTGGAAGTGGAATAGACTCGCAAGCGATGTAGTGGAGGCAGGAACCATACATAGTTTTAAGACGAGGTATGATAAAGCTCATGGAGCAGGGAGTGGGAGGACCAATGAAGAGGCGGGGCCAGGAGCTGAGTCTCGACCCTTGCAACCACAATTAGGTGAATTAGGCGAGTACACACACAACGTTAGCTCTATCGTCTTCACTACTGGGCATCTTTCCCAGTACAACGTTCAGTTGTACTCCAACCTTCACAACACTTGACCTGTGAAGCGTGAGTCATGGAGACCGATTAAGGACACAACACACATAACGCCATACAAGATCATGAAGAAATACGTGGGAATTGATTAAAAAAAGATTTCTTAGCACAATCAAAAGACAGAACAAAAGCCTACAGCTGGAAACTGATACAGAAGCAGTACCGGCAGTGTACTTGTACGTTACAGTGGAAGTTGGTTAATTATCTCGGGTTCGATCTCCTGCTGGTCGCATTATTATTTGTCTAATAACCACTTTTGTGGATGCATTATATATATATATATATATATATATATATATATATATATATATATATATATATATATATATATATATATATATAAGGGAGAGCTCTGGGTTATAAATCACGATATACAAACATTAAGAGACACTAATATTTATTTACTTTCAGAGATGTCTCTCTATATATACACTGAGTTATGTTCAACTTTGAAAATACACTGAAAGAGAACGCCTCTTCTCGTTTATACACACACCTCTGTGTATATACAGAGACCTCGCGGTGTATATACCCGTGTATATACCCCCGTGAAGTGTTATTGAAGAACTACTACTGCTGACGTAAGTGGTAGTCAAGAATATACTGTGCATTCAGCATAAAAAAACTTGTATCCTAGAAGCCAGCTAGCAAAGGTCATAGTTTTGTAACCCCAGAGGCAGTCTCAGCAGGCTCCACGTACACCAGAGGCAGTCTCAGCAGGCTCCACGTACACCAGAGGCAGTCTCAGCAGGCTCCACGTACACCAGTCTCAGCAGGCTCCACGTACACCAGTCTCAGCAGGCTCCACGTACACCAGTCTCAGCAGGCTCCACGTACACCAGTCTCAGCAGGCTCCACGTACACCAGTCTCAGCAGGCTCCACGTACACCAGTCTCAGCAGGCTCCACGTACACCAGTCTCAGCAGGCTCCACGTACACCAGTCTCAGCAGGCTCCACGTACACCAGTCTCAGCAGGCTCCACGTACACCAGTCTCAGCAGGCTCCACGTACACCAGTCTCAGCAGGCTCCACGTACACCAGTCTCAGCAGGCTCCACGTACACCAGTCTCAGCAGGCTCCACGTACACCAGTCTCAGCAGGCTCCACGTACACCAGTCTCAGCAGGCTCCACGTACACCAGTCTCTGCAGGCTCCACGTACACCAGAGGCAGTCTCTGCAGGCTCCACGTACACCAGAGCCAGTCTCTGCAGGCTCCACGTACACCAGAGCCGTCTAGCCACTACCAGCGGTGGATCACTGCAATAACATACATGGTTATTGGTCTGTTCGAAAAAAAAAATAGCATTCAAAAATTATAGCTTGAGATGTGAGAATGGCAACTCTGAAACTCCTCGCGGGTTTAGAGCTTTGATTAACTCTGCCATCAGTTATTAGCTGTTTACAATCCACATGTTGCCATAGGCTTCTTGTTTATGACCAACAGATGTTGCCATGGGCAACTTTTTTCACGTCCCACAGCTGGTGACATGGGCAACAGCACTTCAGCTCCTGGAGTTGACACAGTGCTGTTGTTGAGTCCTTGGTCTCCGAGGGACCACAACCACTACCAACACCACTACCAACACCACTACCAACACCACTACCAACACCACTACCACCACTACCAACACCACTACCACTACCAACACCACTACCACCACTACCACCACCACCACCAACACTACTACCAACACTACTACCAACACCACCACCACCACCAACACTACTACCAACACTACTACCAACACCACTACCACTACCAACACCACTACCAACACCACTACCACTACCAACACCACTACCAACACCACTACCAACACCACTACCAACACTACTACCAACACCACTACTACCACTACCAACACCACTACTACCACCACCAACACCACTACCAACACCACTACTACCAACACCATTACCAACACCACTACTACCACCACCAACACCACTACTACCACCACCAACACCACTACCAACACTACTACCAACACTACTACCAACACCACTACTACCACTACCAACACTACTACCAACACCACTACTACCACTACCAACACCACTACTACCACTACCAACACCACTACTACCACCACCAACACCACTACTACCAACACCATTACCAACACCACTACTACCAACACCATTACCAACACCACTACTACCACCACCAACACCACTACTACCACCACCAACACCACTACTACCACCACCAACACCACTACCAACACCACTACTACCACTACCTCAAATGTAGTCGCAGATGCCTTATCGCGACATGTTAGTATAGTAACTGCAGACCCTCCATTTAGTGCTGAGGATGTAAAGAATGCTCAACGTACAGATCCCATGTGGTCTGGTGTGATTCGATTCCTGCTCCAGGAAGATCTTATTCTGACTGTGAAGCCACCAGCACCCATCAGTGACTTTGTCATGAACCAAGAATTACTGTATCGAACAGCCGAGTTGGGTACTCCTAGCAGAAGAGTGTACCAGTTAGTAATTCCACAGTCACTAGTGAATGTAGCCTTACAGTTAGTTCACGATGTACCAGGTGTTGTGCACCCTGGTATGGATCGTTCAGTAAAACAAGCCAGATTGAAATACTTTTGGCCTTGTATGGCAACTGATATTTCTGAGTATGTTAAGAAATGTAGTGTCTGCATGCAACATAAAGGTAATGCTAATGGTCCTAATCCAATCCAAGTGTATCCAACTACTAGCGAACCGTGGGAAAGAGTTGCGCTAGATTTGTTAACTAATTTCCAGTGTTCCCTCCAAGGCAACAAACATCTATGTGTTATGGTAGACCATTTCACCAGATATTGTGAGTTAGTTCCTATTGCAGATAAGACTGCCGAGACAGTAGCTAAAGCGTTTAAAGAACGCATTATCTGCAGGCATACCACCCCTAAGTCCCTAGTAACAGATAATGGAGGTGAATTCTGTAATGAGATAATTGAAAATTTGTGCACCTTGTACAAGATCTCTAAATCCACCATTGCTCCTCATCAGCCTAGTTGATCAGGCCCTGCTCCATCGGGAGGCCTGGTCGTGGACCGGGCCGCGGGGGCGTTGATCCCCGGAATAACCTCCAGGTAACCTCATCATCCTGCCAGCAATGGGTTAGCGGAACGTACCAATAAGAAAGTACTTGATGTCTTTGAGAGCCACTATCAATCCCAACAGTGAAACTTGGGATGAAGTTATACATGATGTGCAGTGTGCTATAAATTCTGCTTACAATGTTTCTATAGATGACACTCCACATTATGCATTGTATGGTGTAGATAAACGTTTGCCTTATGAGTTGCTATATTCTAATCCGAAACCAAATTACAACCCTGATGATTTCATAGCAACTCGTACCAGTTTAGCTCAGTGTCTTCAGAAGAATCCGTGAAACACTTCATAAATCAACAGCAGAATTTAAAAGAGTCGCAAACACTCGAGCAAAGCCATCCAAAATCAAAGTAGGTTCGAGAGTTATGCTGACTAACTTTAACAAAACGTCTGCAATGCCTAAGCTTGATCAAAAGTTTGTTGGTCCTTATCGAGTAGTTGAACATATCACTGGTAATAAGTATAAGGTTAGAGAAATTAGTACTGGTCAGTATAAAGAATCGCATTTAGATCATATGAAGTTAGTATGTGATGATAATGATGTTCCAACCCAGACCAATGTGACAGACTCTGACAATCCTCCTGATCCTGTACTCTCTACCTCTGATACTCAGTCAGACGATCAACCTGAATGTCGTTATTCCCTACATACACGACAGGTATTGAGAAATCCTCAAGTATCAATTGTAACTACCAATTCAGATTTGCCTCAAATACAGCATGAGTTAGCCAGTGCTACAGTTTGATCCTCCCAGAGATGACACCCATTCTGCATATGTCAATCTCACCCTAGCAGAGTTGGGATTAAATGTAAATAACCTGTATAGATGAATAATTACAGTATCAACTTATCAGTATTCAAGAATTTTTTTGTGTTTTCACGTTCTCTCCGAATTCTGAGAGTTAACAGTCTAGATTTGAGTGCACCGAATCTGCCTTTCTGTTAAACACTTCTTTCTTTGTATATATTCCTTCCTCAGAATCCGTAGATCACATGAATACAGATCAATCGATCAATTTTTTTTATAACTTCTATTGTGCTATATTATACCTTGTATTGCATTACAGTTTCACTTATGTAACCTTCCATTCCAATATTCTACTTATGTATGTTATAATGTTCAATTGTTGTGTACTTTGACATTGTATAGAATCAGCCCAAGCCGTACACCTGCCATCTCTAGTTTGTATTAGTTGTATGTCGGGACGACATACGTTAGCGTCGCCGAGCTCTCAGTAGTAGTACCAGTTCCTAGTAACCAGTTACCAGTAACCAGTGTACCAGTAGATGACTCACTACCAACCGTCTGTGTGAATCATTGACTGTATTCATATTGCTGCTGACCATAGCAGGATTTCAAACACCCTCACCCGTAGGCACTCATGGGTCAGTCAAGATAGGGAGCAGAGAGAGGCAGGTCGGCTGTTGGTGCCTTCCCCCACTTTCCGTTATATATTATACATACTACCAGCCTACGTGAGTATTCTTACCCCATCCATGCATCGAAAACCCACATGACACTACCACTACCACTACCAACACCACTACTACAACCATCACCATCATCAAGACACTACTACCATCACCACCACCATCAAGACACTACTACCATCACCACCACCATCAAGACACTACTACCATCACCACCACCATCAAGACACTACTACCATCACCACCACCATCAAGACACTACTACCATCACCACCACCATCAAGACACTACTACCATCACCACCAAAATCAAGACACTACTACCATCACCACCAAAATCAAGACACTACTACCATCACCACCACCATCAAGACACTACTACAATCACCACCACCATCAAGACACTACTACCATCACCACCACCATCAGGACACTACTACCATCACCACCACCATCAGGACACTACTACCATCACCACCACCATCAGGACACTACTACCATCACCACCACCATCAGGACACTACTACCATCACCACCACCATCAGGACACTACTACCATCACCACCACCATCAGGACACTACTACCATCACCACCACCATCAGGACACTACTACCATCACCATCAGGACACTACTACCACCACCATCAGGACACTACTACCACCCCCATCAGGACACTACTACCACCACCATCAGGACACTACTACCACCACCATCAGGACACTACTACCACCACCATCAGGACACTACTACCACCACCATCAGGACACTACTACCACCACCATCAGGACACTACTACCACCACCATCAGGACACTACTACCACCACCATCAGGACACTACTACCACCACCATCAGGACACTACCACCACCACCATCAGGACACTACCACCACCACCATCAGGACACTACCACCACCACCATCAGGACACTACCACCACCACCATCAGGACACTACCACCACCACCATCAGGACACTACCACCACCACCATCAGGACACTACCACCACCACCATCAGGACACTACCACCACCACCATCAGGACACTACCACCACCACCATCAAGACACTACCACCACCACCATCAGGACACTACCACCACCACCATCAGGACACTACCACCACCACCATCAGGACACTACCACCACCACCATCAGGACACTACCACCACCACCATCAGGACACTACCACCACCACCATCAGGACACTACCACCACCACCATCAGGACACTACCACCACCACCATCAGGACACTACCACCACCACCATCAGGACACTACCACCACCACCATCAGGACACTACCACCACCACCATCAGGACACTACCACCACCACCATCAGGACACTACCACCACCACCATCAGGACACTACCACCACCACCATCAGGACACTACCACCACCACCATCAGGACACTACTACCACCACCATCAGGACACTACTACCACCACCATCAGGACACTACTACCACCACCATCAGGACACTACTACCACCACCATCAGGACACTTCTACCACCACCATCAGGACACTACTACCACCACCATCAGGACACTTCTACCACCACCATCAGGACACTACTACCACCACCATCAGGACACTTCTACCACCACCATCAGGACACTACTACCATCACCATCAGGACACTTCTACCATCACCACCACCATCAGGACACTTCTACCATCACCACCACCATCAGGACACTACTACCATCACCACCACCATCAGGACACTACTACCATCACCACCACCATCAGGACACTACTACCATCACCACCACCATCAGGACACTACTACCATCACCACCACCATCAGGACACTACTACCATCACCACCACCATCAGGACACTACTACCATCACCACCACCATCAGGACACTACTACCATCACCACCACCATCAGGACACTACTACCATCACCACCACCATCAGGACACTACTACCATCACCACCACCATCAGGACACTACTACCATCACCACCACCATCAGGACACTACTACCATCACCACCACCATCAGGACACTACTACCATCACCACCACCATCAGGACACTACTACCATCACCACCACCATCAGGACACTACTACCATCACCACCACCATCAGGACACTACTACCATCACCACCACCATCAGGACACCACCAGCATCATGACACCATCAGGACACCACCAGCATCATGACACCACCAGGACACCACCAGCATCATGACACCACCAGGACACCACCATCAGTACATCACTATCACCAGGATAACTCCAACACCACCAACAACACCATCAGGACATCAATAACAACAGCACCAGAACACCAACAACACCAGAACAACAACAATACAACAACACAACAGCATCAGAACACCAACAAGAAGGATGAATGCAACATGCCACTATCCTACGCTGTTGGGTTGCACCATGCTTGTCTTAACACGCCTTCTATCTCCTCTACCAGATCGAGTTAGCGGCAATTTTTATACTATTACATTATCGAAATAGCCCACTTTTTGTATTTTGTGTAAAATTGGAGAATTTGAGTTAGATAAAGCTGACGAGACTAGTGGTTTATTATAAACAGATTTCAACCACTTGTTGCTATGTCAGTCTGCCTGGCCTTCGTCTCGACCTCTGCAATGACTAAAGACTTCGTCTTTATATTCGTCAATATTCAGACTGAAAATTGTTTTGGGTTTGTTGTGCATGAGGGAATTTATTTTATTAATTGGCGAATGTATGTTTTTAGGGGGTAAATTGGCAAGAAGCAAAAATGGTTTAGCGTTGAGAGATGTGATGAAAGGGCGTATGTCGGGAGGCAGGTGGCGCCATGACGATGCCAGGATGGAGGAAGTTTTGTCTGTGGAGTGAACGATAATAATGGCGGCCCCCACGCACTGCCAGAGCAACCACGTGGTCCTGGTCCTGGTGACGCAGAAACAACACTGCGCACACACACGCGCGCGCACAGACGCACGCGTACACACACGCGTACACATACACGCGTACACATACACACACGCGTACACACACGCGTACACATACACACGCGTACACATACACACACGCGTACACACACACACGTACACACACGCGTACACACACGTACACACGCGTACACACACGCGTACACACGCGTCCACACACGCGTACACACAGTACACACGTACACACGCGTACATACGCGTACACTCGTACACACACGCGTACACACGTACACGCACACACACACACACACACGCGCGCGCATGCACACACGAGTGTACACGCACGTATACACACACACTAGGTCAGGGAGTACCCGACAGTAAACTCTGGTTACTAGGACCACTACTGTTCCTTACATAACACACTTATTATAACGCTGGTAACTGCTATATTTGTCTCATTGTTCTAGTCATTATAAAGTTAATTTTAAGTTTGTCCACAGTTGTTCCACTTAACAAGGTTCTTTCTAGAGGTCGTTTATACATTTCAGTTACCCGCTGTCAGTTATATACTGTACTCCACTTTATTGAAATAGTTTGTTGAAGGGACAGTCGTGTGTGTACCCACCTATTTGTGGTTATAGGGGTTGATTCACAGCTCCTCCGTGTGTGCGTATACTCGCCTATTCGTGGTTATAGAGGGTCGATTCAAAGCTCCTCTGTGTGTGTGTGTGTGTGTGTGTGTGTGTGTGTGTGTGTGTGTGTGTGTGTGTGTGTGTGTGTGTGTGTGTGTGTGTACTCGCCTACACACCGGATCAACCGGGATGTGGTTCGTACGTTGGACTACGTGCGGTCAGCAGTAACAGCCTGGTTGATCAGGCCCTGATTCACCGGGAGGCCTGGTCATGGACCGGGCCGCAGGGGCGTTGATCCCCGGAATACCCTCCATGTAGACTCCAGGTAGATTCGTACTCACCTATTCGTGGTTATTGTGGTCGAGTCACAGCTCTTGTGCGTGTACTCACCTATTCGTGGTTATAGTGGTCGAGTCACAGCTCCTGTGCGTGTACTCACCTATTCGTGGTTATAGTGGTCGAGTCACAGCTCTTGTGCGTGTACTCACCTATTCGTGGTTATAGTGGTCGAGTCACAGCTCCTGTGCGTGTACTCACCTATTCGTGGTTATAGTGGTCGAGTCACAGCTCCTGTGCGTGTACTCACCTATTCGTGGTTATAGTGGTCGAGTCACAGCTCCTGTGCGTGTACTCACCTATTCGTGGTTATAGGGGTCGAGTCACAGCTCTTGTGTGTCTGTGTGCTCGCGCGCGCTCACCTATTCGTGGTTGCAGGGGTCGAGTCACGGCTCCTGTTTGTCCCTGTTGAAGTTAAAGTATCGAGAAGGATCAAAACGGGAGAGGGCAGACATGAGCTCCAGATCTAAGACGTGGATATTCGAGTTGAATCCAAAAACAGGCAAGATCATGCAGACTGGAGAAAATGGGGAAAGACCGAACACAGAGTACAGTTTGAGATAAGCTGCAGACACCGATGAAGGCAGAGAGGACCTGAGGGTGAGCATAACACCAAACATATCACCAGAGGTACGGCGCAGCGCACAAAAGTCACAT
Organism: Cherax quadricarinatus; assembly: GCF_038502225.1. Lineage (NCBI taxonomy): Eukaryota > Metazoa > Arthropoda > Malacostraca > Decapoda > Parastacidae > Cherax > Cherax quadricarinatus. The sequence continues at coordinate 17,200,640 of NC_091321.1, forward strand.
AACTTCAGCAGTATATGCTCGAGTGAACTCTAGGAAATCCTTCAGGAAGGTAAACAAGAGAATCTCTTGGGTCGATCCTCGAGTTCGTAGCCCCAGCGTGGAACCCACACCTCCCGCAGACGCTGCAGGTACTTCAGACGTACGAGGGAGACTTGCCTTAGTGGATACGAACAAATGGCAAGGGTAACAGGTGAAGGCACACGGAGATAGTGACGTACTGAAGACATGATGCACGTTTTAGGACAAGTTTTTCATGGGGAGGGGGAAGCGTAACGTTCCGTGTAGAGCTTTTATCATGGTTTCACTCTGGGTAGAGCTTTATCACGTTTCACTCTGGGTAGAGCTTTATCATGTTTCACTCTGGATAGAGCTTTATCAAGTTACGCTTCACTGCGTAGAACTTTATAGACATATTTTTACTCTTTATAGAGTTTTTTCACTGTAGAGCTTCATCAAGCCATGACTTGATAAAGCTCTACACGCAGCTGATTAACGCTAACTTTACATAACACCAGTATGTAAATTGACAATAGTGTTTTAGTGGCAGAGTGGATGGGGAGCTGCCCCGGGCCCGCCCACACAAGTTGCTTGCCCTGGGAACCCCAGACTGGGGCCCCCTAACACTTCTTACTCCACCCGTGTGGGGTTCCTCAAGGATCAGTATTACGTCCATTATTTTTCTTGTATGCAGACTAGCAGAGGGGACAACAACAAAACACAAGTAGGCCTATTGGTCCATACTAGGCAGGTCCTTCTCACACCCATCTGCCCATGTACTTGTCTGATATAATTTTTAGAGCTACACAAGTTTGTAACCTCAGTGACGCTACTCTGGAGTTTGTTCCACTCGTCCACAACTCTATTGCCAAGCAAGCCAGTACTTCCCTACGTCGTTTTTAAGTATTTTTTTTTTTTTGTCCAAATTGAACCCACTGCTGCGAAGTCTGTCTTGGTTAGATGTTTTTTTTAGCACGTTATCTATGTCCCCTTTATTTTACTCTGTTTTCCATTTGTACACTTCAAAAGTAAGAGTTTATCTGCACTTCAGTGTAGTCTTTGACAAAGAAATTAACAAGAGACTGATAATACAGTAACTGCACTGTACCGAGGGTTTGTTCTGTAGAGGCGACTTTTCACTCTGCCAGAGCTCTGGTGTGAAGTAGAGAGGTTTGCTCTGTACACTTGTTTTTCCCATGATGTATGTTGCTAAGGCTTGCCTTGCAACATTGTGATGATAAGTACTGAGAGGTCTGTTGACCCGAGTGGAGTTTCCTAAGTTGCTTCATAACTGGTACTTCTAGCCACTATCAAGATTCGGTTTCAAGTTCATAGTGCGTGTCCTGGTAATGACTGATAGATGAGAGATGACTGGTACAGTCATCATTCAGTGGCAGCAAATCTCAGCTGCTCGTTAATAACTCTGTGACTCTTACGAGCGAGTATGAGTGGGTGTGATTAGATCTGCCTATGATGGGCAAAGTAGGCGCACCGCAGCAGGCCTTTCTCATATTCACGTGTTGTCTGACATGAATACTGTCAGTTACTGACGTGCTTGCGGCAGCATCAACGCCGACATGAATAAAATCTCAGTTACTGACGTACTCACGGCAGCATCAACGCTGACATGAATAAAATCTCAGTTACGTACTCACGGCAGCATCAACGTTGACATGAATATAATCTCAGTTACTTACGTACTCGCGGCAGCATCAACCACACATTTTCTACCCCTTTAAGTTACCTCGCCTTTGAGGCTAGTAAAACACTGATCTTTACAGTGGCTAACATTCATCACTCCACCAGGGATATTCTTGTATACTTTGTGTTTAGTGCTTGTCGTATATCATACTTGACTTGTAATATTTGACCTAAATAATTGTCAGTAGGATAGAACCGGAGAACCCGAGGCTTTTTGTTGTTTTTAACGGGATAGAACTGGAATGCCTGTGAATTGTTGCTGTTGTCAGCATGATAGAACTGGAAAGCCTGTAGTGTCAGCATGACAGAACTGGAAAGCCTGTAGTGTCAGCATGATAGAACTGGAAAGCCTGTAGTGTCAGCATGATAGAACTGGAAAGCCTGTAGACCTCTCTTGCATTTCTTAAAAAAGCATCTCTTCTGTTTACGTTCTTATACAGGTCTTTCTTCCAGCATAGGTTATGTAAACAAGACGCATCATTGCGTCTTGTTTACATACCCTATGGCATAAGAAATCGTAATGACACGATTGCAAATAAACCATACCCCCGGCCGGGATTGAACCCGCGACGGGCTGGAGTTTTGAGACTCTATGACCGCGGGTTCAATCCCGGCCGGGGGTATGGTTTTATACCCTATGGCATTTTAATGGGGACATTTCGCCCACTGACTGAAGGTCTGCACAGTTGAGATACCCAGCTGTTACACGTTTTAATTCACGATCTTTGCTGTTCATCCCTATTTTAGTAGTGCTATATCAACATTATATAAACATATAACACTATATAAACAAATATAAACATTATAGTGTTTATATATGACTTGCTGTAGTGATCAGTGAGGTGCGGTAGCTCAGGTATCTAGCCACTCAGATCCATTCTGATTGGCTTGTGGGTACAATACAGGAATCGGTATAAGACTGCTGGCATCGTGTAAGTGGCTCACGCACCGGGTGCCCGCATGCGGCTCTAGACCCGCATGTGCTCAGTCACGCTTACATTTTTTTTTCTCTCGCAGAGTGAAATAAAATGAAATTATTTTAGCTAAGAATAGAAAACGTAGGATTGTGGGCCCTTTGGCACTTTTGGCTCCGTTGAACCCCTTGGCACTCTGGGGCCCCTAGGAACAATCTTGGGCCCCTTGGCACTCTTGGGCACCTTGTCACTCTTCGACTCTTTACCTGTTCATTCCACTTTTTATCTTAAGACAAATTCTTTGATATCTTTATGTCCAGTTTTCATCACGTGTAACAATATCATCCCGCTAGTGCGAGTATCTGGTATGTTGTGAACAAGTCTTCCCTCTGGTGCTTTCTACTCTGCAAAGCTATTTGCTAAGTACCCCTACTTGACACGCCTGGTGGTGATAGTCCGCTTTGCAAATTTCTGGATTTTCTCTGTCCAGTTGGATGGGGTTAACCTGGCGTGGGGCTCCATGTTGGTGCAACGTACTCGAAGTTGAGTCTGGCAGGTGTTGCGTGTGGTGTTGTGAAGCGTTGACTTGCTTTATGAGAGCAGTTATTTAACTTTGTTATTCTTGTATAAGTTGTTGTTGGGCCTCGGGAGCGGAGGGGAGGAGGCGCAGATGGGCGATGTTACCCACTGTTGTCGTTTATCTTAGCCATTATTGTCGTTTCTTAGCCATTATTGTCGTTTATCTTAGCCATTATTACTTATGTCCTATTATGTGGTTATCTTGGTCAGTACTCCAAGTTGATGAAGTGTCCATCTCTATTGTGTCACAGGACTTCCCTCAGCCTTTCTACTTGTCACAGTCTGACACTTGTTAGGGTTGATATCCAGTAGCCACTTCACAACCTTGCACTTGTTAGGGTTGATATCCAGTAGCCACTTGCTTGAACACGACTGCAGCTTAAGTTTCTCTATATTCTGTCTTCCTCTGGTCGAATTCTCACTAGTTTTGCAAGACGTACGTCAACAATGTAATTATGTTGACAGGTACAAAGAGCGATGTACGGGAGTTAACTTGGGCTAGGATAAGATCCTTTTTATGCTGTATCAGGAATGGTGTGGTTGCCAGTGTTGAACCTTGAGTGACCCCCCCATCACTAAGTCTCGTACGTACTTTCTCTTCTGCCGTTACTCGGTCACTACTGTTGCTGAGATATTCACTCAAGTGAAGCACTTTTCCTCTTAGCACTCTGTTGTTCCTCTAGTTTGTGGGTACATCTATGTTAAGTGTCGGGGAAGCCTTCCTGCAATCTCCTCTTTTGTGCACTCGTTTCCACTCGTCTACTTGTACTTGTAGGGATCGAGTCACAGCTCCTGACCCCGCCTCTACGCTGGGGGGGGGGGTGTATACCTTCACCTTCTCGTCTATATGTGGTCACATGGATTGAGTCTCAGCTCCTGGTCCCGCCTCTGTACTGGCCGTTACTGAGGTCACTTTCTCTTGGCTTCGAGAACCATAGCGTACCTCTTCTTGAAGGTATGTATGGATCCTGCCTCTACAATTCGTCTGTGTGTGTGTGTACTTGCCTATATGTGGTTGCAGGGGTCGATTCACAGCTCCTGGCCCCGGAGCTGTGTGTTGGGATCGGTCACAGCCTTCATTCCCCCACCATCAAAAACGTTTCCATCTCCCCCATCAAGGGTGACTTGAGCCCTATAAATATAACATGATGATCCCCAACCCTCAACCCTACCCCAACAACCCCCTCCTTTCAACCCCAGTAACTTAATGTCCTTTCCAGCAAAACTCCTGGAATTTACACGAGAATTTCAACCAGTGGGGAAAAAAATGGCAGCTGGAATTTATTTGGAGTGAAACTAAGACCATAGCCATAACTAAGGCATTTAATGGTCAAGGGGTTAATGTCAGAAGGGTTAAGGGGTGGATTAGGGGGGGATTTTAAGGGGGGAAGACTCCAGACCGAAGCCAAGGCCACGTCTATTCATTAAAACACTCACGCAGCGTCGAGCGTCGGAACACCAGGGACGTACACGACACTCCCGGGAGGAAGCAGTTTTGATCCTTGAGCACTGAGGACGTAGCGCTGGTTATCCCCGGCTATCTTAAACTACTATAAAGGATATCGTTGTCCTGCGCGCGTATCCTGATTGCTGCGCAGGTGCTCTGGGTGAATTTTCAGTGCGGGTTGGTGGCTTTTGTTAGTGTTCGTTTGAGGAGGAGGAGGTGGAGCAGGAGGGGGAGGAGGACCAGGAGGAGGAGCAGGATGAGGAGGAGGAGGAGGAGCAGGAGGAGGAGGAGCAGGATGAGGAGCTGGAGAGGGAGGAGTAGTAGTAATAGTAGGATAATATTAGGAGGAAGAGAAGTAGTACATATATAAGGAATATGAGGAAGAGGAAAAGGAAGCAGGAGGAGGAGAATTTCTCACTTACCCTCCCTCAGTTTCACACTTCCCTCTCCCCACTCCCTCCCCCCCACCCCCTCCCCCCACCCCCTCCCCCCACCCCCTCTCAAGACAGTGGTGAGAGGGGTGAAGACAGTGTCATCCCAGGCAGCATTAAGGGCGTAACTCTAACCTTAAACAAGTTATGCACAATACATCCCTCCTTCCCACCTACCTCCCCCCACTCCTTCCCACCTACCTCCCCCCCTCCTTCCCACCTTCCTCCCCCCCCCTTTCCAACCTTCCTCCCCCCTCCTTCCCTAGTCCTTCCCCTCCTCCATGCCACGCCCTCAACCCAGAACTAGGTGACAAGTATCTCTAAACATGAAGTGTATCTTACAAGTGTGTACACTTGAGAGATACCTACCTCTCTCTCTCTCTCTCTCTCTCTCTCTCTCTCTCTCTCTCTCTCTCTCTCTCTCTCTCTCTCTCTCTCTCTCTCTGTACGAGACTTCATACACCAGACACGTTTCCCAGTGTACACGAAATACCGTCTCGCGGTGTATATAATACACACTTCCCAGTGTATATAATACCTCCCAGTGTATATAATACACACCTCCCAGTGTATATAATACACACCTCCCAGTGTATATAATACACACCTCCCAGTGTATATAATACACACCTCCCAGTGTATATAATACACACCTCCCAGTGTATATAATACACACCTCCCAGTGTATATAATACACACCTCCCAGTGTATATAATACACACCTCCCAGTGTATATAATACACACCTCCCAGTGTATATAATACCTCCCAGTGTATATAATACTCACCTCCCAGTGTATATAATACTCACCTCCCAGTGTATATAATACTCGCCTCCCAGTGTATATAATACTCGCCTCCCAGTGTATATAATACTCGCCTCCCAGTGTATATAATACACACCTCCCAGTGTATATAATACTCACCTCCCAATGTATATAATACTCACCTCCCAATGTATATAATACTCACCTCCCAGTGTATATAATACTCACCTCCCAGTGTATATAATACTCACCTCCCAGTGTATATAATACACACCTCCCAGTGTATATAATACACACCTCCCAGTGTATATAATACACACCTCCCAGTGTATATAATACACACCTCCCAGTGTATATAATACACACCTCCCAGTGTATATAATACACACCTCCCAGTGTATATAATACTCGCCTCCCAGTGTATATAATACTCGCCTCCCAGTGTATATAATACTCGCCTCCCAGTGTATATAATACTCGCCTCCCAGTGTATATAATACTCACCTCCCAGTGTATATAATACACACCTCCCAGTGTATATAATACACACCTCCCAGTGTATATAATACACACCTCCCAGTGTATATAATACACACCTCCCAGTGTATATAATACACACCTCCCAGTGTATATAATACACACCTCCCAGTGTATATAATACACACCTCCCAGTGTATATAATACACACTTCCCAGTGTATATAATACCTCTGTTTATATAATACTCGCCTCCCAGTGTATATAATACTCGCCTCCCAGTGTATATAATACTCGCCTCCCAGTGTATATAATACTCGCCTCCCAGTGTATATAATACTCGCCTCCCAGTGTATATAATACACACCTCCCAGTGTGTATAATACACACTTCCAAGTGTATATAATACACACTTCCCAGTGTATATAATACACACTTCCCAGTGTATATAATACACACCTCCCAGTGTATATAATACACACCTCCCAGTGTATATAATACACACCTCCCAGTGTATATAATACACACCTCCCAGTGTATATAATACACACCTCCCAGTGTATATAATACACACCTCCCAGTGTATATAATACACACCTCCCAGTGTATATAATACACACCTCCCAGTGTATATAATACACACCTCCCAGTGTATATAATACACACCTCCCAGTGTATATAATACACACCTCCCAGTGTATATAATACACACCTCCCAGTGTATATAATACACACCTCCCAGTGTATATAATACACACCTCCCAGTGTATATAATACACACCTCCCAGTGTATATAATACACACCTCCCAGTGTATATAATACACACCTCCCAGTGTATATAATACACACCTCCCAGTGTATATAATACACACCTCCCAGTGTATATAATACACACCTCCCAGTGTATATAATACTCACCTCCCAGTGTATATAATACTCACCTCCCAGTGTATATAATACTCACCTCCCAGTGTATACAATACACGCCTCCCGCTGTATACATTACACGCCTCCCGCTGTATACAATACACGCCTCCCGCTGTATACAATACACGCCTCCCGCTGTATACAATACAAGCCTCCCGCTGTATACAATACACTCCTCCCGCTATATACAATACACTCCTCCCGCTGTATACAATACACGCCTCCCAGTGTATACAACCTGTATAGTCATACTGAATAACGCTGAAAGTTGTTTACTGACGTCATACACTCAGTACCAGATCCAGCCAGAGTATACATTTATCATACAAAAAAATACACACATTGTACACTACCCTCCTAAGGTCATAGTTTATATATATATATATATATATATATATATATATATATATATATATATATATATATATAAAAATACGATCTTAAAGAAAATGGGATACAAGGACAGGTGTACGTAGCTAAGAACAGAGGTGGATAGGTAGTGGGGAGAGGATAGTAGGTAATTAAGAATACGTAATTAAAGCTAAGAATAGGTGATTAGGGAGAATAGGTAATCAAGAATAGATCCTTAAATATACTAGGTAATTAATAGAATAATTAAGAATAGGTCATTGAAGATACGTAATTAAGAATGTGATTGAAGAGAATATGCAATAATAGGTAAATAAGAATACGTAATTAAAGAGAATAGGTAATCAAAAATAGGTAATTAGGGAGAATAGTTAAGGGAAATCAGTGAGGAATTTCTGGTGTAATAGTGTGAAGGATATTCAATGCCACTCAGGTGAGTCCTGATTGCAAAGACACCTGATGGTATCCCTGAGTGCTCTGGATAAGATGCGTACCTGATGGTATCCCTGAGTGCTCTGGATAAGATGCATGCCTGATGGTATCCCTGAGTGCTCTGGATAATGTGTACCTGATGGTATCCTTGAGATGAGTGTTCCGGGTAAGGGAGTAATGACGGGCTTGTCAAAGGAGGATGTCAGGTTAGTGAAGACCGAGTACTGAAGTTCTTCCCCAAGTCTGAGTCCTGGAACCTACTCTTTTCTCCCTGTACCACTCACGGTACACAATACTCTTCTCCCTGTACCGCTCATGGTGCACAATACTCTTCTCCCTGTACCGCTCATGGTGCACAATACTCTTCTCCCTGTACCACTCATGGTACACAATACTCTTCTTCCTGTACCACTCATGGTACACAATACTCTTCTCCCTGTACCACTCATGGTCTACCTACCTAGAGGGTGTTGCGGGGGTCAACGCCCCCGCAGCCTAGTCCTTAACCAGGTCTCCCGATGGATCAGGGCCTGATCAACCAGGCTGTTACTGCTAGCCGTACGTAGTCCAACGTACGAACTACAGCCCGGCTGATCGGGTACTGACTTAATTAAGGTATCTGTCCAGCTCCCTCTTGAAGGCATCCAGGGGTCTATTGATAATTCCCCTTGTGGCTGGTGGGAGACTGTTCAACAGTCTTATGCCCCAGACACACTTTTCTCTGTGTACTCACGGCATCCCTGTTGTTCATTGGGGGAGCTTTGTGAATTTAGATCTTAGTTATGATTATAATTCACTGGAGAATGTTGCACCGTCTGTCGGGTCTTGTGCAGATTTAGGACCAGTCCCTCTAGGATCCTCCAGGACGTTTGAGGTTCATAATTATTTGTATTGCCGATATTATGGAGTTAAGTCACCAGACAGTCACCTGATGTAAGAGCACCAGGATGTCCTTCAAAAACCACTTGGCACCAGGCGATCCTTGAAAGACCGCTCTACTCTGCCACGACCAGGAAAGATCTCATCCGTGGTGGTCCCCAGCACCTCTGACACCTAATCATCGAGGTGAACTTCACTGTAAAATAATAAACACTATCAGTATCAGATAGTGTATGCACACAGAAAGGTGTATCTCTCTTACTGTATATTCTGAAGGTTTCCATCTCTGATAAGTGTATATCGCTGTATTAACAATTTACTTTAAATTCGTATTTTAGGGGTGAAAGTATTCTGAAATGGTGTCAAGCAGGTGACATACAGCCTTAATGGCCTTCACGTAGTCGACAGACTTTAAACGTGACCAAGGAAGCGGAGTAAATACACAGGAGTGGCAGTGAGCACCAGGTCATTCAGACACCAAGTTCCTGCTGCAGTCTGTAACCGGAAGACCCAGACACCAGGTTCCTGCTGCAGTCTGTAACCGGAAGACCCAGACACCAGGTTCCTGCTGCAGTCTGTAACCGGAAGACCCAGACACCAGGTTCCTGCTGCAGTCTGTAACCGGAAGACCCAGACACCAGGTTCCTGCTGCAGTCTGTAACCGGAAGACCCAGACACCAGGTTCCTGCTGCAGTCTGTAACCGGAAGACCCAGACACCAGGTTCCTGCTGCAGTCTGTAACCGGAAGACCCAGACACCAGGTTCCTGCTGCAGTCTGTAACCGGAAGACCCAGACACCAGGTTCCTGCTGCAGTCTGTAACCGGAAGACCCAGACACCAGGTTCCTGCTGCAGTCTGTAACCGGAAGACCCAGACACCAGGTTCCTGCTGCAGTCTGTAACCGGAAGACCCAGACACCAGGTTCCTGCTGCAGTCTGTAACCGGAAGACCCAGACACCAGGTTCCTGCTGCAGTCTGTAACCGGAAGACCCAGACACCAGGTTCCTGCTGCAGTCTGTAACCGGAAGACCCAGACACCAGGTTCCTGCTGCAGTCTGTAACCGGAAGACCCAGACACCAGGTTCCTGCTGCAGTCTGTAACCGGAAGACCCAGACACCAGGTTCCTGCTGCAGTCTGTAACCGGAAGACCCAGACACCAGGTTCCTGCTGCAGTCTGTAACCGGAAGACCCAGACACCAGGTTCCTGCTGCAGTCTGTAACCGGAAGACCCAGACACCAGGTTCCTGCTGCAGTCTGTAACCGGAAGACCCAGACACCAGGTTCCTGCTGCAGTCTGTAACCGGAAGACCCAGACACCAGGTTCCTGCTGCAGTCTGTAACCGGAAGACCCAGACACCAGGTTCCTGCTGCAGTCTGTAACCGGAAGACCCAGACACCAGGTTCCTGCTGCAGTCTGTAACCGGAAGACCCAGACACCAGGTTCCTGCTGCAGTCTGTAACCGGAAGACCCAGACACCAGGTTCCTGCTGCAGTCTGTAACCGGAAGACCCAGACACCAGGTTCCTGCTGCAGTCTGTAACCGGAAGACCCAGACACCAGGTTCCTGCTGCAGTCTGTAACCGGAAGACCCAGACACCAGGTTCCTGCTGCAGTCTGTAACCGGAAGACCCAGACACCAGGTTCCTGCTGCAGTCTGTAACCGGAAGACCCAGACACCAGGTTCCTGCTGCAGTCTGTAACCGGAAGACCCAGACACCAGGTTCCTGCTGCAGTCTGTAACCGGAAGACCCAGACACCAGGTTCCTGCTGCAGTCTGTAACCGGAAGACCCAGACACCAGGTTCCTGCTGCAGTCTGTAACCGGAAGACCCAGACACCAGGTTCCTGCTGCAGTCTGTAACCGGAAGACCCAGACACCAGGTTCCTGCTGCAGTCTGTAACCGGAAGACCCAGACACCAGGTTCCTGCTGCAGTCTGTAGCCGGAAGACCCAGACACCAGGTTCCTGCTGCAGTCTGTAGCCGGAAGACCCAGACACCAGGTTCCTGCTGCAGTCTGTAGCCGGAAGACCCAGACACCAGGTTCCTGCTGCAGTCTGTAGCCGGAAGACCCAGACACCAGGTTCCTGCTGCAGTCTGTAGCCGGAAGACCCAGACACCAGGTTCCTGCTGCAGTCTGTAGCCGGAAGACCCAGACACCAGGTTCCTGCTGCAGTCTGTAGCCGGAAGACCCAGACACCAGGTTCCTGCTGCAGTCTGTAGCCGGAAGACCCAGACACCAGGTTCCTGCTGCAGTCTGTAGCCGGAAGACCCAGACACCAGGTTCCTGCTGCAGTCTGTAGCCGGAAGACCCAGACACCAGGTTCCTGCTGCAGTCTGTAGCCGGAAGACCCAGACACCAGGTTCCTGCTGCAGTCTGTAGCCGGAAGACCCAGACACCAGGTTCCTGCTGCAGTCTGTAGCCGGAAGACCCAGACACCAGGTTCCTGCTGCAGTCTGTAGCCGGAAGACCCAGACACCAGGTTCCTGCTGCAGTCTGTAGCCGGAAGACCCAGACACCAGGTTCCTGCTGCAGTCTGTAGCCGGAAGACCCAGACACCAAGCTCCAGCTTGTGTAAGTTTATTTAGGTACAGATACACATAATTACAATTACACAAGTTTAGGTGATTACAATTGTGTGTGTGTAATCTATATTGGATAAACCCCCTCCTCCCCCCCCAATAAAAAGTCAGGTGTTTTGTTTCAAGAGTAATGACTTCTGCAGGAGATGGACATCAAGAGGTTACCTGTTGCACTAAAGAGGACCTTGATATGACCGATTCTAAATTTCGACACCTTATTTCCGATCAAATCAAGAAATATTTAGATCCAAGCTGCGCCTTCCCTAGAGCAGCTCCAGATCCAAGCTGCCGTCCCCTACAGCAGCTCTAGGTCCAAGCTGCTCTCTCCTACAACAGCTCCAAAGACTTTAGCTCCCTATACAAGGACCTCTCTGGCTGGCAGTCAACATGACGGGAGAAGTTGAATCCACTGAACTGCGTCTTGCATTTAAGTTAATAGGGCTATTCAAAGCTTATTGCTTGGGTAGTATTGATAATGGGTTGGGCGAATATTTCTGTTAGGAGATTTGGGTTTGACAAGAACTTGCCTAGTATTGTCCAGTAGACCTGCTGCAGTGTTCCTCCCCTCTTATGTTCTTATAACTGTCCACCACGTTATGTTGGTAACGTCAGTCACAGCCTTGTACAGAACAACGCTGATGAGGTCGTAGCAGTTGTTCTTCCCCTGAAAAATATTGTGGACGTAACTGGCTCTTCTCTCGACCCATTCATAACGAAGGCACAATAAGATAGTCACCTGCAGACACTGCCTGGGAATGTTCCTTCATCAGAACACATTATCATCTGCAGAGCATTATTATTATTATTATTATTATTATTATTTATTATTATTATTTATTATTATTATTATTTATTATTATTATTATTATTATTATGGTATTCATGCCCGACAAGATCTTTATTGTGGAAACTTTTCGCCAGTGACTTTCGGTCCAATACAGAGAAAAAGAGTGGAAGATGTGAGGATGGAGTTTGAGGTGTTCAGTCCCTCAACCTGGAGAAGCCGCTGTGTTCGGTCCATCAGCCTTGATATTGGACTGATAAATCCACTGTCTGGTGAAACGCTTCTACAATAACGACTCCCAGGTGTTGCACAAGTGTCGTATTCACCTACTTGTGGGTCTTCTAAACCAACAACACATTCACTTCACACAAGAGGCTGCTGGAACTCATCACACGACTGCTGCTATTATTGACTTGAGAGAGAGAGAGAGAGAGAGAGAGAGAGAGAGAGATTCACTGAGATGAGGTTGAAAAAAGTATAAAATACCGACAAGTTGAAGATTAAGATACATGTGCAACAGTTGGGTATTGATGAAACGTTTCGCCTACACAGTAGACTTCTTCAGTCAAATACAGAGGGAGCCGGTATAACAGTGAGGCTGAGGGACCGATCGCCTCAAATGCTTTTTCTCCAAGGTTAATGGACCGATTACATTTTTATTTCGCTACACCTTTTTCCTCTGTATTTGACTGAAGAAGCCTACTGTGTAGGCGAAACGTATCAATAAAGATGCCCAACTGCTGTACATGTCTCAATCTTTCGTACGTTGCTGGGCTATGTGCGGCCAGCAGTAACAGCCTCGTTGATCAGGCCCTGATCCACCAGGAGGCCTGGTCATGGACCAGGCCGCGGGGGCGTTGATCCCCGGAATGCCCTCTAGGTAGACTCCAGGTAGGTAGACATTACAGTACATCTCAACTTTCTTCCACAACTGCCCCGGGGGTACAGGTGACCTCAGGTCAGGTTGCTGCTGAGAAAACACAGGTAATGATGTAGCATGACGTTGCTAATGGAGCTAAGATGCAGAATGAATGGAAAAAGCGACACACGGTACTAAAGATCATATCCATCCCCGAGGCTTGAAATTGACTCGGCGAAAACTATGCAGGATCATGTGGAGAGTCTGGTAGTCAACAACCCCTCATAGTCGATCATGTGGAGAGTCTGGTAGTCAACAACCCCTCATAGTCGATCATGTGGAGAGTCTGGTAGTCAACAACCCCTCATAGTCGATCATGTGGAGAGTCTGGTAGTCAACAACCCCTCATAGTCGATCATGTGGAGAGTCTGGTAGTCAACAACCCCTCATAGTCGATCATGTGGAGTCTGGTAGTCAACAACCTCCTCGCAGTAGACTGTTTTGGGTCGCATCCTGGGAGGGGAAGGGATAACATAACCCCCCCCCTCACTGAAATAAGTCACATTGCCTTTCTTGGATTATCCTGGGTTACCCCCTGGGTTACTAATCCCCCTGGGTTACTAACCTTTTGGGTTACTAATCCCCCTGGGTTACTAACCTTTTGGGTTACTAATCCCCCTGGGTTACTAACCTTTTGGGTTACTAACCCCCCTGGGTTACCAACCCAGGGGGTTACCAACCCCCTGGGTTGGTAACAGTATCGTGTTTGTAGACAGACATGCACAGAGATAAGTAAGTTTATTCAGGTATACACAAATACAGTTACATAGTTATCATACATAGCAGCATATGTGTAGAGAACCTAGGATAACCCAAAAAAGTCAGTGGCTTATTTCCATTGGGTATATATACAGAGATACACGAATATATACAGATATAGACCTACAGATACAGAAATGCAGAGATGGACATGCAAAGATAGACACGGGCAGACATACACGGATATAGACATACACAAAAATACACAGACATACAAAGACATCGACACAGAAATACAGTAGGCCTGCTTCAGAAAGACAAACATATACAGAAATAGACACAGGCAGACATACAAAGATAGACATCCCCCCCCCCTTCCACAGTATGTCTACTGGCAGAGCAAGACAGAAGGGCCGCAGTACTACCTTGTATCACCGGTTCCTCCGCGCGCACTAGTCCCCGCTTCAGAACTAGTTTTCTTCGTCTTCTTCTTTCTTTCTCCCACTCCACATTATCCGTGAACGTTGGTAACACGTTCCAGAATGCTTCGTCGACGCTGCTCAGAGTAGGGGGCCCCAGAGTAGCGGGTGAACGATGCGCTGAGGGAAAACACAAGCAGGAGTTTGTGTTTCATATGTCTGGTCTTAGTGTACGTACAGTCTTCAAGGTTATTATGTTTTTCTTATATACACCAGTGTGTGTGTAGTGTTTGTAGTGTGTGTAGTGTGTGTGTTTGTGTGTAGTGTTTGTAGTGTTTGTGTAGTGTGTGTGTGTACTCACCTATTTGTGGTTGCAGGGGTCGAGTCTTAGCTCCTGTGTGTGTGTGTGTGTGTGTGTGTGTGTAGTGTTTGTAGTGTTTGTGTGTGTTTGTGTGTAGTGTTTGTAGTGTTTGTAGTGTTTGTGTAGTGTGTGTACTCACCTATTTGTGGTTGCAGGGGTCGAGTCTTAGCTCTTGTGTGTGTAGTGTTTGTAGTGTGTTTGTGTGTGTTTCTGTGTAGTGTGTGTAGTTTGTGTGTGTAGTTTGTGTGTGTAGTTTGTGTGTGTAGTTTGTGTGTGTGTAGTTTGTGTGTGTGTAGTTTGTGTGTGTGTAGTTTGTGTGTGTGTAGTTTGTGTGTGTGTAGTTTGTGTGTGTGTGTGTGTGTACGTTTATACTCTTATCTGAGGCTATGGGTCCCCAGTCAGTTCGAGGTGGTATATATATATATATATATATATATATATATATATATATATATATATATATATATATATATATATATATATATATATATATATATATATATATAATTATTATATATATATAATATATGGGGTATATATACTGGTGTATATAAATATATATATGTCGTGCCGAATATGTAAAACTGGACAATTAGTAAGAACTCATTTAAAATTAAGTCCTTTCTGAAATTTTCTTTTATACGTTTAAAGATATATTTTTTTCATTAATGTTAATGTAAAAAAATTTTAATTTTGCACCAAAAGCTTCTTAGAAAACTTACCTAACCTTATTATAACAACAATTTATTTTAGCCTAACCCAACTATATATATTTTAAATTTGTTTACAGTAATTTAATACTAAACAAACAGTGAAATATATTTTTTTCGTTAGGTTCAGAATGATTTTGGCGAAATTATTGCATACACAAATTTTCACTTGTCCTATATGGCAAGATGAGCGTTGCTA
>NC_091321.1:17218957-17256457 GCF_038502225.1 Cherax quadricarinatus
TTAACTGATTAGTTTTTCAGAAATATTTTATTTTCGTGTTCACGTTCCCTCCGTATTCTTAGAATTTGACAGTAATAGTCTGAGTGCACCAGATGCTTTTGCTGTTAATTTCACCTTGTATATATATATTTATTCTTCCTCAGAATCCGTAGAGTGCTTGAATACAGATTGATCGATCAATTCCACCCATATTGTACAATGATTTGTTCTTATAGTTTGTAATGTATTACGTTAAAACTCGTTACGTTAACACCCATTACGTAAAACTCATGTTGTAACATCCATTATGATACCATCCATTAGTTCTAAGTTATATATGAATTTGTTATTGTATAGAATCAGCCCAGAACCGCCTGCCTGTTCAGCCTATAGATAGTAGTGTATGTCGAGACGACATACGTAACATGACCGAGCTGTCAGCATAGTTGCTGATCCCTGTGTTATATAGTATAGCATATTAGTATCATCCATGTGCTTTAGATAGAAGATCCCTTGTAGGCCTGTGACTTTGTGTGACGTCACGGGATGCACATGTGTAGGCTCGTACCTCTGCCTCCCCCTCACTCGGCGTAGACACATAGGCGAAGACAGGCACGGCACTGGGCTCCATTTCCCATCATCACAGTCTGACAATATATCGTTGCCATCTAACAAGTGTGTCTACCTTCAACCCTCGATATCTCCATTTAAGAACCCCTACGATAGGCATACCTGAAATCTTTCCTGTAAGAATTAGTGGTTTTTTGATATGCTTTAAGGATTGCCTTCTTTAGTAGGTTATAATTACATATGATGTCCTGCGACAAAGTTGCATAGATATTCAAGGCTGTACCAGAAAATAACATTCCTAATCTGGTAGCCCAGGTGTCAGCAGGCCATTCACAGAGGGTAGCAGTATTTTCGAACCTGATAATGTATGAAGTTATGTCGTCACCCTCTGTGAAGAGAGGTAAATTAGGTGTTGGAATATGTGCACTAGCTGCATGATGTTCAATTACTCCTCCCTCTAATTATTGTTGTGTCAGAGTTAACTTTTTATTCTCTAATTCAAGGTGAAATTTTTCGAGCTCGCGATCCTTTTCTCTATTAACTCAAGTTCTCTAGCTTTTTCCTCACGTTCTCTAGCTTTTTCCTCACATTCTCTAGCTTTTTCCTCACGTTCTCTAGCTTTTTCCTCAACTTCTCTATCCTTTGCTCTTTCCTCAAGTTCTCTTAGTTTAACTTGTTCCTCACGTACTTTAGCTCTCTCCTCACAATCAAGTCTATCACGCTCCTTTTTGTCTTCTCTCTTTCTAACTGTCTATCTTGGTTTTCTCTTTCAATTCGATCAATTTTTATCCTCTTTCTCTTTCTGTCTTTCTTGATTCTCTCTCTCTATTCTTTCTCTCTCCTTATTCTCTTCTCTCTCGATTCTCTCTTTCAAGTCTTTCCTGGATCTTAGCACTAATGAAAGATTCTAAATTTTTCCCTGTTATTCCTAACTTTGTGTTCATCCAAAACTGGTATTCCTCCATACTTGCAAGAATAACTATCAGGGGAAATGAAACAGGTATTAAAGAAAATGGAGGGTTCAATTCCTGCTCTGCTCAAACTGCAAATAAACCAGAGGGCTCGATCCCTGCTTCAATTAAACAATACGTATTAATTAAAACGAAGGGTTCTATGCTGGCTCCGAGCAAACAGTAAGTAGAATGGGGTCACTTGACCATCCAATCTTCTCACCAACAAATCAAGAGTGTCCTATGACAGTTCCCTTGATATAATAAAGAGCTCGGGTCCCTAGAGTCTAATCCTCCAAAGTGTTTCAAGCTCAAAAAGGTGGCAGAATTAAATATTATATCCTGCCTGACTTGACTTACAATAAATTGAGACTATAACAATCACCAAATCTTTTAAATACCTGTACCGTAGTCCTACCATAGAGAATGATTACTCATGGCTGGTGGTAACCGTCTGTGGTATGCGGCGTTGAAGTTCCAATGGTAGATTTGAGATGGAATTGAATCTTGATTCAGTAGAGTTGATCCTGGCAAGGTCGCCACTTGTGAAGGCTTACTCAGCCCTGTAACAACTTCAGTCAGTATTACTAAGGCTGGCTCCTCCTCAGGAAAATTAATGAATAGAAAAAGAAATAATAACAGACAATGATAAACACTTTATTTAGAAACAGAAAATGTAAAACAATAAAACATGAATGGGTATCCTAATATTAAGAAAAATGAAAAATGAAATGAAAAAAAATTCATTTGAACTCAACACTAATATAGGTATATCGTGGTAATGGGGTGTCAGGTGTTGGTGACACTGAGTGTTGTTGAAATCGTAGCCGTTGCTGATGTAGGGGGGGGGGGGGTAGCAAGTGTTGGTGACCACCACTGACTCATTCTTCACAGAGTATAGCCGTGTGTAATTACTTCAGATGACAGGAAAACAGGTTCGTTACCACTGTTAGGATGAAGGGTTAGGTCCTGTGTTGGCTTACATAACAGGTAAGTAGACTAAACATGGGACGTCTCAGGACATTAGTCCGTCTCCTATTCTTCTCGTTGGTTGGCAGGTGACCCTCTCTGTCATTCCAAGCTGTAAAGAGAGACAGATTACCCACTGCTTAAGAAATCACTCTCCATGATAAGTACAATACCTAAAAAATGTGGTGATTATTAAAACATTTAACAGATAAAGACTGAAAGGACTAAGTTAATTATTGGTCAGAAGTGAAGCTTTCAACCAATAAGTCCACTAAAATATGATCAGGCGTGTACTAACAGTAGTGTTGGGAGCTGTGAGTCGAGTGATTTACTGTTTGACCGGAGCCCCACATGTCACCTTTCGGGGGGGGGGGGGGAAGAGGGAGGGGAAGGGATAGCGGGAGCTAGACTGACCCTACCTTAACAAGCAGCTGGCAATCAAACGATCACTTTTGGAGAGGGAGAAAAAGGGGGGGGGGGAAATAGCGGGAGCTGGACTTACCCTACCTTAACAAGTAGCCGGCAATGAAACTATTGTTACTATATACTCCCTCGCTACTCCTATCTATTGAACTTTACCCTCACAATGGTTTAAAAGCAGGTCACTCCTGCCTCTCGCAACTACTGGACCACTATATATGGTCTTCAGATGCACTGGAAAACAAATAATGCAGATGTAGTATACACAGATTTTGCTAATGCCTTTGACAAGTGCGCTCATAGTGTAACAACACACAAAATGCGTGCTGCAGGGATAACTGGCAAGTAGGCAGATGGACCTTAAACTTTCTAACAATCGAACACAAATAGTAGTGGTAAACAGAGTTAAATCGGAAGCTGCCATAGTGAAGAGCTCGGTTCCACAAGGTACAGTGCTCGCCCCTATTTTGTTCCTCATTCTCATATCTGACATAGACAGAGATGTTAACCATAGCACGGTATCATCCTTTGCAGGCGATACTAGGATCTGCATGAGTCATCCATTGAGGACATGGTAAATCGGAGAACAATATGATGTTCAATGAAGACAAATTCCAACTACTCCGTTATGGAAAACTGGAGGAAATAATAACTAGGACGGAGTTTACTACAAACTGTAATCACACAATAGAGCGGAAAAGTAATGTGAAGGACCTGGGTGTGGTAATGTCCGAAGATCTCACCTTCAAGGACCACAACAATGCCACTATCACATGTGCGAGGAAACTGATAGGATGGATAATGAGAACATTCAAGACGAGATACTAAGCCAATGATGATCCTTTTTAAATCACTTGTTCTCTCTAGGCTGGAATACTACTGTACATTAACATCCCCATTCAAGGCAGGTGAAATTTCAGAACTAGAGAATGCACAGAGAACCTTTACTGCATGTATAAGTTCCATCAAACACCTTAACTTCTGGGAGCCCCTGGAAGCACTTGACCTGTACTCACTAGCGTGCAGGCGAGAGATATCATAATCTACGTCTGGAAGATTCTTGATGGACTGGTCCCTAATCTGCACACACAAATTACTTCCTACGAAAGCAAGAGACTTGGCAGGCGATACAACATACCCCCAGTGAAATGTAGGGGCGCCAGTGGTACACTAAGAGTAAACACAAAAGTGTCCGGGGCCCAAGACTGTTCAGCAGCCTCCCACCAGCCATAAGGGGCATTACCAATAGACCCCTGGTTGTCTTCAAGAGGGAGCTGGACAGATACCTAAAGTCGGTACCGGATCAGCCGGGCTGTGGTTCGCACGTTGGACTACGTGCGGCCAGCAGTAACAGTCTTGTTGATCAGGCCCTGATCCACCGGGAGGCCTAGTCTTGGACCGAACCTCGGGACGTTGATCCCCGGAATAACCTCCAGGTAGACTCCAGGCAGGTAGGTGCCAAGTATAAATGTTCTTTCTGCTGTTGAAGATAGTTACTGCTGAAGACTAAACATTTGTTCGCGCGTTAACCTCGGCGTCTTCAACTGGCTTGTAAGGTAAATAAATATAAAGCAGAACACCATAACGAAATATGGAGAGAGTATCATTCATAGACCTGGTCGTCAAGACAACACTGGTGGTCCAGCATCACTGACGTCCACAAGACCTGGTCGTCAAGACAACACTGGTGCACCAGCATCACTGACGTCCACAAGACCTGGTCGTCAAGACAACACTGGTGCACCAGCATCACTGACGTACACAAGACCTGGTCGTCAAGACAACACTGGTGCACTAGCATCACTGACGTACACAAGACCTGGTCGTCAAGACAACACTGGTGCACCAGCATCACTGACGTACAAAAGACCTGGTCGTCAAGTTCACACTGGTGCACCAGCGTCACTGACGTATATATTTGGTATCTATAAACGCCCTCAGTACATAAATATCTCCTCTCCAGTACATATAAATCCTTTTCATAGCGCATACAAATTCCTGTAGTATTACAAATTCCATGTCCCAGTCCCTACAGATCCCTTCTCTATCTTCAAAGTAATTATTATAAAAAAAACCACTATTTTAATAAATAAGAATTGTTTTCTGCCAGCCATTGCTATACAGGGCAGGCTAGCCTCTCGCGTGGCATTGAAGGTGCACAGGGGTCCTCCTGGTGGCCTTGGCTCTGACTGCATGAGCACCCTGTGTTATATTCGTCACTGAAGGAAAAAAAAATATCACCTTTTGTCGTATGTTGATCCTTTGGTTAGGTAGTGTTGGCACTACCCTCCAGGTAGACTCCAGGTAGGTGGTAGACTACGGTGGACCACGACAACAGCAACCCCCTTGCTCGCTGGTGTGTAATCTTTCAGGGTCATGATGTGAGATACATGAAGTCAATACTGACCAGCAAGTGACCCCTGGGTAGCATGTAACGATTCGATGGTGATAACTGAAGTATTAAGACACATGTGCAGCATCTGGGTATCTTTATTTGTAGACATTTTGCCATCCAGTGGCTTTATCAATACAAATTCAAGGACATAATTGGAAGACTAGAACAATATATAGAAGACAATGTAATCAGTCCCTCAGTTGAGGGACTGATTACCTCGTCTTGTATATATGTAGTTCTACAATTTTCCCATTATGTTCTTGTATTGTTAAAACCACTGGTTGGCGAAACGTCTACATATAAACAACCCAGATGTTGCACATGTCTAATTCTTCATCTTGTCGGTATTGTACATCATTCATGAACATGGTGATAACTACCTATAGTGGTCAGTAATGTTGACCTCTGTAACCCTTCCCGAGACGGAACGCGCACTAGCCACCCTGTCTGGGCTAAGTCTTCAAGGTCACCTTACCCTCTGCACCCTCCCTCAAGCTGCTATTGGCAGTGTTGTTTTTGTTTTGCCATGAAAAATCTCCGTTTTTCCTTACTGGATTATCTCGTGATAATGTGAGGGAGGCCTTTCCCTGTCCTACCCGTCCCTCCCGTAAAAAAAAAAAAAACTAACATAGGTCGTGTTGGTGGTGTTGCCATTGCTGTTTAAATTATGGTGACGCTGTTACTGCTGTTTTTTGTTTAAACAAAATTGGGCACACCAGCAGTGTGCTGCTACACTACATGCTAGTGGGAATAAAAGCTAGCCGCTTTAATATCCTCTTCCATCACACAGGGACGTTAAAGCTATTGGTCTATAGTTCTTAGCTACTGCTTTGGGCCACCTTTATGGAAATATAGCCCCACTCCATAAAGGTGGCAGCAAAGCAGTAGCTAAGAACTGTAGACCAATAGCTTTAACGTCCCACATCATAAAAATCTTTGAAAGAGTACTAAGAAGCAGGATAGCAAACCACCTGGACTCCTAAAAATTGCACAACCCAGGGCAACATGGTTTCAGAGCAGGTCGCTCCTGCCTTTCGCAACTGCTAGACCACTATGATATGGTCCTAGATGCACTGGAAAACACAGAATGCAGATGTATGCACAGATTTTACAAAAGCCTTTGACAAGTGCGACCATGGTGTAATAGCACACAAAATTCATGCTAAAGGGATAACTGGTAAAGTAGGCAGATGGATCTTCAATTTTCTAACCAATCACGCACAAAGAGTAGTGGTAAACAGAGTTAAATCAGATGCTGTCATAGTGAAGAGCTCTGTCCCACAAGGCACAGTACTCTCACCTATCCTGTTCCTTATTCTCATAAGACATAGACAAAGATGTAAACCATAGAACTGTATCATCCTTTGCAGACGATACTACGATATGCATGAGTGTCATCCATTGAGGACACGGCAAAGCTCCAAGAAGATATAAATCAAGTTTTCCAATGGGCAACAGAGAACAGTATGATGTTCAATGAAGACAAATTCCAACTACTCCGTATGGAAAACTGGAGAAAATAATAACTACGACTGAGTATACTACAAACTCTAATCACACAATAGAGAGGAAAAGTAATGTGAAGGACCTGGGTGTGGTAATAACCGAAGACCTCACCTTCAAGGACCACAATAATACCACTTTCACATCTGCCAGGAAACTGATAGGATGGATAATGAGAACATTCAAGACAAGAGATGCTAAGCCAATGATGATTCTCTTTAAATCACTTATTCTCTCTAGGCTGGAATACTGCTGTACATTAACATAAGTGTCCGGGGCCCAAGACTGTTCAACAGCCTCCCATCAAGCATTAGGGGAATTGCCAATAAACCCCTGGCTGCCTTCAAGAGAGCTGGACAGATACCTAGTCAGTGCCGGATCAGCCGGGCTGTGGCTCGTACGTTGGACTGCATGTGGCCAGCAGTAACAGCCTAGTTGATCAGGCCCTGATCCATCGGGAGGCCTGGTCATGGACCGGGCCGCAGGGGCGTTGATCCCTGGAGTAATCTCCAGGTAACATTCCCATTCAAGGCAGGTGAAATTGCAGGTCTAAAGAATGTACAAAGAACCTTTACTGTGTCAGCAACTATGCTGAACCGGGGAGAGTCATCCGCTCCACCGAGTTTGTTCATTCCTCCAGTAAGAAAGAACCGATCCCTTGTGTTCTGGTGATTCGATTCCTGCTCCAGGAAGATCTTATTCTGACTGTGTAGCCACCAGCACCCATTAGTGACTCTGTAATAAGCCAAGAATTACTGTATCGAACAGTCGAGTTGAGTACTCCTAGCAGAAGAGTTAGTAATTCCAGTCACTAGTGAATGTAGCTGTATCTTTTGTAGATACTCGTTCAGATCGTCCATGTAGCTGTATCTTTTGTAGATACTCGTTCAGATCTCCCTCAGTCAAGGCATGTGTTAGCCATTGCAGAGGAATTCGATCCTCCCAGAGATGATAACCATTCTGCATATGTAAACCTCACCCTCGCAGAATTGGGTTTAATTAAATGTACATAGCCTGTATAACTAGATGCCCGAGATGAGGGAAATTGTCAACTGTTTGTTATTAACTGATCAGTTTTTTTCAGAATTTTTTTTTTTTTCGTGTTCACGTTCCCTCCGTATTCTGAGAATTTGACAGTACAGTAATGATCTGAGTGAGCACCAGATGCCTTTGCTGTTAATTTCACCTTGTATATATATATATTTATTCTTCCTCAGAATCCGTAGAGCGCATGAATACAGATCGATTGATCAATTCCATCCATATTGTACATTGAATTGTTCTTATAAGTCGTAATGCATTACGTTAAAAGTGATTACGTTAACACCCATTACGTAAAACTCTTTGTTAACATCCATTATGATACCATCCATTAGTTCTAAGTTATATATGTCTTTGTTATTGTATAGAATCAGCCCAGAACCACCTGCCTGTTCAGCCTATAGTACAGTAGTGTATGTCGAGACGACATACGTAACATGACCGAGCTGTCAGCATAGTTGCTGATCCCCCTTATGTGTGTTGTATAGCGTATCATAGTACCATCCATGTGCTTTATATAGAAGATCCCTTTTAGGCCGAGTGAGTGTTTGTGTGATGTCACGGGATGCGCATGTGTACGTTCGTACCTCTGCCTCCCTCTCAGTCGGCGTGTAGACATAGGCAGGCTGGGCTCCATTTCCCATTACCACAGTCTGACAATATAGCGTTACCATCCAACAAGCGAGTCTACCTTCAACCCTCAAATCTCCTTTAAGAACCCCTACGACAACTGCACGTATAAGTTCCATTAAACACCTTAACTACTGGGAGCGCCTGGAAGCACTTGACTTGTACTCACTGGAGCGCAGGCGAGAGATATATCATAATCTACACCTGGAAGATTCTGGAGGGACTGGTCTCTAATATGCACACAGCAATCACTCCATACGAAAACAAAAGATTTGGCAGGCGATGCAACATACCCCCAGTGAAAAGTAGGGGCGTCACTGGTACACTTAAGAGAAGCGCAATAAGTGTCCGGGGCCCAAGACTGTTCAACATCCTCCTACCAGCAATAAGGGGCATTACTGGTAGACCCCTGGTTGTCTTCAAGAGGGAGCTGGACAGATACCTAAAGACGGTGCCGGATCAGCCGGGCTGCGGTTCGTACGTTGGATTGCGTGCGGCCAGCAGTAACAGCCTCGTTGATCAGGCCCTGATCCACCGGGAGGCCTGGTCATGGACCGGGCCGCGGGGGCGTTGATCCCCGGAATGCCCTCCAGGTAGACTCCACGTAGGATGGGTGGTTTCTTACATGTAACAATATCCCTCATCTGAAGTTGGGAGATTATCGTCAAGCATTCTACTATGGGACTCTCCAGTCCATGCTGGCACTAAGATGGAGAGACGTTCAGATTTCAACGTTCCCTGTTATTCCGTGATCAGCTCTTGCCAGAAGTATCGTGACCACTTTTCGTAATTTGCTAATTTTTTATTAAATATTTTTTGTAAGATTTGTGGAACCTCTCCTAAATTGTCAACCTAATTACTCTCGCCTGAGCTGAATTAACTAAACCTGGTTAAAAAAGGAAATAGCATTTGAGTCAAAATAAGAAACTGACGTTCAGCAGGACATCCAAAAAATTGCCACAGTAAATGAGTACTGCAAACACTGTGACTCTTGCAGAGGCTGTGTGCTGCTTCAGAGGATTCGTTCCAGCAGAGCTGGAGTTATTATTACTTGGGAATTACAATCTCTCAGGATGGTCTCTAAGTTTATTACTCTTGTTTGTGACTGGGGAAGGGAGGTGGGATGTTCTATTAGTGACAACTGTTAATAAAACTAGCTGCGATAATTATAGTGATCGTGTTAGTGATGTTTTCGGGGGTCATTACCCCCGCGTACCGGTCCCAAACCAGACCGCCTGGTGGTTCAAGGCCTAATCAGCTCGACAGTTACTGGCTGCACGCAAGTCGTACGTACGAACCACAGCCTGGCTGATCGGGCACTGACTTGAATTTATCTAGTCCACTCTTGGAGCCAACAAGGGGTCTATTGGTAATCCTCATTATATATGGTAGACTGTTGAATAATCTTGGGCTCCTTACACTTCCAGGTGTAAATTAGAATTTAGCTTTCTCACCTGTTTTCCACGGAGTACAAGTCATGAGATTTGAACGTTTCTGGTAATTTAGGAGACTGACGGATTTTAAAAGTACAATGAAGGTAGCTAAGGCCTTCATGCATTGGTCTACCTTTGTCTTTTGAGTTTCGACATTTGCCTTACTGTGTTCAGGACCGGGACGCGGGGGCGTTGACCCCCGGAACAATTTCCAATTAGACTCCTTCAGAGTATAGGCACTGTACTCCCCACTTCCATGACACAGGTCCGGCTAACTTGTTTCCTCTGAACCAGTTAGTCAGTGCAGGGAAACTGGATGGCGGTATAGAAATGTGAATATTAACGGCCTAACTAGACCCCCCCTCTCCATGTGATACTAGCTGTAAGGAATCCCTTTTATATATAAACAGAGATGTGCATCGTTCCATGGTCTTGAATGATATCGTTCCAGACCATGGAGCTGAACTATTCTTCAGGCTAAGGGAACTAACCACCTCAGATTTTTCTCATGATTGATGGACTGATTACATTATCTTCATTTCATTTCTTCTGCTCCCTTTGTATTTGACTCAAGAGGCTTACTGTGTAGGCGAAACGTTTCCTCAATAAAGATACCCAACTGCTGCACATGTCTTAATCTTCAACTCCACCTGTCATTGAGAGGGGTAGGTTGGAGTACTGTGGGGAGGAGTGGGTTGGGGGGTCCCTTTAGGGAGGTGCGGGAAGGAGGTTGGGGACCCTATAAGGGAGGAATGAGTGTGAATAAAGGGTTAGAGTGGGGCTCTGTGTGCTCCAGGGGCTAGCGTACAAGTGACGTATGTAGGTTTGTTACGTGAGATGGGAATGTGTACTTTTAACTCCATCTTGTTAATCGTTGGTGTCGAGGTCTTGTGCGTGTTGATGTGCTTGCACCCCCCTCTAGCATGTTTTACCCTCATCGTTGCTCTTGTACTTTATGGCTTAAGTTCAAGTATGGTTAAACTCCTGGACGTGATCACTACTTGAGTCTCTCCCAATACAGGAAGTAAACGTATGATTTCGTTATTTTTCCTAATTTTTTAAGGAATTGGAACACTATATTTGATTTGTTAGAATGATGAGCAAATAAGACCCTACCTTTTTCATGTGGATTATTGCTGTTATATTACTTTTGTTTTAACCAGATATCTGAAAAAAAAATCCTGAAAGTTTTCCAAAATGAAACACTGTAATAAGAATGATCCTGGACCAGGCTATAAGGAAACATGGGCCAGGATAAGCTGCAAAGATTAGAAATGCAAAAGGTGACAGATGGCGTAAAATGGGAGAAATTTAACCATATTTCCAGAATTGTCATTATATCTGTATTTTGATAAATTAGACACATGTGCAGTACTCAGTGGTCAGTCGTCAAGTGAGGTCACAGACCCTGAGCTTTGGGGATTAGTGTGGACGGTTACAAAGCATGGCTTGCTTCTGCAGTGTTTTAAAAATTGAGGTTGGAGAGTTGAAGGAGGAGGTCTTGCTTCTCCAGGAGGAGATTAGGAGGCTGAAGGTCCACCTCAATGGGTCTGGGAGAGAGTGTGAGGTGGCTGGAGTTGTGGGGAATGAGGCTTCTAGCAGTGAGGTGCAGTCTGTCTCTCGCTGTGAGGAGGCTGTAGCTGTGGAGGTAGCAACGGCTACCAGCAGTGAGGTGCAGTCCAGCACCTGCTACAAGTGGCGAGTGGTTCACAGTAATGGAAGGCGCATCAGAGTAAGGAAAGTTAAGAGTGAAGATCTGAAGGTAGGAAATCGCTTCTCTGTTCTTCAGGATGAATGTACTTCAGTGGCCAGTGAAGGTAAGGGTACTACTGCCCCTGCTAATGGAGGTAAGCGCATTCTTGTGGTTGGTGACTCTCAGGTAAGATATATTGACCGTGCTTTTTGTAATAGGAATAAGAAGATGAGAGACAGAGTGTGCTTCCCTGGAGCTGGTGTTGGGGACATTGTCAACAGGCTGGATAATATCACGTCAGGTAATGGGAACAAGCCCATTATCTGTCTCAGTGCTGGTGGAAATGATATTGGGAAGGGTAGGAGAGAAGAGCTGCTAGATAAGTACAGATCAGCTATAGATTTCATTAAGTCTAAGGGAGGGATCCCAATCATATGTAGCATCTTGCCTAGAAGGGGAGTAGGAAATGAATGGTTGTCTAGGGCAATTGGTGTAAATTGCTGGCTAGACAGATACTGCAAGGAACTTGCAATCCCATTCATTGACAACTGGAACAACTTTTATGGCAAACATGATATGTATGCAAGGGATGGGGTACATCTCTCTGGGGCTGGGGTGGTAGCACTTGCAGACTCGATTGAGAAGGCCATTGGTGAAATGCCTATGATTTTAAACTGATGGAAGATAGAGGTATGGGTGTGTGTGGGAAACAAGCAGGTTGCAACACTTGGGTTGGAAACAGTAAATGTATAAAAGGCATTCAGCATGAAGTTATAAATAAAGACAATAGATCAGGTCAGCAAACAAAGGGGGACAGCAGAGGGCAGCAAGGGACTAGCTCCCTTAAGGTTTACTATACTAATAGCAGGAGTGTAAGAAATAAGATAGATGAGCTAAGATTAATTGCAAGTGCAGGAAACATAGATATTATTGCTATAACAGAGACCTGGCTTAATCTGAAAGATAGAGAGATGCCCTCTGAATGTCACATACAAGGCTATAAATTATTCCACACTGACAGGGTCAACAGGAAAGGTGGTGGAGTAGCGATGTATGTCAGAGACAATTTAAATTGTTGTGTTAGACAAGATATTAAATTAGAAGCGTCAGCCACTGAATCTGTTTGGTTACAGCTTCTCGAGGGCCGAGAAAAACTAATTTTGGGTGTGATTTACAGGGCCCCAAATCTTGATAGGGAGTGCAGTAAACTTCTATGGGACGAAATTCGTAAGGCATCTACATACGAAAATGTTGTGCTAATGGGAGATTTCAACTATAGACAGATTGACTGGAGCAATTTGACAGGAAATTTAGAGTCAGGTGACTTTCTTGATACGATCCAGGATTGTTTTTTAAAACAGTTTGTGACAGAGCCAACTAGGGGAAATAACCTCCTTGACTTGGTTCTTGCCAGTAGGGAAACACTAATTAATAATCTTGAGGTTAATGATGAGCTTGGGGAAAGTGATCACAAATCACTCAGTTTTAATATATCATGGAATTCCCCTAATAATGGCAATCAAGTCTCCGTCCCTGACTTTCGCTTGGCTGATTTCATAGGACTGAAAAATTACTTAGGTGGGCTGAACTGGAATGACCTGACTAAGGGTCAGGTAGGTGGTGATGGTTGCCGATATGATGCTTTCCAGGGCATAGTTCTAGCTGCTCAGTCAAATTATGTTCCAAATAGGGAAATCAGATCAAACAAAAATGATCCTAAATGGATGAACAATAGATTAAAATATCTGATTGGTCAAAAGAGAGGCATATATAGGCAAATCAAAAGAGGAGAGGGGCAATTGAGAAATCGATATATTCAGTTAAAGAGAGAAATAAAAAAGGGAATTAGAGAAGCAAAAAGAGATTATGAGGTTAAAGTTGCAAGAGAATCGAAGACTAACCCAAAAGGATTCTTTCAGGTATACAGAAGTAAGATCAGGGACAAGATAGGCCCACTCAAAAGTTCCTCGGGTCAGCTCACTGACAGTGATAAGGAAATGTGTAGAATTTTTAACACATACTTCCTCTCAGTTTTTACACAGGAGGATACCAGCGATATTCCAGTAATGATAAATTATGTAGAACAGGACGATAATAAACTGTGCACTATTAGGGTCACAAGTGACATGGTCCTTAGGCAAATAGATAAATTAAAACCTAACAAATCCCCAGGCCCTGATGAACTGTATGCAAGGGTTCTAAAGGAATGTAAAGAGGAGCTTAGCACACCTTTGGCTAATCTTTTCAACATATCACTACAAACTGGCATGGTGCCAGGTAAGTGGAAAATGGCAAATGTGATACCTATTTTCAAAACAGGTGACAGGTCCTTAGCTTCGAACTATAGACCAATAAGCCTAACCTCCATAGTGGGAAAATTTATGGAATCAATAATTGCCGAGGCAGTTCGTAGCCACCTTGAAAAGCATAAATTAATCAACGAATCTCAGCATGGTTTTACAAAGGGGCGTTCCTGCCTTACGAATTTATTAACTTTTTTCACTAAGGTATTTGAGGAGGTAGATCATGGTAATGAATATGATATTGTGTATATGGACTTCAGTAAGGCTTTTGACAGGGTCCCACATCAGAGACTATTGAGGAAAATTAAAGCACATGGAATAGGAGGAGAAATTTTTTCCTGGATAGAGGCATGGTTGACAAATAGGCAGCAGAGAGTTTGCATAAATGGGGAGAAATCAGAGTGGGGAAGCGTCACGAGCGGTGTTCCACAGGGGTCAGTGTTGGGCCCCCTGCTGTTCACAATCTACATAAACGACATAGATGAGGGCATAAAGAGCGACATCGGCAAGTTTGCCGATGACACCAAAATAGGCCGTCGAATTCATTCTGACGAGGACATTCGAGCACTCCAGGAAGATTTGAATAGACTGATGCAGTGGTCGGAGAAGTGGCAGATGCAGTTTAATATAGACAAATGCAAAGTTCTAAATGTTGGACAGGACAATAACCATGCCACATATAAACTAAATAATGTAGATCTTAATATTACGGATTGCGAAAAAGATTTAGGAGTTCTGGTTAGCAGTAATCTGAAACCAAGACAACAGTGCATAAGTGTTCGCAATAAAGCTAATAGAATCCTTGGCTTCATATCAAGAAGCATAAATAATAGGAGTCCTCAGGTTGTTCTTCAACTCTATACATCCTTGGTTAGGCCTCATTTAGATTATGCTGCACAGTTTTGGTCACCGTATTACAGAATGGATATAAATTCTCTGGAAAATGTACAAAGGAGGATGACAAAGTTGATCCCATGTATCAGAAACCTTCCCTATGAGGATAGACAAAGGGCCCTGAAACTGCACTCTCTAGAAAGACGTAGAATTAGGGGGGATATGATTGAGGTGTATAAATGGAAGACAGGAATAAATAAAGGGGATGTAAATAGTGTGCTGAAAATATCTAGCCTAGACAGGACTCGCAGCAATGGTTTTAAGTTGGAAAAATTCAGATTCAGGAAGGATATAGGAAAGTACTGGTTTGGTAATAGAGTTGTGGATGAGTGGAACAAACTCCCAAATACCGTTATAGAGGCCAGAACGTTGTGTAGCTTTAAAAATAGGTTGGATAAATACATGAGTAGATGTGGGTGGGTGTGAGTTAGACCTGATAGCTTGTGCTACCAGGTCGGTTGCCGTGTTCCTCCCTTAAGTCAATGTGACCTGACCTGACTAGGTTGGGTGCATTGGCTTAAGCCGGTAGGAGACTTGGACCTGCCTTGCATGGGCCAGTAGGCCTTCTGCAGTGTTCCTTCGTTCTTATGTTCTTATGTTCTTCTTAACTCTTGGGTATCTTTATTGAGGAAACGTTTCGCCACACAGTGGCTTCATCAGTCCATACATAGGAGAAACTTGAAGAACAGGAGGAGAATGAGGTAATCAGTCCCTCAACCTTGAGTCGATGTGTTCAGTCCATCAATCTTGAGTAGAATTGATGGACTGAACACATCGACTCAAGGTTGAGGGACTGATTACCTCATTCTCCTCCTGTTCTTCAAGTTTCTCCTATGTATGGACTGATGAAGCCACTGTGTGGCGAAACGTTTCCTCAATAAAGATACCCAAGAGTTGCACATGTGTCTAATTTATCAACATGTCGGTTCTCTGAACCATTCATCTACATATCTGTATTTTGACAGGATTGGGAAACAAAATCTGTGATTAGCAAAGATAATAGTTTGTATTTTTTTTAACTTCACGCTAACATGCAGCAGGAAACGCTAGCATAGATTTAATTTATATTGATTCTCTTGTAGGTTAAGTTGGGCAAGAATCGTCAGGGAACAGGAAAATTAGTTCCTGACGTGGGTCTGTCATAAGATGATCCCGCCAGGCTTGTCCTTGTTTTATGAATATTATAATAGTGTACATAGTGTTATCATGGTAAAAAGATATAATTCTGTGAAATGAAACCATTATAAAATAAATTACATTTCTAAATTTAACTTACCTGGAGGTTATTCCGGGGATCAACGCCCCCGCGGCCCGGTCCATGACCAGGCCTCCCGATGGATCAGGGCCTGATCAACTAGGCTGTTACTGCTGGCCGCACGCAGTCCAACGTACGAGCCACAGCCCGGCTGATCCGGCACTGACTTTAGGTATCTGTCCAGCTCTCTCTTGAAGGCAGCCAGGGGTTTATTGGCAATTCCCCTAATGCTTGATGGGAGGCTGTTGAACAGTTTTGGGCCCCGGACACTTATGGTGTTTTCCCTTAGTGTACCAATGGCGCCCCTACTTTTTATTGGGGGCATTTTGCATCGCCTGCCCAGTCTTTTACTTTCGTAGGGAGTGATTTGTGTGTGCAGATTTGGGACCATTCCTTCCAAGATTTTCCAAGTGTAGATTATGATATATCTCTCCCTCCTGCGTTCCAACGAGTACAAGTCAAGTGCTTCCAAGCGTTCCCAGTAGTTAAGGTGCTTGACAGAACTTATACGTGCAGTAAAGGATCTCTGTACACTCTCTAGATCTGCGATTTCACCTGCTTTGAATGGAGATGTTAATGTACAGCAGTATTCCAGCCTAGAGAGAACAAGTGATTTGAAAAGGATCATCATGGGCTTGGCATCTCTCGTTTTGAAAGTTCTCATTATCCATCCTATCATTTTCTTTGCACGTGCGATCGTGGCACTGTTGTGATCCTTGAAAGTAAGATCCTCAGACATTACTACTCCCAGGTCCCTTACATTATTTTTCCGCTCTATTGTATGGCCGGAATCAGTAGTATACTCTGTTCTAGTTATTATCTCCTCCAGTTTTCCATAACGGAGTAGTTGGAATTTGTCCTCATTGAACATCATATTGTTTACCGTTGCCCACTGGAAAACTTTGTTTATATCTTCTTGGAGGTTAACCGCGTCCTCAGCAGATGACAGCCTCATGCAGATCCTAGTATCATCCGCAAAGGATGATACGGTGCTGTGGTGTATATCTCTGTTTATGTCTGATATGAGGATAAGGAATAAGATGGGGCGAGTACTGTGCCTTGTGGAACAGAGCTCTTCACTATGGCAGCCTCCGATTTAACTCTGTTGACCACTACTCTTTGTGTTCGATTTGTTAGGAAGTTGAAGATCCATCTCCCCACTTTCCCAGTTATTCCTTTAGCACGTATTTTATGGGCTATTACGCCATGATCGCATTTGTCAAATGCTTTTGCAAAGTCTGTGTATATTACATCTGCATTCTGATTTTCTTCCAGTGCATCCCAGGCCATGTCATAGTGATCCAGTAGTTGTGAGAGGCAGGAGCGACCCGCCCTGAACCCATGTTGCCCTGGATTGTGCAGATTTTGGAAATCCAGGTGATTTGCAATCCTGCTTCTTAGCACTCTTTCAAAGATTTTTATGATGTGGGACGTCAGAGCTATTGGTCTATAGTTCTTAGCTAATGCTTTGCTGCCACCTTTATGGAGTGGGGCTATATCCGTTGTTTTAAGTGACTGTGGAATTTCACCCATGTCCAAGCTCCTCCTCCTCCATAGTGTACTTAGGGCACGCGAGAGGGGTTTCTTGCAGTTCTTAATGAAAACAGAGTTCCACGAGTCTGGGCCCAGGGCTGAGTGCATAGGCATGTTGTCAATGGCTTTTTCGAAATCTATCGGAGTTAGGGTAATGTCGGAAATCTGGCATACATTTATGGAGTTTTGAGGCTCATTCATGAAGAAATCATTTGGGTCGTCGATCCTCAGACCGATTAGTGGTTCACTAAACACAGAGTCGTACTGGGATTTCAATATTTCACTCATTTCCTTGTTGTCATCTGTGTAAGTCCCATCCTGTCTGAGTAAGGGCCCGATACTAGATGTGGTATTTGCCTTGTTTTTGGCATATGAAAAGAAATATTTTGAATTTCTTTCAATTTCACTAATAGCTTTAAGCTCCTCCTGCCTCTCCTGGTTCCTGTAAGAGTCATTTAGCTTAAGTTCGATAGTTTCCACTTCCCTGGTCAGCGCCTCCTTTCGTGTATCAGATATTCTAGCACTCCTGAGGAACTCAGTGACTCTTCGTCGTCTTCTGTAGAGGGAGCGTCTTTTTCTCCCCAGTTTATTCCTGCTCTTCTTTCTTGAATTAATAAAGCGGTCAAGATTTCAATGTTCATTTGTTTCATTAAGTCAGCATCATATAGACATTACATAAAAGTAATGAATGTTAATTTTTGTGCAATGCAAAAAATCGTCTAATATATATATATATATATATATATATATATATATATATATATATATATATATATATATATATATATATATATATATAGAGGATGGGGTCCACCTCTGGTGTAAAATGTGGGACCCATAGCCTCGGAAAAGTGGATAAAAAGGCTTCAAGGATGAATATTTGGATTTCTTCCTGAAGCCGTTTGGATATTCCACTTTCCCTACCACCCCATCTTTTCATATATACATATATATATATATATATATATATATATATATATATATATATATATATATATATATATATATATATATATATATATATAATATATAAAATCGCTCGCGCGAGGATAACTTAAAAACCCCTTCGAGGAGGTTCCATGATGCTGGTGAGGCGCTCTTGATCCAAGGAGTTACACTTGTCCTTTTGGAGTGAATCTGATTACCTCTCATTACTCAGGTGCTGCATGACCCATATGGGTTTAGCCCTTCCCCTAAGTAATATAATTATTATAATTAATGTAGGATACCCCCAACGCTTCCTCAAGGGGATGTTTTCCTTCGCAGATTGTTGCTAACTTCTCTCCTGGTTGGGCAAAATACAGAAACAGGCAGACATGATGCTTTAAGAGATTACTGAAGGGGTTTCGGAATTATAAGTAGTTCTTTTATAGTGCTAAATTTGTTCGTTCAAATGGCAAGTATGGATGACGTAGGTTAGGGTTGGCATCCCTGGAGGTTGACGTCACAGGATTTAACCAATGAGAGGAGGTCTGGGCGGAGCCAAGGGTGTTAGGGTTTGTGTATATGTTCAGTGTTGAGTGTGGGAGTGCAGTGGGACATCTGACTTCATTTAGTCAACACGAGAGCACGGTCGGTCGTTCCGTCGTCAGAATATTTAAAACAGTGTCGATGTTGAATTCTGACACGAACAAGGTACGTCAGTGATCAATCCGGCCCATTTGGATTACGAGCAGTCTTTTTCGAGCCTGGGTTAAGACATTCTGTGGCAAAGCAAAAACCTCGACTAAGTTTGTGATTTTTGTGTATACGATATACCGCCAGTGGGTGTGGGAACAAGATGTCCCCAGGCATTCCCCAAGACTCCAGTCTGCTCGAACTACACGCCGACGTAAGATAATACATGGACTTTTCCTTAGACTGCCTTTCTGTTCTTCAGTAAAATCTCACTACAGCTTTTGGACCTGTGATATCTTTTAAGTACTACTCTTACCACTACTGCTACTTAAGATTGTAGTGAAAAATATGTGGATTACTTTTAAAAACTTACATTTTCAATTTCGAGATACGCAAACACTGACAAACTGCAAACCTAGAAGAACCCCCGACCTACTGTTAGGGACTTGTTTCACCTGTTGTGCTATCACAGATATAGTAACTCATAACACTTGCATGTGCGGTACTTGTGAGGCACTTGTAAGTCAAGTGTACTTGATGCAAGGCGTCAAGGGGGGTTGTTTGGGCTCGAGATGTTTGGGTCACCCAAGTAAGACTCACTGTTGTAAGTCAGTCTGAATCTGACGTGTTGTCTTCAACTAACAGATTTTATACACTTCCTTTCACTTATTTTCTGACAAATTTTTATATGAAAGTGTGACATTTAGTTAATTAGGAATTTTCCTTCCCAGCTTTCGTGTTGTGTAATGAATTTGTATGTATGTGTCGAATTTCCTTTCTAATTACACTTTTTGTCGAAATTTAGGCTTTCTTTGAAATTAGATTTGATTAGCCTCCTTAACCATGTTCTTTATACCGTTACCTCTTGCCTATTATGATTGGAACCTACCTGGTATGGGCCGATAGGTTACACTATTGTTCTTATGGGCAGAGGAATATTGTACACACACATGGTAAGCAGGTTCTATCCACACCTAAAAAATATTCTTTCTTATGTACTTGCGTAACTTATTTTTAAAACTAACTTTAAGTAAAATTTACCTCTGGTTTAGATATTTTTTAACCCTTTTAACATTTATCACTTCATTCATATTAAGATTAGCATTATGTAATGTGGTTGTAAATAGTGAAAAACATCAGTTCGTATGGAAGACAGAGTAAGGACACTGCGCCCTGGGGGATCCTGGTTAACCCCTGGAGGTCGACAGGTCTCTGTGTTCAAATACTGCATTTGACATGTAACACGATAGGTACTGTGTACAGTGCTACCTCGTAGTTTCATTTAGGTAATAGCACCCGTGTTAGGTTTCATATTTAGTATTGAAAGATTAAAATTTCAACTTGAGATTTCATCAAATAGTTTTATAGATGTGTGTGTGTGTGTGTGTGTGTGTGTGTGTGTACTCACCTAATTGTGGTTGCAGGGGTCGAGACTCGGCTCCTGGTCCCGCCTCTTCACTGATCACTTCTAGATCCCCTCTCTGCTCCCTGAGTTTTGTTATACCTCGTCTTAAAGCTATGTATGGTTCCTGTGTGTGTGTGTATATATACATATATTATTGGCAGTTTGGAGGGATATGTTGTGTATCTTGATACGTATATGCTTCTAAACTGTTGTGTTCTGAGCACCTCTGCAAAAACAGTGATTATGTATGAGCGAGGTGAAAGTGTTGAATGATGAAAGTATTTTCTTTTTGGGGATTTTCTTTTTGGGTCACCCGCCTCTGGGAGACGGCCGACTAATATATATATATATATATATATATATATATATATATATATATATATATATATATATATATATATATACAGGCGAAATTATTTACAAACATTGTGTGTCTCTACGTCCACAGCAGGACTCGAACCTGCTAACTCTGTGTCCGAGTCCAGAGTACTTTACCACGGAGCTAGACCCAAGATAACTATGGGCGTCCAGCCGGAGCCAGATGATGTTTCCCCATGGTGCCCGGGGGTATGGGGAAACATCGTCTGGCTACGGCTGAACGCCCATACTTATTTTGGGTCTAGCTCCGTGGTAAAGTACTGTGGTCCCTGACAGAGATTGCAGGTTCGAGTCCTGATGTGGACGTAGAGAGACAATGTTTGTAAATAATTTCGCCTGTTTGCGAATTGTTAAGCGCGCGCGCGCGCGCGCGTGTGTGTGTGCGCGTGTGTGTAGTAGGTTGGTAGACAACAACCGCCCAGGGAGGTACTACCACCCTGCCAAGTGAATGTAAAACGGAAACCTGTAATTCTTTTACATGATGGTAGGATTGCTGGTGTCTTTTCTATTTCATAAACATGCAAGATTTCAGGTACGTCTTGCTACTTCTTACACTTAGGTCACACTACACATACATGTATAAGCATATATATATATATATATATATATATATATATATATATATATATATATATATATATATATATATATATATATATATATATATATATATATACATACATACATATATTATACATACACCTCTGGGTTTTCTTCTATTTTCTATCTTCTTGTTTATTCCCTCTTATCTCCATGGGGAAGTGGAATAGAATTCTTCCTCCGTAAGCTATGCGTGTCGTAAGAGGCGACTAAAATGCCGGGAGCAAGGGGCTAGTAACTCCTTCTCTATATATTACTAAATTTAAAAGGAAAAACTTGTTTTTCCTTTTGGGCCACCCTGCCTCAGTGGGATACGGCTGGTGCGTTGAAAGATATGTGTGCGTGTGTGTATACCTGGAGGGCATTCCAGGGATAAACGCCTCCGCGGCCCGGTCCACGACCAGGCCTCCCGGTGGATCAGGGCCTGATTAACGAGGCTATTGCTGCTAGCAGCACGTAGTCCAACGTACGAGCCACAGTCCAGCCCTCTTTAAGAAAACCATGGGTCTATTGGTAATGCCCCTTATGACTTGTGGGAGGCTGTTGAACAGTCTTAGCCCCCCGACACTTACTTTGTTTTCCCTTAGTGTACCAGTGGGGGTATGTTGCATCGCCTGCTAAGTCTTTTGCTTTCGTAGGAAGTGATTTCTGTGTGCGGATTAGGAACCAGTCCGTCAAGAATTTTCCAGGTGTAGATTATAATATATATCTTGTCTGCACTCCAGTGAGTACAAGTCAAATGCTTCCAGGCATTCCCAGTAGTTAAAATGTTTGATGGAACTTATACGTGATGTAAACGTTCTTGGTACATTCTCTAGATCTGCAATTTCACCTGCCTTGAATGGGGATGTTAATAAGACCATAAGGAACATTGCAGCAGGCCTACTGGCCCATGCGAGGCAGGTCCATGCCCCAACGCAGTCAGGTCAGGTTACATTCACTTAAGGAAGGAACACGGCAACTGACCTAGTAGCACAAGCTTGACAGTCAGGTCCAACTCGCACCCACCCACACCCACTCGTGTATTTATCTAACCCATTTTTAAAACTACACAACGTTTTAACCTCTATAACTGTACTCGGGAGTTTGTTCCACTCATCCACAACTCTATTACCAAACCAGTGCTTTCCTATATCCTTTCTGAATCTGAATTTTTCCAACTTAAAACCATTGCTGCGAGTCCTGAGTAAGCTAGATATTTTCGACGTTATTTACATGCCGTTATTTACATCCCCTTTATTTATTCCTGTCTTCCATTTATACACCTCAATCATATCCCCCTAATTCTACGCCTTTCGAGAGAGTGCAGATTCAGGGCCCTCAGTCTATCCTCACATGGAAGATTTCTCATACATGGGATCAACTTTGTCATCCTCCTTTGTACGTTTTCCAGAGCATTTATATCCATTCTGTAATACGGTGACCAAAACTGTGCAGCATAATCTAAATGAGGCCTAACCAAGGATATATAGAGTTGAAGAACAACCTGAGGACTCCTATTATTTATGCTTCTTGATATGAAGCCAGTGTTTCTGTTAGCTTAAAAAAGGTCATCATTGGCTTAGCATCTCTCGTCTTGAATGTTCTCATTATCCATCCTATCAGTTTCCTCGCAGATGTGTTAGTGGCATTGTTGTGGTTCTTGAAGGTGAGGTCTTCGGACATTACTACACCCAGGTCCTTCACATTACTTTTCTGCTCTATTGTGTGATTAGAGTTTGTAGTATAATCAGTCCTAGCTACTATTTCCTCCAGTTTTCCATAACGACGTAGTTGGAATTTGTTTTCATTGATCATCATATTATTCTCCGTTGCCCATTGGAAAAATTGGTTTATATATTTGAGATTTGCCGTGTCCTCAATGGATAACACACATGCAGATCCTAGTATCGTCTGCAAAGGATGATACATAAGAACGTAAGAAAGAAGGTACACAGCAGCAGGCCTCCTGGCCCATGCTAGGCAGGTTAAAGTCTCCCACCGGTTTAAGCCAATGACCCAACCTTACACAAATAACCCGCACATAAAAGAGAGAAGCTTACGACGACGTTTCGGTCCGACTTGGACCATTGACAAAGTCACACAGTGTGACTGTCAATGGTCCAAGTCGGACCGAAACGTCGTCGTAAGCTTCTCTCTTTTATGTGCGGGTTATTTGTGTATTGTTCCAGTCACGGTATTGTGCCTTTTTGTTATTTATGACCCAACCTTGTCAGGTCAGGTCATATTCAGAGTTATGGAAGGAGCACGGCATCAGGTCCGACTCACACCCACCCACACCCAATGTATTTATCTAACCTATTTTGAAAACCACACAACGTGTTAGCTTCTATGACGGTACTCGGGAGTGTTTCACTCATCCACAACTGTTACCAAACCAGTGCTTTCCTATATCATTTCTGAATCTGAATTTTCCCAACTTAAAACCATTGCTGCGACTCCTGTTTTGGCTAGATATTTTTAGCATGCTATTTGCATCCCTTTTATTCCTTTTTTCCGTTTATACACCTCAATCATTATCCCCTAATTTTACGCCTTTCTAGAGAGTGCAGATTCAGGGCCCTCAGTCTATCTTCATAGGGAAGATTTCTGGCCTGATCGTAAAATCTCTTGCTTCACACGTCGAGGGTCTGCGTTCGATTCCCAACGCGGGTAGAAACATTGGGCCTGTTTCTTTACACCGGTTGTCTGTTAACCCTCAGTAAAATGGGTACCTTGGAGTTAATCGACTCGTGTGGGTCGCATCCTGGGGACAAGGACCTAATTTGCCCGAAATGCTCTGCATAACAAGGGGCTTTCTATATAGTAGTATGTATGTCATTGACGTCAGCTAGGCCTGTATACCTTGTACATGTACTTGTAGTAAATAGATATTATTATTATTACTATTATTATTACTATTACTATTATTATTATTACTATTACTATTATTATTATTATTATTATTATTATTATTATTATTATTATTATGATGCGAGAGGCAGGAGTGACCTGCTTTGAAACCATGTTGCCCTGGATTGTGCAATTTTTGGGAGTCCATGTGGTTTGCTATCCTGCTTCTTAGAACTCTCAAATATTTTTATGATGTGGGACGTTAATGCTATTGGTCTATAGTTCTTAGCTACTGCTTTTCTGCCACCTTTATGGAGTGGAGCTATATCGCCTGTGTCTATGCTCCTCCATAGCATACATAGGGCCCGTGAGAGGGGTTTGTTGCAGTTCTTTATAAGAACATGAGGAACACTGCAGCAGACGTACTGGCTCATGCGAGGCAGGTCCAAGTCTCCTACCGGCTTAAGCCAGTGCCCAACCTAATCAGGTCAGCTCACATTCACTCAAGGAAGGAGCACTGGAGCTCCACGAGTCTGGACCTGGGGCTGAGTGCATGGGCATATCGTCGATGGTTTTTGTCAGTCTAGTGGAGTTAGGGACAAATTATATATATATATATATATATATATATATATATATATATATATATATATATATATATATATATATATATATATATATATATATATATATATATATATATTGTGTGTAAAGGTTATGACTTTTTTACTTTTTCCCAAATAAAACTTGTCATAAATGGATGGACTTTTGTTTAAAGACTGAAAAGTCCCTAATTCCTCTTGTTTTTAAAAAAGGTCACCCCTAAATAAAAACTATGATTCGCCATATATCTTCGTTACTACTCATAAGTAGCAACTCAGGAGAGTACTAATTGGCAATTCAGATTAATGAAAAATATTCACCATGTATTTACGTTACTAATCATAAGTAGCAACTCAGAAAATTACTAATTGGCAATTTATGAATTGTCATCATCACGTTCTGCACAGGATACATTTAAGAACATAAGGAAGGAGTACTACAGCAGGCCTGTTGGTCCAAGCTAGGCAGGTCCAAGTCACCTACCAGCCTAAGCTACTGGCCAAAGACAGTCAGGTTTAAGTCGCATGCACTCAAGGATGGAGCACTGCATGAGACCCACTAGCACAAGGCAGTGGCCTGAATTAATCTTTGTTTAGGGTTCTAAAGCTTATTTTACTTGGAACTAAGTACGTTTAGCAAATTTGACATATTGGCACGGGTTACAGTACTACTTATTCAGTCTTCCCACAGTGATGTATTGATTATGCTGAAATATTTTGCTTCATATGTATCCACGGCATATGCCAAAAACAAGGCAAATACCACATCTAGTATCGGGCCCTTACTCAGACATGATGGGACTTACACAGATGACAACAAGGAAATGATTGAAATATTGAAATCCCAGTACGACTGTGTTTAGTGAACCACTAGTGACTAATCGGTCTGAGGATCGACGACCCAAATTATTTCTTCACGAATGAGCCTCAAAACTCCATAAATGTATGCCAGATTTCCGACATTACCAAACTCTGATAGATTTCGAAAAAGCCATTGACAACATGCCCATGCACTCAGCCCCGGGCCCAGACTCGTGGAACTCTGTTTTCATTAAGAACTGCAAGAAGCCCCTCTCGCGTTCCCTAAGTACACTATGGAGGAGGAGCTTGAAACTTCACAGTCACTTAAAACGACGGATATAGCCCCACTCCATAAAGGTGGCAGCAAAGCATTAGCTAAGAACTATAGACCAATAGCTCTGACGTCCCACATCATAAAAATCTTTGAAAGAGTGCTAAGAAGCAGGATTGCAAATCACCTGGATTCCCAAAATCTGCACAATCCAGGGCAACATGGGTTCAGGGCAGGTCGCTCCTGCCTCTCACAACTACTGGATCACTATGACATGGCCTTGGATGCACTGGAAGAAAATCAGAATGCAGATGTAATATACACAGACTTTTCAAAAGCATTTGACAAATGCGATCATGGCGTAATAGCCCATAAAATACGCGCTAAAGGAATAACTGGGAAAGTGGGGGGGATGGATCTTCAACTCTTAACAACTCGAACACAGAGTAGTGGCCAACATAGTTAAATCGGAGGCTGCCATGGTGAAGAGCTCTGTTCCACAAGGCACAGTACTCGCCCCCCATCTTATTCCTCATCTTCATATCAGACATAGAGATATACATCACAGCACCGTATCATCCTTTGCGGATGATACTAGGATCTGCATGAGGCTGTCATCTGCTGAGGACGCGGTTAACCTCCAAGAAGATATAAACAAAGTTTTCCAGTGGGCAACGGTAAACAATATGATCAATGAGGACAAATTCCAACTACTCCGTTATGGGAAAACTGGAGGAGATAATAACTAGAACAGAGTATACTAGACTGGCCATACAATAGGGCGGAAAAATAATGTAAGGGACCTGGGAGTAGTAATGTCCGAGGATCTCACTTTCAAGGATCACAACAGTGCCACGATCGCACGTGCAAAGAAAATGATAGGATGGGTAATGAGAACGTTCAAAACGAGAGATGCCAAGCCAATGGTGATCCTTTTCAAATCATTTGTTCTCTCTAGGCTGGAATACTGCTGTACATTAACATCTCCATTCAAAGCAGGTGAAATCGCAGATCTAGAGGGTATACAGAGATCCTTTACTGCACGTATAAGTTCTGTCAAGCACCTTAACTACTGGGAACGCTTGGAAGCACTTGACTTGTACTCGTTGGAACGCAGGAGGGAGAGATATATCATAATCTACACTGGGAAAATCCTGGAAGGAATGGTCCCAAATCTGCACACAGAAATCACTCCCTACGAAAGTAAAAGACTGGGCAGGCGATGCAAAATGCCCCCAATAAAAAGTAGGGGCGCCATTGGTACACTAAGGGAAAACACCATAAGTGTCCGGGGCCCAAGACTGTTCAACAGCCTCCCATCAAGCATTAGGGGAATTGCCAATAAGCCCCTGGCTGCCTTCAAGAGAGCTGGACAGATACCTAAAGTCAGTGCCGGATCAGCCGGGCTGTGGCTCGTACGTTGGACTGTGTGCGGCCAGCAGTAACAGCCTAGTTGATCAGGCCCTGATCCATCGGGAGGCCTGGTCATGGACCGGGCCGCGGGGGCGTTGATCCCCGGAATAACCTTCAGGTAACGGCTTGTTTTATCCCAGATTAAGTGCTAATTTTGTAGGAAGGATTTCTGGTAAACTGTTTTAATTTACCACCTCTTGCTTTTGTGATCTTTAAGTGCACTTCAATTTTCCACTAATTTTAAGATATTCTGGAAAAAAAAATCTGGTAAAAATGACTAGTTAAATACTGTAGATTTTAATTAATGTCTTGTATTAATAAAAATATCGAAATATAAGTACTGTATAATAGAGACTACAACTAAATTAACTACATAATATAACTAAGGCAGTACTAGTAATATATAGTATAGACTTCTTAGCTTCTTAAGAAGCTAAGAAGTCTGCTTGCTTTATTTTGAATACTTTACACTATTTTCTTGACTTAGGGCATTTGCATTCAGTTAATTAAATTTTGTTAGTGTTTAGTTTAATTTCTTTTCCCAAGGTGTATCCGTCACTTCTGATCACATTGACATATATAAATTTCCATTAAGCTCCCTGGCATCTTCAGAACTTGATTTCTCTGCATAATTTTTTTATCAGCAAACATTGTTTATTCTTATATCTGAAGACTGAGACACTTAAGCAACATATGGGAATCTTTGAAGAAACTCCTCTCCTTACAGCTTCCTACTTTGTATTGGACTGATGAAGCCACTGTGTGGCGAAACGTTTCCTCAATAAAGATTCCCATATGTTGCATAAGTGTCTCAGTCTTCAACTCGTCGATTTTCAAAACCATTTGTTACATTCCTATATCTACACCAGATTTACATTGTAGTATTAATGCTGATAGAATTACCGACTATATTTGGTAGAAGGACAATAAAATGTCACATTAGTTGCACTTGTGTCCTTTTACCTAACAGATTTACATTATCCATTTCCTCACTTATCCGTACTTACTTTTTTTTATAATTTCCCTGTTCGGCCACATGTGATTGATTTTGCACATTTTTTGTCATATCCAGTAATTACTGATTTGTGGGATTTCATATACATATATCTTAAGCTGTGTTGAAAATTTTGGTATCTCTAAACTGGCATGTTACATTAAAGAGAGTCCAATGTCTCCATTAACTTTGTTAATGGAGGCACTTCAACTATGTTCATGTTCTTAAAAATTATGTATTTTTTTTGACCGGTTTAATTGAACATGCTAATTCACGAGGGGACCCTCTCTTTAGATGGACATGTAAATAACTTCTTTTGAAGAGACTTTAGTTTTTATCCAATTTTTTTGTACACCATACACACCAACATGTACATCAACTCTGTCAGCTGTCATGTTGGAGCCTGGTGTGGACATCAGCCAGTGTGTATGTTGTATTAATATTGGTAGAATTACCGACTATGTTAAGTAAAAGGACATAAATGCAACTAATGTGACATTTTATTGGGCCACAATAAAATGTCACATTAGTTGCATTTGTGTCCTCTTAACAGTGTGTATGTTGCTCCGCTATGTCACCCATCACAGTGTATAGCTCCAGTGTTATTTGTAATCACTTCAGGTCGTCACTCTTCCCCCTCCCCAAGCCAGGGCCCAGACAAGGCCTCCTGGTAGTTGGCCTGATCAATGAGGCTAGTGGTACCCGTTGCACGCAGTCCAATGTATGCACCATAACCCAGCTTAGCAGGAAGTGATTTGAGGAGTAACCTTTTGAAAGCAGTTAAGGGCTTTGGCAGTCCCCCTTTATGTATGAATGATGTTAGAGTTGTGGGCCTTTTAGACTTGATAGTTCTCTTTGTATTCATCACTCCCCTCCTTTTTACCAGAGATATATCGTTTGTCAAGTCTTGTTTTT
This sequence comes from Cherax quadricarinatus, assembly GCF_038502225.1. Classification (NCBI taxonomy): domain Eukaryota; kingdom Metazoa; phylum Arthropoda; class Malacostraca; order Decapoda; family Parastacidae; genus Cherax; species Cherax quadricarinatus. The sequence continues at coordinate 17,248,354 of NC_091321.1, forward strand.
ATATTAATTTAGGTGTGCAATTTTTATTAACACCAATCTTTCCAGTGTTCCGGGTGTCGATTTAATTATCATTTATCTTTCTTGCCTACATTATAAGGTGTACAGTTCGAGGAACCCCAGGCACTTCCAGTAATTTTAGTGCTTGCTTGAGTTTATACGAGCTCTGAAGATCTCTACATTTTCCATTTCTGTAATATTGCGTGTTACACAGGCTAATGTATAACCCACAACAGATTCTAATGTATAACTCAAATGTTGATGTGACAGCCATCACTCAACAGGGACTGTAACAGTGGACTTTCATTTTGATATTATTCATTAAAATTCAGAAATTTACTCATTTGGTGAATTTTGTTTGGAATTTAGCAGAGAAGAAATAATGTATGATGAAAGCTACAGTAGGATAAATAAAGGGGATGTAAATAGCGTACTAAAAATATCTAGCCAAGTCAGGACTCTCAGTAATGGCTTTAAGTTGGAAAAATTCAGATCCAGTAAGGATATAGGAAAAAAGACTGGGCAGGCGATGCAAAATGCCCCCAATTAAAAGTAGGGGCGCCATTGGTACACTAAAGGAAAACACCATAAGTGTCCGGGGTCCAAGACTGTTCAACAGCCTACCATCAAGCATTAGGGGAATTGCCAATAAACCCCTGGCTGCCTTCAAGAGAGCTGGACAGATACCTAAAGTCAGTGCCGGATCAGCCGGACGGTGGCTCGTACGTTGGACTGTGTGCGGCCAGCAGTAACAGCCTAGTTGATCAGGCCCTGATCCATCGCGAGGCCTGGTCATGGACCGGGCCGCGGGGGCTTTGATCCCCGGAATAACCTCCAGGAAAGCACTGGTTTGGTAATAGAGTTGTGGATGAATGGAACAAACTCCCGAGTACAGTTATAGAGGCTAAAACGTTGCGTAGTTTTAAAAATAGGTTAGATAAATACACGAGTGGGTGCGGGTGGGTGAGAGTTGGACCTGACTAGCTTGTGCTACTAGGTCAGATGCTGTGTTCCTTCCTTAAGTGAATGTGACCTGACCTGACTAGGTTAGGGCATTGGCTTAAACCGGTGGGAGACTTGGACCTGCCTCGCATGGGCCAGTAGGCCTGCTGCAGTGTTCCTTACCTGGAGGTTATTCCGGGGATCAACGCCCCCGCGGCCCGGTCCATGACCAGGCCTCCCGATGGGTCAGGGCCTGATCAACTAGGCTGTTACTGCTGGCCGCACGCAGTCCAACGTACGAGCCACAGCCCGGCTGATCCGGCACTGACTTTAGGTATCTGTCCAGCTCTCTCTTGAAGGCAGCCAGGGGTTTATTGGCAATTCCCCTAATGCTTGATGGGAGGCTGTTGAACAGTCTTGGACCCCGGACACTTACGGTGTTTTCCCTTAGTGTACCAATGGCGCCCCTACTTTTTATTGGGGGCATTTTGCATCGCCTGCCCAGTCTTTTACTTTCGTAGGGAGTGATTTCTGTGTGCAGATTTGGGACCATTCCTTCCAAGATTTTCCAAGTGTAGATTATGATACATCTCTCCCTCCTGCGTTCCAACGAGTACAAGTCAAGTGCTTCCAAGCGTTCCCAGTAGTTAAGGTGCTTGACAGAACTTATACGTGCAGTAAAGGATCTCTGTACACTCTCTAGATCTGCGATTTCACCTGCTTTGAATGGAGATGTTAATGTACAGCAGTATTCCAGCCTAGAGAGAACAAGTGATTTGAAAAGGATCATCATGGGCTTGGCATCTCTCGTTTTGAAAGTTCTCATTATCCATCCTATCATTTTCTTTGCACGTGCGATCGTGGCACTGTTGTGATCCTTGAAAGTGAGATCCTCAGACATTACTACTCCCAGGTCCCTTACATTAGTTTTCCGCTCTATTGTATGGTCGGAGTCAGTAGTATACTCTGTTCTAGTTATTATCTCCTCCAGTTTTCCATAACGGAGTAGTTGGAATTTGTCCTCATTGAACATCATATTGTTTACCGTTGCCCATTGGAATACTTTGTTTATATCTTCTTGGAGATTAACCGCGTCCTCAGCAGATGACAGCCTCATGCAGATCCTAGTATCATCCGCAAAGGATGATACTTCTTATGTTCAGTGTTCAGTGGTCAGTCGCCAGTGTTCAGTGGTCAGTCGTCACGTGAGGTCACAGACCCTGAGCTGCTTTGGGGATTAGCGTGGACGGTTACAAAGCATGGCTTGCTTCTGCAGTGTTTTAAAAACTGAGTTTGGAGAGTTGAAGGAGGAGGTCTTGCTTCTCCAGGAGGAGATTAGGAGGCTGAAGGTCCACCTCAATGGGCCTGGGAGAGAGTGTGAGGTGGTTGGAGATGTGGGGAATGAGGCTTCTAGCAGTGAGGTGCAGTCTGTCTCTCACTGTGAGGAGGCTGTAGGTGGGGAGGTAGCAACGGGTACCAGCAGTGAGGTGCAGCCCAGCACCTGCTACAAGTGGCGAGTTGTTCACAGTAATGGGAGGCGCATCAGAGTAAGGAAAGTTAAGAGTGAAGATCTGAAGGTAGGAAATCGCTTCTCTGTTCTCCAGGATGAATGTACTTCAGTGGCCAGTGAAGGTAAGGGTACTACTGCCCCTGCTAATGAAGGTAAGCGCATTCTTGTGGTTGGTGACTCTCAGGTAAGATATGTTGACCGTGCTTTTTGTAATAGGAATAAGAAGATGAGAGATAGAGTGTGCTTCCCTGGAGCTGGTGTTGGGGACATTGTCAACAGGCTGGATAATATCATGTCAGGTAATGGGAACAAGCCCATTATCTGTCTCAGTGCTGGTGGAAATGATATTGGGAAGGGTAGGAGAGAAGAGCTGCTAGATAAGTACAGGTCAGCTATAGATTTCATTAAGTCTAAGGGAGGGATCCCAATCATATGTAGCATCTTGCCTAGAAGGGGAGTAGGAAATGAATGGTTGTCTAGGGCAATTGGTGTAAATTGCTGGCTAGACAGATACTGCAAGGAACTTGCAATCCCATTCATTGACAACTGGAACAACTTTTATGGCAAACATGATATGTATGCAAGGGATGGGGTTCATCTCTCTGGGGCTGGGGTGGTAGCACTTGCAGACTCGATTGAGAAGGCCATTGGTGAAATGCCTATGATTTTAAACTGATGGAAGATAGAGGTATGGGTGTGTGTGGGAAACAAGCAGGTTGCAACACTAGGGTTGGAAACAGTAAATGTATAAAAGGCATTCAGCATGAAGTTATAAATAAAGACAATAGAACAGGTCAGAAAACAAAGGGGGACAGCAGAGGGCAGCAAGGGACTAGCTCCCTTAAGGTTTACTATACTAATAGCAGGAGTGTTAGAAATAAGATAGATGAGCTAAGATTAATTGCAAGTGCAGGAAACATAGATATTATTGCTATAACAGAGACCTGGCTCAATCTGAAAGATAGAGAGATGCCATCTGAATGTCACATACAAGGCTATAAATTATTCCACACTGACAGGGTCAACAGGAAAGGTGGTGGAGTAGCGATGTATGTCAGAGACAATTTAAATTGTTGTGTTAGACAAGATATTAAATTAGAAGCGTCAGCCACTGAATCTGTTTGGTTACAGCTTCTCGAGGGCCGAGAAAAACTAATTTTGGGTGTGATTTACAGGGCCCCAAATCTTGATAGGGAGTGCAGTAAACTTCTATGGGACGAAATTCGTAAGGCATCTACATACGAAAATGTTGTGCTAATGGGAGATTTCAACTATAGACAGATTGACTGGAGCAATTTGACAGGAAATTTAGAGTCGGGTGACTTTCTTGATACGATCCAGGATTGTTTTTTAAAACAGTTTGTGACAGAGCCAACTAGGGGAAATAACCTCCTTGACTTGGTTCTTGCCAGTAGGGAAACACTAATTAATAATCTTGAGGTTAATGATGAGCTTGGGGAGAGTGATCACAAATCACTCAGTTTTAACATATCATGGAATTCCCCTAATAATGGCAATCAAGTCTCCGTCCCTGACTTTCGCTTGGCTGATTTCATAGGACTGAAAAATTACTTAGGTGGGCTGAACTGGAATGACCTGACTAGGGGTCAGGTAGGTGGTGATGGTTGCCGATATGATGCTTTCCAGGGCATAGTTCTAGCTGCTCAGTCAAATTATGTTCCAAATAGGGAAATCAGATCAAACAAAAATGATCCTAAATGGATGAACAATAGATTAAAATATCTGATTGGTCAAAAGAGAGGCATATATAGGCAAATCAAAAGAGGAGAGGGGCAATTAAGAAATCGATATATTCAGTTAAAGAGAGAAATAAAAAAGGGAATTAGAAAAGCAAAAAGAGATTATGAGGTTAAAGTTGCAAGAGAATCGAAGACTAACCCAAAAGGATTCTTTCAGGTATACAGAAGTAAGATCAGGGACAAGATAGGCCCACTCAAAAGTTCCTCGGGTCAGCTCACTGACAGTGATAAGGAAATGTGTAGAATTTTTAACACATACTTCCTCTCAGTTTTTACACAGGAGGATACCAGTGATATTCCAGTAATGATAAATTATGTAGAACAGGACGATAATAAACTGTGCACTATTAGGGTCACAAGTGACATGGTCCTTAGGCAAATAGATAAATTAAAACCTAACAAATCCCCAGGCCCTGATGAACTGTATGCAAGGGTTCTAAAGGAATGTAAAGAGGAGCTTAGCACACCTTTGGCTAATCTTTTCAACATATCACTACAAACTGGCATGGTGCCAGATAAGTGGAAAATGGCAAATGTGATACCTATTTTCAAAACAGGTGACAGGTCCTTAGCTTCGAACTATAGACCAATAAGCCTAACCTCCATAGTGGGAAAATTTATGGAATCAATAATTGCCGAGGCAGTTCGTAGCCACCTTGAAAAGCATAAATTAATCAACGAATCTCAGCATGGTTTTACAAAGGGACGTTCCTGCCTTACGAATTTATTAACTTTTTTCACTAAGGTATTTGAGGAGGTAGATCATGGTAACGAATATGATATTGTGTATATGGACTTCAGTAAGGCTTTTGACAGGGTCCCACATCAGAGACTATTGAGGAAAATTAAAGCACATGGAATAGGAGGAGAAATTTTTTCCTGGATAGAGGCATGGTTGACAAAGAGGCAGCAGAGAGTTTGCATAAATGGGGAGAAATCAGAGTGGGGAAGCGTCACGAGCGGTGTTCCACAGGGGTCAGTGTTGGGCCCCCTGCTGTTCACAATCTACATAAACGACATAGATGAGGGCATAAAGAGCGACATCGGCAAGTTTGCCGATGACACCAAAATAGGCCGTCGAATTCATTCTGACGAGGACATTCGAGCACTCCAGGAAGATTTGAATAGACTGATGCAGTGGTCGGAGAAGTGGCAGATGCAGTTTAATATAGACAAATGCAAAGTTCTAAATGTTGGACAGGACAATAACCATGCCACATATAAACTAAATAATGTAGATCTTAATATTACGGATTGCGAAAAAGATTTAGGAGTTCTGGTTAGCAGTAATCTGAAACCAAGACAACAGTGCATAAGTGTTCGCAATAAAGCTAATAGAATCCTTGGCTTCATATCAAGAAGCATAAATAATAGGAGTCCTCAGGTTGTTCTTCAACTCTATACATCCTTGGTTAGGCCTCATTTAGATTATGCTGCACAGTTTTGGTCACCGTATTACAGAATGGATATAAATTCTCTGGAAAATGTACAAAGGAGGATGACAAAGATGATCCCATGTATCAGAAACCTTCCCTATGAGGATAGACTAAGGGCCCTGAAACTGCACTCTCTAGAAAGACGTAGAATTAGGGGGGATATGATTGAGGTTTATAAGTGGAAGACAGGAATAAATAAAGGGGATGTAAATAGTGTGCTGAAAATATCTAGCCTAGACAGGACTCGCAGCAATGGTTTTAAGTTGGAAAAATTCAGATTCAGGAGGGATATAGGAAAGTACTGGTTTGGTAATAGAGTTGTGGATGAGTGGAACAAACTCCCAAGTACCGTTATAGAGGCCAGAACGTTGTGTAGCTTTAAAAATAGGTTGGATAAATACATGAGTAGATGTGGGTGGGTGTGAGTTAGACCTGATAGCTTGTGCTAACAGGTCGGTTGCCGTGTTCCTCCCTTAAGTCAATGTGACCTGACCTGACTAGGTTGGGTGCATTGGCTTAAGCCGGTAGGGACTTGGACCTGCCTCGCATGGGCCAGTAGGCCTTCTGCAGTGTTCCTTCGTTCTTATGTTCTTATGTTCTTATGTTCTTATGTAGGCATGGTTGACAGATAGGCAGCAGAGAGTTTGCATAAATGGAGAGAAATCGAGTGGGAAAGCATCACGAGCGGTGTTCCACTGGGGTCAGTGTTGGGCCCCCTGTTCACAATCTACATAAACGACATAGATGAAGGAATAAACAGCGACATCAGCAAGTTTGCCGATTACACCAAAATAGGCCGTCGAATTCATTCTGACAAGATCATTAGAGCACTCCAGGAAGATTTGAATAGATTGATGCAGTGGTCGAAGTGGCAGATGCAGTTTAATATAGACAAATGCAAATTTCTAAACATCGGACAGGAAAATAACCATGCCACATATAAGTAAATAATGTAGATCTTAATATTACTGATTGCGAAAAGGATTTGGGAGTTCTGGTTAGCAGCAATCTAAAATCAAGACAACAGTGCATAGAGGTATGGGTGTGTGTGGTAAACAGTCGGGTTGCAACATTAGGGTTGAAACCAGTAAATGTATAAAAGACATTCATCATAAAGTTGTAAATAAAAACGGTGAATCAGGTCAGCAAACAAAGGGAGACAGCAGAGGGCAGCAAGGGACTAGCTCCCTTAAGGTTTACTATACTAATAACAGGAGTGTAAGAAATAAGATAGTTGAGCTAAGATTAATTGCAAGTGCAGGAAACATATTGCTATAACAGAGACCTGGCTCAATCTGAGAGAGAGAGAGAGAGAGAGATAGATAGATAGATAGATAGATAGATGCCTTCTGAATGTCACATACAAGGCTATAAATTATTCCACACTGACAGGGTCAACAGGAAGGGTGGTGGAGTAGCGATGTATGCCAGAGACAATTTAAATTGTTGTTAGACAAGATATAAAATTAGAAGCGTTAGCCATTCAAGGCAGGTGAAATTGCAGAACTATAGAATGTACAGAGAACCTTTACTGCACGTACAAGTTCCATCAAACACCTTAACTACTGGGAGCGTCAGGAAGCACTTGACTTGTACTCGCTAGAGCGCAGGCGAGATATATATATATATATATATATATATATATATATATATATATATATATATATATATATATATATATATCATAATCTATATCTGGAAGATTCTGGAGGGACTGGTCCCTAATATGCACACAGCAATCACTCCATACGGAAACAAAAGACTTGGCAGGCGATGCAACATTCCCTCAGTGTCTCTTGGTGTCACTGGTACACCAAGAGAAAATACAATAAGTGTCCGGGGCCCAAGACTGTTCAACAGCCTCCCACCAGCAAGAAGGGGCATTACCGGAAGACCCCTGGTTGTCTTCAAGAGAGAGCCGGACAGATACCTAAAGACGGTGCCGGATCATCCGGGCTGTGGTTCGTACATTGGATTACGTGTGGCCAGCAGTAACAGCCTTGTTGATCAGGCCCTGGTCCACCGGGAGGCCTGGTCGTGGACCGGGCCGCGGGAGCGTTGATCCCCGGAATGCCCTCCAGGTAGACTTCTCCAGGTAGCTACTAAATCTGTTTGGTTCGAGCTTCAGTCTATCCTTATAGAGAAGATTTCTGACACATGGGATCAACTTTGTCATCCTCCTTTGTACGTTTTCAGCGCATTTATGTCCATTTTGTAATATGGAGACCAGAACTGCGGTACATAATCTAAAAGGGGCCTCACCAAGGATACATAATCTTGAATTATATGCAGTACCAGTATGGAACCCTCTCTTCATGAAATGTCAGCAAATTGAAACACAGTACAAATGTATCGAACTAGACTAATTGAGCTAAATGGCCTAGCATGAGCCAGTAGGCCTGCTTCAGTGCTCCTTATGTTAGGTAAAATGATACAAGTGCAACTAATGGTGACATTTT
>NC_091321.1:17261457-17313957 GCF_038502225.1 Cherax quadricarinatus
TTTTGGCGAAATTATTACATACACAAATTTTCGCTTGTCCTATATGGCAAGATAAGATGAGCGTTGCTATTTAACCCAAGATAGCAAGTTCTGCCTATTCGGCACCACACACACACACACACACACACACACACACACACACACACACACACACACACACACACACACACCACACACACACCACACACACGCCACACACACGCCACACACACGCCACACACACGCCACACACACACCACACACACACACACACACACACACACACACACACACACACACACACACACACACACACACACACACACACACACACACACCCCACACACACCCCACACACCACACACCACACACCACACACACACACACACACACACACACACACACACACACACACACACACACACACACACACACACACACCACACGCACACCACACACACACCTCACATCACACACCACACACAACACACCACACACACCACACACCACACACACACACACACACCTCACACAAACCCCACACACCACACACACACACACCACACACACACACCACACAGACACACACACACACACACACACACACACACACACACACACAGACACACACACACACCACACACACACCACACACACACCACACACACACCACACACACCATACACCACACACACACCACACACACCACACACACACACACCACACACACACCACACACACACACCACACACACACCACACACACACCACACACACACACACACACACACACCACACACACACACACCACACACACACACCACACACACACACCACACACACACACACACACCACACACACACACACCACACACACACCACACACACACACACACACACACACACACACACACACACACACACACACACACACACACACACGGACCTGGGGACCCTCATCCTCCGAGAAAAGAATAAACTTGCGTGTACGTACATACTGTCTTCTCAGGTAGATCTGTTTGTGATCTGATACAGCCCACTGTGTGGGCGAAACGTTGTCAATAAAGGATCGCATTATGCTGCATTTGTCTCTCCCATCGTGGCGGTATTTTGTATCACTTACCTTCGTGAGTATGACGTGCGTGGGTACGCGAGTCTGGTGGATGTATGAAGGTGTCAAGGGAGTTTAGTGACAAGGGAGGGTGTTTAATGTCATGGGTGTATGTATGTTGGATATGAATCAGTTTATGGCAAAGCGCATATTCCTTTAAGCAGAATTGGATACAGCAGTATTCTGCTTCCCAGTTCAGTATGAAAGTTGCGTAGTTGGAACAAAATTTGTTTGCCTGTCATATTTTACAACGTGCAGAATGGATTTCATAGTGTTGAAATGTGCCAACCTGAGCTGGGAGACTTCAGTAGGGTAATGAGGATATCGGCAAGTATTTCGTAAAGTTACGGCAGCTTAAAAGGCTTCGTTCCAGAAGAGCGGGATTTTTATTACTTGGGAATTACGATCTCTCAAGATGTCCTATCCAATGCACAAGATAAATGAAATCTTTATGAAGATATTTCCATCACAGAGCAGGGCAACAAAATTTCATGTTGGAGAAATGTGCTACCTGGAGAGTATTCTGGGGGATCAACGCTTCCGCGACCCGGTCCATGACCAGGCCTCCCGGTGGGTCAGGGTCTGATCAACCAGGCTGTTACTGCTGGCCGCACGTAGTTCAGCGTACGAACCACAGCCCGGCTGATCCGAGGAAGATTTTGACTACAGTATGTAAGAATACGTATACATAATACATACACGTGCACACAAAACAAGGCATATTCTTTGTTGCAGCCTCCCGACAACCACCAGCCTGTACTAAACAACTAAATGTAGGTTGACCCTGTGACCCAGGGTAAAATGGGCGGGACTAAGCTGCCAGCTAGGGTCTAAAGCTAAAATTATTGGCTAGCTTTCAAAATAGGTTGGACAAATATGAGTGAAAAGGGTTGGGTTTGATTACGAGCTGCCTTATATCGGTTACTGAAGCTGCTTATTTGTGTAGCTTCAGGAATAGGTTGGAATTAAGCTAGTTAGGTACAAAAAAATGGCAGTTTACTTATAGTTGCATGAAAAATGTTCATAAAAAGCTATATATATGTACACTACATAATGCGAGCACCACAATACAGTCCGTAATAATGTTGGTAGAATTACCTACAATGTTAGGTAAAAGGACACATGTGCAACTAATGCCACAAAATGTTGCCGTAGTTGCACCTGTGTCCTTTTTACCTAACACCATATAGTCTCCATGAACATCACAGTGAGAGTGATTGGGTATATTATTATGACGTGGAAAGGTACACAAATGCAGTATAATAGGATCCTTTACTACATTTCGCCCACAAAGTGGGCTTTATCAAGTCACAAACAGATCTGTCTGAGAAGAGAGTACATATTAGCAATGTATATGGGATTAAATATTTCTCATCGGTACTTGAACATGACAGTATATCAGACATGTTAGACGTGTAGTGTTAGGAGGGTGGAAGGTGCTGCTTGCATAGTTCAGGGGTGTAGGTATGTATGGTAGATGCCAGTTTAGTGAGTCAGGTGTAAGTAGTAATGGGGGAGGGGGGATTAGGGTTGTTGCGTGAGTCAGGGATGAGTGAGCCCCCAAGTTAAGTATCCTTGTCCGGTGCAGGAGCACGGAGTAGCTATCCACTGCTCTCGTATGGTGGTGGTGGCGGCAGCAGTGCCAGGAGTGGTTAACGGGTCTGGTGTGGTGGTGGTTCACTGGGATAGTGATATGATCACTGTAGTGGTGGGGAGAAAGGGGGAGGGTTCACTGGGTGATTGGTCTAGGAGTGCTTCACTGGTGGAGTGTTTACTGGGTGATTGTGCTAGTTCACTGTGGTGGAGAGGGCTAGTAGTTGTCCTCAAAGATGATGATTGTACCTGGAGTCGTTTCCGGAGGTCACTGCCCCATGTATCTCGGTCCCAGACCTGGCCTAGTTGCCGGCCTGATCGATCAAGCTATTACTACCCCCCTCCCTCCCCGCAGTCGAATGTATGCATCACAACCTGGCTGATTAGGAACTGAAAAATGATATGATACCGACGAGATGTGGAAAAAGATATGCACAGCTCAGGACATTTATTAAAGGAAACTTTCAATTTAAGTGGCTTCCTCAGTCCTCATGCAGAGATAAGTAAGAACGAGTATATATACAGGTAGAACTCAAGTGGAAAGCATCGAAGAGGGTAGTGTAGTAGTAGTAGTGCAACTAGTGAAATATGTTGGGTTTGAGAAGGACCTGTCAACATCATGTTGCGTCGGTCTCCAGAATGGGCAATATTCTGTTGATCAGCAATTTGGATATAATGTAACTAATGGATATTTGATGGATAGTGTTAACAGCAGTCAGGGCAGCCTCGATAAACTTTCGCCGACGCAAATCTTCCTCCTTAACAATTAATCTAGCCTCACTAAACTTCATGAGGTGTCTAACATCTGACATTATAACTCCCAGGTCTCTCACATTTGACTTACGTTTTATTGAGTGGTTTGAGTTGGTCTTGTAACTGATGCTATTATTTTTCCTCCAATGTTCGGTGACGTAGTAGCTGAAACGTGTCCTCATTGAACTAAATATTGTCAGCCCACTGGAAAACTTAGTTTATATTAGCTTGGAGGCTCGCTGTGTCATGGATGCTATAGCCATACGAATTCTAGTATCGTCTGCAAAGGTTGATGCAGTGCAATGATTTTTCCTTGTCAAACATGAGAAAGAGAAATGGGACGAGTACCCTGCCTGGAGGACTAATATTTCACTGTAGCAGTCGCTGATTTCGCTGTTTACTATTATTCTCTTGGTTCTATTTGTGCAATATAGCGGGTGACCCGCGGCTGCCACGCCCGACCTTGGATCGCCTGGCTGGCTGACCTACACAAGTGTTGGGGGGGGGGGGAGCCCCTGCCAGTGTGCTAGTCTAGTGCGCGCGCGCGCGACAATACTTGTATCTTATCTAGCCAACATGTATGTATGCACACATGCACGTAACTTCTTCCCCCCTCCTCACTCCTGCTCGTCCACACCACTTCCCAGTAAACTTTGGTCGACGCTACAGCTATGGGCGCGTTGGATGGGTATGGATAATAAAAGTATTGTATGTCGTATAGTTGTAGACGAGAGAAAAAAATACCTGTAATGTCATTGAAAGCGAATCCTTTGGATAACTTTAAAAATGGGTTCTACAGGTACAAGTACTTTGACATAGATGCGTGTTCACGCTAACGCGCAGGCGAGAGAAATATATCAATCTACACCTGGAAGATTCTGGAGGGACTGGTTCCTAATATGCGCACAGAACTCACTTCCTACGAAAGCAAAAGACTTGGCAGGCGATGCAACATACCCCCAATGAAAAGTAGGGGCGTCACTGGTACACTAAGAGAAAGTAGATGAATGGTTCAGAGAACCGATGTGTTGATAAATTAGACACACGTGCAACTCTTGGGTATCTTTGAGGAAACGTTTCGCCACACAGTGGCTTCATCAGTCCATACCAAGGAGAATCGTGAAGAACAGGAGAAGAATGAGGTAATCAGTCCCTCAACCTTGAGTCGATGTGGTCAGTCCATCAATCCTGAATAGAATACAGCGTATGTGCCGAGAAGTAGCTTATATACCGTAGGCAGGAGAGGTGCAGCAGACGTAGGTGGTGCATAAGGGGCATCACCAGTAGACGCCTGGTTGTCTTCAAGAGGGAGCTGGACCTAAAGTCGGTGCCGGACCAGCCGGGCAGTGGTTCATACGTTGGACTGCGTGCGGCCAGCAGTAACAGCCTCGTTGATCAGGCCCTGATCCACCGGGAGGCTTGGTCGTGGACCGAGTCGCGGGGGCGTTGATCCTCGAAATACCCTCCAGGTAGATTCCAGGCAGGTAGACACCTGACCAGGGTACCTCGACCTCCGACCTTGTCTTGTGGGGGTGGGCGAAGATGGGCAGGGCAATAATGGTGACTGTTCAATTACCCTGGAGCAGGCCTTGCAGATTGTTATGGATACTGAGGTACGTTATTCTCTACCCTTTATGGAAACTAGCGGCTTTGGGCCAGGTTTGTCTGGTGCTTGCCTGGTTAACCAGGTTGTTGCTGCCTGTGACCCGCTGGCCCACATATCCATCAGTCTGGTTGATCTTGCGCCTGATGAAGATACTTGTCTAATTTCCTCTTAAACACTTCTATGCTTGTTACAACAAAATTTTGATGCCTTGTGGTAAGATGTTAGTCTGGGACTATGAATGTTAGTACAACTTAATCTTATTGTGCCCACGGCGCCCGTGCTTTTCACTGGGTTTATTTTTTTTTCTTCCATAACTCTCTAGAAATGGGACAAGACCCTTTAGTACTTTCCAGGTATATATTATGTATCTTTCCTCTTTTCTAGCCAGTACATATTTATAACCTCTCCAAGCTACCCAAAAACAAGGTTGGGTGAGAATGGTTGGGGTTGAGAAGGACCTGCTGAGTATGGGGCAGTAGGCCCATTTGTTATTCCTAGCTTGTTTTGTTATGTAATACTATATCTCCATGAGTCGGAGCCAAGTAGACCGACTTTTGTTTCCCCTGGTCCCAGATTGTTGTTCACTTGCTGAACTGTAATATGAAGCACCTGCGTGGGCGTGTCGTATGCTCGCGGCCTTCAGTAGTGCTGTGAGTCAGTCTGTGGTGGAAGACAGGAAACCGTGTATCCTGCATGTAAGGCTCTTGTGCGATCACGGCCTCACACCACGCACATGAGCTGTTGGGTGGTGCGAAATTGGAAGGCGGTGTAGAATATGGGGAGCTAAGGGTGAACTGCATTCCCCCTTTCTGCTCTCTTTCTGGGTAGCCTTGTACACGCAGGACACTTTTCCGCTCCACCTTCTGTGGAGTGTGACTGTCACACAGGCATTGTCGTTAGATTAGGTATATGTTGGAGGCAATATAGTTGTCTACACGTGATCTTTAACGCTCCGAGGGTTGTGATAGCCGTAAGGGTTAGTAGGTAACGGAACCAGCATTGTCCAGCGTGTTAAAGAAATAACTGAAAGGACAGATAAAGTACTTTGTACCTCTTGCCGTCTCTTACTCTTGGTCTGGAATTTACCTTTACGAACTGAGAATCACCTAATTATAATTTGCACAAATATTGAGGTGTTTATGTATGTAGCCTTTTAGTATTCCAGTGTGTCCTTGCAGGTTTAGGTGTACTGCAGTAGGGCTACTGGATCACACGATGCAGTTCATGCTCTCGCATAAAGATATTTGCTTCAGTGACACGTGGCTGTTTGTTGCATTAATCGAACATATTTTCTCCAACCTGCAGGAGGCGCAAACCTGCTCTCTACCCCTCTTCCATTTCCAGCCTTCACTCCTTCCCTCTTCCCCTCTACCAAGTCTTTCCTCTGATATGGGTTGACACGTTCATTAAATTCATACCTCATCTTGGTTGTTAGCTAAGGTAATGCCATTAGAATACGAAAATGGTGTTATGTATGGCGATGGTGAGGCTAGTGTGGTGATGGGTTGTAGTTTGATACGCGTTGTAGGTTCTATATATGGCAGGACAGCACATTGGTCTACATCGAACTTGAAGTGTGGGCCAGCAGGCGATCAATACAAATAGCATGTACTAGTAGATGGTATGGGAATACCAACAGGTTGTAAATAATACACAAAAGCAGCATTTGAAAATTTTGCTTAGGCCTGTTTTACAACCGAAACACAAGAGTTTCCAGCTGTTGCTTGTTCTATTCAGCTTTAGAAACAGCCTGGCTGTGCAGTCAGTATAGGAAGTCTGGCCCCAGTCCAGGTTGAGGGTAGAAAAAAAAAACTCGATATTGCTATTATTCTTTTGACAACTGCGGGGACATGGTGGTGGTTTTAGTGCAAATCTGGCTTACAGCCAGGCTCCTGAGAAATCGGTCTAGTTTTCACTCGATGACGGGAAGATGTTCTCTCTCGCAGTAGGGAAAATGAAATGTGGGTATGGGTTACATGATGAATATCTCCCTTATAACATTGGATTGATGCATCTATGATGGCTTATAATCTGTTCAAAAGGTACGACTGGTCAGGTAAGGAAGGGAATATTATAAATGATAACATTATCAGTATGATAGTAAAACAAATAAGAGTACAGGGGAAAAGCTCAGTGTCACAAAGCACTGTCTGGCACCCATATCATCCCTGCCACAAGACTGAGACCTCTTTCTCGCACTCATACAAGATAGGTAAGATTAAAAACAATTTCAGTTGACGATGGTAACTAATTCCAACTGCGTCTATACGAGAATAAAAAAAAAGTACAATGTGTCAAGGCACCCCTAGTAAAAGACTGGGCAGGCGATGCAAAATGCCGCCAATAAAAAGTAGGGGCGCCATTGGTACACTAAGGGAAAACACCATAAGTGTCCGGGGCCCAAAACTGTTCAACAGCCTCCCATCAAGCATTAGGGGAATTGCCAATAAACCCCTGGCTGCCTTCAAGAGAGAGCTGGACAGATACCTAAAGTCAGTGCCGGATCAGCCGGGCTGTGGATCGTACGTTGGACTGCGTGCGGCCAGCAGTAACAGCCTAGTTGATCAGGCCCTGATCCATCGGGAGGCCTGGTCATGGACCGGGCCGCGGGGGCGTTGATCCCCGGAATAACCTCCAGGTAACCCCTTGTACTGATACTCATGACGGGTGCCATGCATGTCAGTAATCCCTCTTTGGGAATAAAATATTTTGTTCCCTCAACCATGCCTTTACCTACCTTTATGCCCTCCGGAGGTTCTGGGCCGGGTTTGGTGTTAGTTGTGCTGTGCTAGCGTAGGTGGTGGGGATGGTGTCAGGGTGGTACAAGGCAGAGGTTGGTGTTAGGGTGATGGTGGCTGGTGCGACCTTGCTTACCCGGATACACACGGGGATGAAAGCTGGAGATGCCTCTTCCTCCATTCTCTCAACCCCCTCCCCATGTTCTCTGCTAATCGCACGCAGTTCCATGTTCAGTGAAGGCACCACAGACCAGATGATGACTTACCTGGAGGTTATTCCGGGGATCAACGCCCCCGCGGCCCGGTCCACGACCAGGCCTCCCGGTGGATCAAGGCCTCATCAACCAGGCTGTTACTGCTGGCCGCACGCAGTCCAGCATACGAACCACAGCCCGGCTGATCCGGCACTGACTTTAGGTATCTGTCCAGCTCTCTTGAAGGCAGCCAGGGTTTTATTGGTAATTCCCCTTATGTTTGGTGGGAGGCTGTTGAACAGTCTTGGGCCCCGGACACTTATGATGTTTTCTCTTAGTGTACCAATGGCGCCCCTACTTTTAATTTGGGGTATTTTGCATCGCCTGCCCAGTCTTCTATTTTCGTAGGGAGTGATTTGTGTGTGTGTGTGTGTGTGTGCGCGTGTGCAGATTCGGGACTATTCCTTCCAGGATTTTCCAAGTGTAGATTTTTTTTTTTTTCTCTCTCTCTCTCTCTCTCTCTCTCTCTTTCTCTTTCTCTTTCTCTTTCTCTTTCTCTTTCTCTTTCTCTTTCTCTTTCTCTTTCTCTTTCTCTTTCTCTTTCTCTTTCTCTTTCTCTTTCTCTTTCTCTCTCTCTCTCTCTTTCTCTTTCTCTCTCTCTCTCTCTCTTTCTCTTTTTTTTTTTTTTTTTTTTCCAAGCGTTCCCAGTAGTTACGATGCTTGACAGAACTTATACGTGCAGTAAAGGTTCTCTGTATCTGCAATTTCACCTGTTTTGAACTAAGGAGCTCGCACAGTTCTCTCAGGAAGATAGCGAGGAGGCTCTTGGCAATTCCTAGTTGTCTTAAAGAGGGATCTCGACAGATTCCTCAAAAATAGTTCCTGAGCAACCGGGTTGTGGTGCATACGTTAAACTGCGAGCAGCAGGCGCTAAGAATCTTGATCGGACCAGCAACCAGATGGCCTGGTCTGAGACGCCGTGGGGGCGGTAACCCTCGGAAGCGACTCCAGGTAAACATTAAAATGGTGTAAAATACCGACAGATTGTTAGGCAAGACACATTTGCAACAGTTAGGTATCCTTAGGAAGACGTAGTTTTGAGGTGGTCAGCCTCAGCCTGGAGGGAGTGACCTCCAGGCCTTTCATTCCCACCTACTACCCTCCTGTCCCCCTTCCTTCCTCACCACACCCTGCCTACCCCCTCACCCAGCCTACGTTTCCCCACGCCTATCCTTCCTACCTATTTACCTACCTCCCTCTCTCTCCTCATCCTGCCTGCCTACCTATCTCCCTCTTCTCATGCGGCCTGCCTACCTACCTACTTCCTCATCCTGCCTGCCTACCTCCCTCCCTCCCTCTCCCTCCCTCCCTCCCTCCCTCCCTCTCCTCATGCTGCCTGCCTGCCTACCTACCTACCTACCTACCTACCTACCTACCTACCTACCTACCTACCTACCTACCTACATACATACATACATACATACATACATACATACATACATACATACATACATACATACATACATACATACATACATACCTTATCCTGCCTACCTACCTACCTACCTTATCCTGCCTACCTACCTACCTCATCCTGCCTACCTACCTCCTCATCCTGCCTGCCTACCTACCTCCTCATCCTGCCTGCCTACCTACCTCCTCATCCTGCCTGCCTACCTACCTCCTCATCCTGCCTACCTACCTACCTCCTCATCCTGCCTACCTACCTCCTCCTCATCCTGCCTACCTACCTCCTCATCCTGCCTGCCTACCTACCTCATCCTGCCTACCTACCTCCTCATCCTGCCTGCCTACCTACCTCCTCATCCTGCCTACCTCCTCCTCATCCTGCCTACCTACCTCCTCATCCTAATCCTGCCTACCTACCTCATCCTCATCCTGCCTACCTCATCCTGCCTACCTACCTACCTCCTCATCCTGCCTACCTACCTCCTCCTCATCCTGCCTACCTACCTCCTCCTCATCCTGCCTACCTACCTCCTCATCCTAATCCTGTCTACCTACCTCCTCATCCTAATCCTGCCTACCTCATCCTGCCTGCCTACCTACCTCCTCATCCTGCCTGCCTACCTACCTCCTCATCCTGCCTACCTACCTACCTCCTTCTCATCCTGCCTACCTACCTACCTCCTTATCCTGCCTACCTCCTCATCCTGCCTGCCTCCTTCTCATCCTGCCTACCTACCTACCTCCTTATCCTGCCTACCTCCTCATCCTGCCTGCCTGCCTACCTCCTCATCCTGCCTGCCTGCCTACCTCCTCATCCTGCCTGCCTGCCTACCTCCTCATCCTGCCTGCCTGCCTACCTCCTCATCCTGCCTGCCTGCCTACCTCCTCATCCTGCCTGCCTGCCTACCTCCTCATCCTGCCTGCCTACCTCATCCTGCCTACCTCCTCATCCTGCCTACCTCCTCATCCTGCCTACCTCCTCATCCTGCCTACCTCCTTATCCTACCCACCTACGTACCTCATCCTGCCTACCTACCTAATCCTCATCCTGCCTACCTACCTCCTCCTCATCCTGCCTACCTACCTCCTCATCCTGCCTACCTACCTCCTCATCCTGCCTACCTACCTCCTCCTCATCCTGCCTACCTACCTCCTCATCCTAATCTTGCCTACCTACCTCCTCATCCTAATCCTGCCTACCTACCTCCTCATCCTAATCCTGCCTACCTACCTCCTCATCCTAATCCTGCCTGCCTACCTACCTACCTCCTCATCCTGCCTACCTACCTACCTCCTTATCCTGCCTGCCTGCCTACCTCCTCATCCTGCCTGCCTGCCTACCTCCTCATCCTGCCTGCCTGCCTACCTCCTCATCCTGCCTGCCTGCCTACTTCCTCATCCTGCCTGCCTGCCTACTTCCTCATCCTGCCTGCCTGCCTACCTTATCCTACCCACCTACGTACCTCATCCTGCCAACCTACCAACCTCCTCATGCATACCTACCTACGTCCTCATGCCTACCTACCTACGTCCTCATGCCTACCTACCTACCTCCTCCTCATCCTGCCTACCTACCTCTTCATCCTGCCTGCCTACCTCCTCATCCTGCCTGCCTGCCTGCCTACCTCCTCATCCTGCCTGCCTGCCTACCTCATCCTGCCTGCCTGCCTACCTCCTCATCTTGCCTGCCTGCCTACCTCCTCATCCTGCCTGCCTGCCTACCTCCCTATCCTACCCACCTACGTACCTCATCCTGCCTACCTACCTACCTCCTTATCCTGCCTGCCTACGTCCTCATCCTGCCTGCCTACCTCCTTATCCTACCCACCTACGTACCTCATCCTGCCTACCTCCTTATCCTACCCACCTACATACCTCATCCTGCCT
The DNA here is from genome assembly GCF_038502225.1 of Cherax quadricarinatus. Taxonomy (NCBI): domain Eukaryota; kingdom Metazoa; phylum Arthropoda; class Malacostraca; order Decapoda; family Parastacidae; genus Cherax; species Cherax quadricarinatus. Next base: position 17,272,788 of record NC_091321.1, read on the forward strand.
ACCTACCTCCTTATCCTACCCACCTACATACCTCATCCTGCCTACCTACCTCCTTATCCTACCCACCTACGTACCTCATCCTGCCTACCTACCTACCTACCTCATCCTGCCTACCTACCTCCTCATCCTGCCAACCTACCAACCTCCTCATGCATACCTACCTACGTCCTCATGCCTACCTACCTACCTCATGCCTACCTACCTACCTCATGCCTACCTACCTACCTCATGCCTACCTACCTACCTCATGCCTACCTACCTACCTCATGCCTACCTGCCTACCTACCTACCTCATGCCTACCTACCTACCTCATGCCTACCTACCTACCTCATGCCTACCTACCTACCTCATGCCTACCTACCTACCTCATGCCTACCTACCTACCTCATGCCTACCTGCCTACCTACCTACCTCATGCCTACCTACCTACCTCCTCATTTTACCTGTCTACCTACCTACCTCCTCATTTTGCCTGTACCTACCTACCTCCTCACCTTGTCTACCTACCTCCTCATCCTGCCTGTCTACCTACCTCCTCATCCTGCCTGTCTACCTACCTACCTCATCCTGCCTGTCTACCTACCTACCTCATCCTGCCTGTACCTACCTACCTCATCCTGCCTGTCTACCTACCTCCTCATCCTGCCTGTCTACCTACCCCCTCGTTCGTTCGTGAGGGGACAGTCGCGCGCGTTTGTGCTCCGTCAAAAACTGCATGTCTTGATAGTAGCAGAAGGAACAGAATGCGGGAAATAAGCGTGTGCAACCATAAAGTGCATATACTCCTTTGAACAAACAAAAAAGGAATATCAGTGAACGCTAAATAGGAAAATATGGATTATAGTGTCACATGGAGAGTGCCGGTGGAGAAACGGTTACCGTGGGAAATAGACCTGACCAGCACTAGTGAATTATTGCCGGATGTCGACACAAGTGGAAATAAATAAATATCGATCTATCTATAAGTAATATAGTGAGTGACAAGGATATATATGTGCAGTGACATAGTGAACTAAATTGTAGATAAGAGTAATCTTAATTATCCCCAAGTATAGCGTACAATATATAGTGTAGATAGGGGAATATCTTACAAGCGACTGGCACCAGCGAACTATTGCCAGAGGTCCAGTGAAGTGTTAATAACGGATAAGTAACTACTATAGTCATAAGATATGAAACGAGTGGTGGTAGCATTGAGGTGCAGGGAATCACAGCATACATAAATTGAGCATACAACCGTTACCTCTACTAAACAGGAAATAATCTTTTCCATAGAAGTGTAGGGTAAAGTTAGCGTAGGCTAGCTGCTCTGTAAATAATACAATGATCCCAGTATAATGCAGTGAAAAGTGTATTTTGAAAGAATACAGTGTATATCCTTGAGATAAACAGTGTACAGCACTACATAAAAGGAATTTAAATAATAATAGTAATAAAAAAAATAATAGTGGAGTGTGGGCAAGTCTGCCCGGCTCACACCCACCCTACACCCACCACCCACACTACACCCACCACCCACCCTACACCACCACCCACATACTGCAAACTTGGTTCGTATAAATACATCTTGCATATTACTGGTACCAGCAAGAGAAAGGTAAAGTGGAAATCAGTTTTCTTCCGTGGCATACAGAGTGTAGTAGGATACAGACAGGATGTCAGCACAGCACATCTGTGGGACATGTAAAAAAATCCTTGGAAGGAAATCCAGAATCACATGCAACCTATGCTCTTCCAAACACCATATCTCTTGTACTAGACTAAATACAGCCTCAAAAAATGACCTCGAACTAGCAAGGTGCTTCTGGTTGTGCAATAAAGATGTAGAACTTTGGGCAGGTATCAGAAAGGTACTAAGGAGAGTAATAAATGATAAAAATAATCAAGAAAACAAGGATGGCCTCTTGGATAGTCTACCAAAAATATATAAAACATGGGAGCAAGAGATAGTGTATCAAAAAATGCAGAATGTCCATACCACAACAGATGACTCGAAACTATCTAGTCACCCACATGGTGCTAAGCCAGACCCATCCCCCAGTCATAGCACTAATACCCACAGTGCTGGTGCTGGCCCAGGCTCCCCCAGTCATAGCACCAATACCCACAGTGCTGGTGCTGGCCCAGGCTCCCCCAGTCATAGCACTAATACCCACAGTGCTGGTGCTGGCCCAGGCTCCCCCAGGCATAGCACTAATACCCACAGTGCTGGTGCTGGCCCAGGCTCCCCCAGGCATAGCACCAATACCCACAGTGCTGGTGCTGGCCCAGGCTCCCCCAGTCATAGCACTAATACCCACAGTGCTGGTGCTGGCCCAGGCCCAGCCGCTGACCCAGCCCCAGCCCCCAGCCCCCCAGCCCCAGTGCTGACCCAGACCCAGCCCCCAGCCTTACTGCCAGCCCAGACTCTCCTAGGGACACTACCCAAACCACCACAAAAACAGTAAATATACAACCATCTAAAACCGTAAATATACAACCATCATTGCACAAGACCGTGGCCCACAGTACAGATGTTGGAGAGGAGTCTCCTCCTTCTTCCTCTACTGGGGAAAGTAGATGGAATCCAGGACGGGGTGGCCCTGGCTTGGATACTGAGGATTATAGTGCAGTCCCAGAACCTGCAGAAATTGACAACACACCTCCCAGCAATTCTCAACCAAAGGTGAATTTGTGCAAATATTATGCTTGGGGCATCTGTAAGCATGGAATAACGGGAAAAAAATGGGACATGCAACTTTGACCATCCCAAAAAATGTAGCGACCTCCTGTCTAAAGGAGTGTGTCGTTCTTCCTGTACTTTCTTTCACCCAAAAATGTGCCACTCCTCGGTCCTCCAGAAGCAGTGTTACAACATCGAGTGCCCTGCATACCATCTAAAAGGGACCAGGAGGCACAGACCCCACAAGACAAACAATAGTAGCTACGACAACCCTACTCCAGGTGATTTTTTAGTGGCAGGAAACGAAAAAAGAAAATGGAAGGAAATAAAAATAGTCCACCACCTTGGAGCCTTGTTGGACTGGAGGCGCAGCCAGTGGCCACCCATGGCCCTCCAGAATTACAACTACTGATGCCAATTTCAAAATCCCCCCAACAAACACAGAATACAACCTCGTTCACATTTGCTAATATACAGGGCCTTAAGCCATCCACCAACAACAAAATACCTTTTATCAGTGGACTTCTAGTGAAGTCTAATGCAAAGTTTGCATCCTTCACAGAGACTCACACAAAAGATCACTTTGACAGTGAAATATGGATAAGTGGTTACAACCTTTTTAGATGCGACAGAAAAAACAGGCAACAAGGGGGGTTGGCCTGTATGTCAAAGAGTCCCTTATCTGCACGGAGTTGCTGAACACCACAAATGAGGTAGTTGAAGTGTTCTATCAATAAAGATCGAGAACCAAAACCTAGTCATTGTGGTTGTATACAAGCCACCAGATGCAACCTCACAACAGTTCAAGGAACAGCTACTGAAAATCGATTACTGTTTGGAAAACCTTCCAGCTCCATCCCCAAACATCTTACTGCTTGGTGATTTCAACCTAAGGCATACAAAATGGAAGAATGTAGCAAATAATGTTATAGCTGAAACAATCCCCGGAGGTAGCCCAGATGAAAGGTCACACACACATGAGCTACTAAGTCTGTGAAAAACACACCTTAAGCCAGCAGATAGTGGAGCCAACAAGACTAGAAAACACACTTGACCTTCACAAATAATGAGGACCTGATAAGAGACATAAGAATACCAAAAACAACTAATTCCGATCACAATCTAATCGAAGTCCAGACGTACATGCATAGGGGTCCTGAACAGCAGAATGCATGTACCTGTGAAGGTGTCTTCACAAAATACAATTTCAACAACAAGAACATCAACTGGGACCAGGTAAACCATGTCCTAAACGAAACATGTTGGGGAGATGTCTTAAATGACATGGATCCAAACCAGTGCCTTGAAAGGATCAACTTCCTGGTAGCCAAGCATGTTCTAGGCATATTCCCCTAAGAAAGAAGAAGAGCAGGAGTAAACTGGAGAGAAAAAGACGCTCCCTCTACAGAAGACGACGAAGAGTCACTGAGCTCCTCAGGAGTGCTAGAATATCTGATACACGAAAGGAGGCGCTGACCAGGGAAGTGGAAACTATCGAACTTAAGCTAAATGACTCTTACAGGAACCAGGAGAGGCAGGAGGAGCTTAAAGCTATTAGTGAAATTGAAAGAAATTCAAAATATTTCTTTTCATATGCCAAAAACAAGGCAAATACCACATCTAGTATCGGGCCCTTACTCAAACAGGATGGGACTTACACAGATGACAACAAGGGAATGAGTGAAATATTGAAATCCCAGTACGACTCTTGTGTTTAGTGAACCACTAATCGGTCTGAGGATCGACGACCCAAATGATTTCTTCATGAATGAGCCTCAAAACTCCATAAATGTATGCCAGATTTCCGACATTACCCTAACTCCGATAGATTTCGAAAAAGCCATTGACAACATGCCTATGCACTCAGCCCCGGGGCCAGACTCGTGGAACTCTGTTTTCATTAAGAACTGCATGAAGCCCCTCTTCGCGTGCCCTAAGTACACTATGGAGGAGGAGCTTGGACATGGGTGAAATTCCAGTCACTTAAAACAACGGATATAGCCCCACTCCATAAAGGTGGCAGCAAAGCATTAGCTAAGAACTATAGACCAATAGCTCCGACGTCCCACATCATAAAAATCTTTGAAAGAGTGCTAAGAAGCAGGATTGCAAATCACCTGGATTCCCAAAATCTGCACAATCCAGGGCAACATGGGTTCAGGGCAGGTCGCTCCTGCCTTTCACAACTACTGGATCACTATGACATGGCCTTGGATGCACTGGAAGAAAATTAGAATGCAGATGTAATATACACAGACTTTGCAAAAGCATTTGACAAATGCAATCATGGCGTAATAGCCCATAAAATACGTGCTAAAGGAATAACTGGGAAAGTGGGGAGATGGATCTTCAACTTCCTAACAAATCGAACACAAAGAGTAGTGGTCAACAGAGTTAAATCGGAGGCTGCCATAGTGAAGAGCTCTGTTCCACAAGGCACAGTACTAGCCCCCAGCTTATCCTCATATCAGACATAAACAGAGATATACACCACAGCACCGTATCATCCTTTGCGGATGATACTAGAATCTGCATGAGACTGTCATTGCTGAGGACGCGGTTAACCTCCAAGAAGATATAAAATAACTAGAACAGAGTATACTACTGACTCCGGCCATACAATAGAGCGGAAAAATAATGTAAGGGACCTGGGAGTAGTAATGTCTGAGGATCTCACTTTCAAGGATCACAACAGTGCCACGATCGCACGTGCAAAGAAAATGATAGGATGGATAATGAGAACTTTCAAAACGAGAGATGCCAAGCCCATGATGATCCTTTTCAAATCACTTGTTGTCTCTAGGCTGGAATACTGCTGTACATTAACATCTCCATTCAAAGCAGGTGAAATCGCAGATCTAGAGAGTGTACAGAGATCCTTTACTGCACGTATAAGTTCTGTCAGGCACCTTAACTACTGGGAACGCTTGGAAGCACTTGACTTGTACTCGTTGGAACGCAGGAGGGAGAGATATATCATAATCTACACTGGGAAAATCTTGGAAGGAATGGTCCCAAATCTGCACACAGAAATCACTCCCTACGAAAGTAAAAGACTGGGCAGGCGATGCAAAATGCCCCCAATAAAAAGTAGGGGCGCCATTGGTACACTAAGGGAAAACACCATAAGTGTCCGGGGCCCAAAACTGTTCAACAGCCTCCCATCAAGCATTAGGGGAATTGCCAATAAACCCCTGGCTGCCTTCAAGAGAGAGCTGGACAGATAACTAAAGTCAGTGCCGGATCAGCCGGGCTGCGTGCGGCCAGCAGTAACAGCCTAGTTGATCAGGCCCTGATCCATCGGGAGGCCTGGTCATGGACCGGGCCGCGGGGGCGTTGATCCCCGGAATAACCTCCAGGTAACCTCATCCTGCCTACCTGCATACCTACCTTTTCATCCTGCCTACCTACATACCTACATCTTCATCCTGCCTACCTACATACCTACCTCTTCATCCTGCCTGCCTGCCTACCTCCTCATCCTACCTACCTACCTCATCCGGCCTACCTACCTACCTCATCCGGCCTACCTACCTACCTCATCCGGCCTACCTACCTACCTCATCCGGCCTACCTACCTACCTCCTCATCCGGCCTACCTACCTACCTCCTCATCCTGCTCACCTGCCTACCTACCTCATCCTGCCTGCCTGCCTACCTACCTCCTCATCCTGCCTACCACCACCACCTTATCATACCTACCTTCCTCCTCCCCCTCCCCTCACCCTGCCTACCCCTCTCCCTACCCTAGCTGGCGGGTATTCCGGGGATCAACGCCCCCGCGGCCCAGTGCACGACCAGGCCTCCTGATGAATCATTGCCTGATCAACCAGGCTGTTACTGCTGGCCGCACGTAGTCCAACGTACGGACCCCCTCCCCTTACCCTGCCTACCTCCATCCCTTCCCCTCACCCTGCCTACGTCTCTCCCTTCCCCTCACCCTGCCTACGTCTCTCCCTTCCCCTCACCCTGCCTACATCTCTCCCTTCCCCTCACTCTGCCTACGTCTCTCCTTCCCATTCCCTCACCCTCTCTCCCTTCCTTCCCCTCTCCCTGCCTACCTACCTGGAGGGCATTCTGGGGATCAACGCCCCCGCGGCCCGGTCCATGACTAGGTCTCCTGGTGGCTCAGGGCCTGATCAACGAGGATGTTACTGCTGGCCGCACGTAGTCCAACTTACGAACCACAACCTACCTCTCTCCCCCACCCTACCTACCGCTCTTTCCCCTCTGCCTACCCCTCTCTCCCCCTAACCCTGCCTACCTTTCTCCTTTCCCCTCATCCTGCCTGCCTGCCTGCCTGCCTACCTACCTACCTCCCTTCCCATCACCCTGCCTATCTACCTCCCTTCCCATCACCCTGCCTACCTACCTCCCTTCCCATCACCCTGCCTACCTACCTCCCTTCCCATCACCTTGCCTACCTCCCTCCCTTCCCATCACCTTGCCTACCTCCCTCCCTTCCCATCACCGTGCCTACCTCCCTCCCCACACCCCCCCACCCAACCTCCCACCCCACCCCCCACCTACCTACCTCCCTCCCCACACCCCACCTACCTACCTCCCTCCCCACACCCCACCTACCTACCTCCCTCCCCACCTACCTACCTCCCTCCCCACACCCCACCTACCTACCTCCCTCCCCACACCTCACCTACCTCCCTCCCCACACCTCGCCTACCTCCCTTCTTCCCCTCCCCACTCTCCCTTCGACAACCTTTGCCAAATGGTGGCCTGGTGGTTAACGCTCTCGCTTCACACGGTGAGGGCCTGGGTTCGATTCCCAGCCAGAGTAGAAACATTGGACGTGTTTCTTTCACCTGTTGTCTATGTTCCCCATCAGTAAAATGGGTACCTGGGTGTTAGTCGACTGGTGTGGGTCGCATCCTGGGACACTGACCTAAGGAGGCCTGGTCACAGACCGGGCCGCGGGGGCGTTGACCCCCGGAACTCTCTCCAGATAAACTCCAGATAATTACTCGTGCCGTCGTCACTTCTTGTCTCGTTTGAGTCTGGTTCATTTCGACTTAACTTCCTTTCGTTCTACGCGCCCGCCAGCTTCCTCTTTTACACACGTAGAATGTTCAGGATATTATCCTACCTCTGGTATGCTACCATTTCGAGAGTTCCATCCACAACAGTGAACTAACATTTAGCTCTCTATTAACTGCTAGGCTAACATGGAATGGTTGTAAACAGACTTGCCCCATGCATCTGGTACAGCCTGGGACCCAACTCATAATGGATACTTAAGTTAACGTTGAAAATATCCCTTGCTTTCGGTGGCCCTCCTCTTTCGGTCTTATTCCATCTTGCCTCTCCTGTTTGGCTTACTTTCACGTCTCTGTAACTATCAAATCCATGTCTTAATGAAGTTTCCATATTCGGATGGGTAGATTTCATTATATAAACCTACCTTGATTGCTACAGGAAAATGTAGCCACATTTTGTTTCCACACACTAACTAGGGTAGCCACACTGCTAGTATTACCTAGGTTGACATGTCTTCAGAGTAAAAATCTGATGCGGACCTTTAGTCAAAGTTGAGCTTATAGTCAGGCCAAAACTTTGTCTATGGACACTTTATAGTAGTAGCCAGTGATAAGGGAGGGAGTAAGAGCGCGGTGGCGATAATGGTGGGGAGAGGGGAGCCGATGAGAGTAGCATTATCAGCAATGGCTACGGTGGGGCAGAGGGGTTGGACCGCTTGGGAAAGTTGCAGAGTGGAGCTCCTCAAACTTTCGCTTGGGCCAGCCGGGCGCCTCACTTCTAGACCCTGGCTACTGAGAGGTGACATGCGTCATGAAGGACTTGTGGAAAGGTGGGGGGGGGGGGGGATAACACAGTCAGAGGACAAGCCGTACCAGGGTATCCAGTCATCGGAAAATATGAGTTTAGCTTGTTAGGCTGTCTTACTAGCGGTCTTGGTTGTTTGTGCAGTGAGAGTGGGAGTCCGGGGTGGGCAGAGCACGCATACTTCTACTCTAATGAAAGGTCTCAACCAAGTGAATACTAATAGTGTCGTTAACCCCTCTACTATGCACCCAGAGACTTGTGCACCTACGCAGGGCAACCAGGCTGGGATGGATATAATTATAGTTACCAAGGGCTGAACCACATACTTTGCATTTGGTTTGATCACCTGTTCCTGCCAAACTTCCAGAAGCCTAAGCCTGGCTACAACAGTAGTCAGTCTTCACATTGCAAATTGCCCGATAAACGTACTTATTTACATTCATGTTACAGTGAGTGAGTGATCTACTTAGGCTACTAAATGTATTCTTATAACATTGTTTCGAACCTAGTCATTGTGATAGTCTACAAGCCTCCGGATGCAACATCCCAGCAATTCCAGGAACAGCTGTTAAAAATTGACCACTGTCTGGAAAACCTTCCAGCTCCTGCACCCAACATCTTGCTCCTGGGGGATTTCAACTTAAGGCACCTAAAATGGAGGAATATAGCAAATAATATTGTTGCAGTAATAACACCAGGAGGCAGCTCTGATGAAAACTCACACTCACGCGAGCTTTTAAATCTCTGCACAAAATTCAATTTAAACCAGCAAATAATAGAGCCTACTAGACTGGAGAATACACTAGACCTCATCTTCACTAACAATGATGATCTGATAAGAAATATCACCATATCAAAAACAATATACTCAGATCACAACATAATTGAGGTTCAGTCATGTATGCGCGGAGCCCCAGACCGACATAATGAGATTAGTCACGAGGGAGCATTCACCAAATTCAACTTCAATAACAAAAACATAAAGTGGGACCAAGTAAACCAAGTCCTAACCGATATAAGCTGGGAAGATATACTAAGCAACACAGACCCCAACTTATGCCTAGAACAGATTAACTCGGTAGCACTCGATGTATGCACAAGGCTTATTCCTCTAAGAAAAAGGAGGAGTAGATGTAAAACAGAAAGAGACAGGCGCTCCCTTTACAGGCGACGGAAAAGAATAACAGAGCGGCTAAAAGAGGTCAATATATCTGAAATGCGTAGGGAGACACTGGTCAGAGAAATAGCAAGCATCGAACTTAAGCTAAAAGAATCCTTTAGGAGTCAGGAATCGCGGGAAGAACTAAAAGCCATAAATGAAATCGAAAGAAACCCAAAGTATTTCTTCTCCTATGCCAAATCAAAATCGAGAACAACGTCCAGTATTGGGCCCCTACTTAAACAAGATGGGTCCTACACAGATGACAACAAGGAAATGAGTGAGCTACTCAAGTCCCAATATGACTCAGTTTTTAGCAAGCCGCTAACCAGACTGAGAGTCGAAGATCAAAATGAATTTTTTATGAGAGAGCCACAAAATTTGATTAACACAAGCCTATCCGATGTTATCCTGACGCCAAATGACTTCGAACAGGCGATAAATGACATGCCCATGCACTCTGCCCCAGGGCCAGACTCATGGAACTCTGTGTTCATCAAGAACTGCAAGAAGCCCCTATCACGAGCCTTTTCCATCCTATGGAGAGGGAGCATGGACACGGGGGTCGTCCCACAGTTACTAAAAACAACAGACATAGCCCCACTCCACAAAGGGGGCAGTAAAGCAACAGCAAAGAACTACAGACCAATAGCACTAACATCCCATATCATAAAAATCTTTGAAAGGGTCCTAAGAAGCAAGATCACCACGCATCTAGAAACCCATCAGTTACACAACCCAGGGCAACATGGGTTTAGAACAGGTCGCTCCTGTCTGTCTCAACTATTGGACCACTACGACAAGGTCCTAAATGCACTAGAAGACAAAAAGAATGCAGATGTAATATATACAGACTTTGCAAAAGCCTTCGACAAGTGTGACCATGGCGTAATAGCGCACAAAATGCGTGCTAAAGGAATAACAGGAAAAGTCGGTCGATGGATCTATAATTTCCTCACTAACAGAACACAGAGAGTAGTCGTCAACAGAGTAAAGTCCGAGGCAGCTACGGTGAAAAGCTCTGTTCCACAAGGCACAGTACTCGCTCCCATCTTGTTCCTCATCCTTATATCCGACATAGACAAGGATGTCAGCCACAGCACCGTGTCTTCCTTTGCAGATGACACCCGAATCTGCATGACAGTGTCTTCCATTGCAGACACTGCAAGGCTCCAGGCGGACATCAACCAAATCTTTCAGTGGGCTGCAGAAAACAATATGAAGTTCAACGATGAGAAATTTCAATTACTCAGATATGGTAAACATGAGGAAATTAAATCTTCATCAGAGTACAAAACAAATTCTGGCCACAAAATAGAGCGAAACACCAACGTCAAAGACCTGGGAGTGATCATGTCGGAGAATCTCACCTTCAAGGACCATAACACTGTATCAATCGCATCTGCTAGAAAAATGACAGGATGGATAATGAGAACCTTCAAAACTAGGGAGGCCAAGCCCATGATGACACTCTTCAGGTCACTTGTTCTATCTAGGCTGGAATATTGCTGCACACTAACAGCACCTTTCAAGGCAGGTGAAATTGCCGACCTAGAAAATGTACAGAGAACTTTCACGGCGCGCATAACGGAGATAAAACACCTCAATTATTGGGAGCGATTGAGGTTCCTAAACCTGTATTCCCTGGAACGCAGGAGGGAGAGATACATGATTATATACACCTGGAAAATCCTAGAGGGACTAGTACCGAACTTGCACACGAAAATCACCCACTACGAAAGCAAAAGACTTGGCAGACGATGCACCATCCCCCCAATGAAAAGCAGGGGTGTCACTAGCACGTTAAGAGACCATACAATAAGTGTCAGGGGCCCGAGACTGTTCAACTGCCTCCCAGCACACATAAGGGGGATTACCAACAGACCCCTGGCAGTCTTCAAGCTGGCACTGGACAAGCACCTAAAGTCAGTTCCGGATCAGCCGGGCTGTGGCTCGTATGTTGGTTTGCGTGCAGCCAGCAGCAACAGCCTGGCTGATCAGGCTCTGATCCACCAGGAGGCCTGGTCTCAGACCGGGCCGCGGGGGCGTTGACCCCCGGAACTCTCTCCAGGTAAACTCCAGGTATATTATTTTATTACTATTATTATTCCTAATGATAAACAGTAAAACACCAATGTTGTATTCTACATATATCCTTCAGGGCACTTTTTTGGAAAATTTATCCTTCAGGGTACTTGGCTAATTTATCAACTTTATCATGGAGTAATCCAGTGTAATTTAATACATAATTGTACATTAATTCCTTTTCCCCAGATTTTTGAGTATCTATATCTGGCTTCTCCAAAGAGCTTGTTAGCCATGCGGGTCAAACGCTTTCAGTGATATGGAATCAGTCAGGTTCAGTGTTATAAGTTACCTTTAGTGTCATTAGGATAACAAATAATTTAGTTTGCAGTGTAGACACCCAGTTGTTAATTCTTATAACTAACACAACATAATTCATATCATTTTTATCTAGGGAGGTGGCAGCAAAAGCAGATGCAGCCCTGCCAGTAGACTCCTTAGATCTATCAGTGATAGGCTCCTTCATAAGAATATTTAAGGCATGTGATAAAGGCATCTTTAAATGCTTGATGAATATGGAATTCCATGTGTCTGGGCGGGGGTGGAGTGCACGGACATGCAATTAGTGGCTTAATGAGTGATTGAGCTGAGTAGTATATGATAAGGCCTGCATTGTTATTTTTTCTTGACAAATTAAAAACTACATTAGCTACCTCCTGGCCATATTTCTGTAGTCAGAAGAGTTTAAGAAACCGAATCAAGGACAAGCCACAGCAGATGTTTAATGAAGTGGGAGAAAGTGAGAGGGAATCCCAAGGTGTGACGGAGGGGACGGTAATAGAAAGGATGTGGCAGACTAAATTGGGTGTAAGGTCAGGCTTTCATGGTGGTATCCTGATCACCAGATGCAGCCTGGAGTGGTATAGGTGATTATATATATATATATATATATATATATATATATATATATATATATATATATATATATATATATATATATATATATATATATTTATACATTATACATAGCAATCAAATACACACTGATTTCCTGTAGTCTACATGACAGTTACACAGTGGGCATAACACCCAGACATGTCTCCCTGTCATATTTCATGTGGTAAATTGCATAAATGAAATAATAAACGCTGTAAACCTGAGCTGGCAATGAAAATATTGTTAAACATCCACTATTGGTTCAGAAGCTACAGCAGCTTAGAAGGTTTCAGCACTTTGAAATGCCATCTCTCAGAATGGTATATACCCCAAACGAGGGAAATGGAATGTGAAGGCATTCCATTTCCTTCGAGTTAGTTCATGGAGAGAGTGGACGAGTTGGTTAGGAGGAAGGGTGGTGGTTGTTGGAGTGAGTGTTGCATAAAGCTGTGACAGCAAGGATAATGATGAGAGAAGTGTGGGAGGAGCCACTTTTTCCATACTAAACTACACCCCTTTCCCTCACACCCTTCTTCCTAAATGCTCCCATCATCCCCCCCTCCTTTATGCTCGCTTTCATTTCCACATCTCCATCTATTCCTCTTGCTCAGCTCTCCACCCCATTTCTCGTTTTGCATTGTGATTTACGTATGAGTGAATTAACATTATATAACAAAACCTGAATGAGCAAAAGTTTCTAGTGCTCTGTAAATACAACACTTTTCTGCAGCCTATTTTTTATGGATAGTGATATTTCTAATATTGCCGTAATTTATTTATAGATGTGACAAACGCAGTAGTACCAGGCCATAAACTAAGTCAGCAATATACAGGGATCAACAGAGCAGGACAAAGACAAGGCAAACATACCAGGGATAGATGTCTTTACCCATGTGTTCCTTCACCATGTATTTACAGTATTATAATGTTAATATAGTAAATTAACAGTATAATGAGAGGCCCAAGAGCCACTCAAAGCAACAAGTGATTTTTGAGTTGGCAAGTCTGTGTCCCAGCAAGACAGACAGGTGTGACATCACCTTGACTGGGAAAAAGCATGCTCTCACCTGATTGGAGGGTTAAACTGGACAAATATAGTGGGGCCCTAGGACTGCTGAATTGCCAGTTCACTAGTTGAGAAGGCATGCCAATAGTTGTAATGAATGTCAAATAAAATGTAACATACTTGGTGCATGCTACAATGTGTCGAAATTGGACGTACTGTAACATTCTTAAACTTGTATACAGAACAATAGGGCCTCCATTCCAAGGACCTGCCGTTGATACCGAAACCGTGGATAATAGCAAACCTTATATATAAGTCTTATTTTAAAGTTTGAGAAATTATGCACAATATGTAGAGAATTATCACTTTCATTGAGTGGAAGCACTTCACGGCTTCTCTTAGGCTTTGAAGAACTGGGAGTGTTTCTACTTTTGCGCTTTGGGGCCATTATTCTGCAAAATTAAGAAGTATTTTTGGGCCACAGTGAACTGTGGATAACTGAAACCGTGGATGCCGAATCAGTGGATGCAGGGCTTCTACTGTAGTTACATCTTTGGTTACCTCTTCATGCCAGCACTATTTCACAATTTCAGTTATTCCCAATCCTTTGTTAATCCATACATCTTCCTGTTATTTTCCTTGTATTATGTCTCCATTCTTTACTGATGGCAGCATAGTATGACCCTAGTGGGTTTAGTGCTTCTTTTATTATATTATTTACTGATAGAAAACAATTCTCCATTCTCCCAGCTTCTAGTCCAACTCAGGTTGTGGCACACCTGTATTTATAGTTTTTAAAATAACTCTTACGTGTCATTTCAGCCTCATTAATGTATCTAGTTGTAGTTATAACATTTATTAGTGCATTAGTTCATCTTATTTTAGATTTTAATTATTTTATGGGATACTATGTATGATTTGTTTACTGTATAAGCAGACAATTTAACCTATAGTAGGTGGTCAGGTCTCAATAAAGGAGTGGAACAGATGGCCTGAACAAGTTTGTCAGTCTTAGCATAAACCAGTTCAGGAAGAAAGCTAAAAGGCTCTAAATGAATGTGAAGCTACAGAAAGGGAGGAGAGTGGTTTCTTGTGTAGTTAATATTTGTGTACCCATTGTAAGCTGATTTTCTTCGTTCACGTAAAATAACTTGGTTCATGTTATTCCTATTGTACCTCTTTTTACTATAACTGATTTTCATGCAGTGAATTTCTTAGTTTTAATTTTTAAAATTATGATTGTGATTTCTACTCTATCATATTGCTAGGCTTTTTATTATTAAGATATTACAAAGACCCCAGTGGAAACAAGTCATTGAATTTTTTCCATCTGTACATGTTACAATGTATGCTATTTGTAATCACCTGAATTTGCATAACTGTGTTTAAATTAACTTAATACTCAATCTGTTAGTAACCTAGCCTCTTTGTTTTGCAGACTGTGTTGCGTGCTCGGTGGGATGGCCGCGACGTGGACCATAAGGCAGTGGGTGGACACCTGCCTCTCAGCAAGAGGAGCTCCACACCTGCAGGAGCCTCTCTGGCTGTATCCTCAGCCCAACTTCTACATGCCCACGCCAAAGCCAGCCTCACACCCATAGAATTGCCCAACATGCACCGCCGACTGGATCGTTCTCAGTCTGAGCCCAGCAAAGGAGGGGAAGGACGCCAGGCCAACTCCTCGCGCTATAAGACTGAACTCTGCCGACCCTTTGAAGAGAATGGTTTCTGCAAGTATGGCGATAAGTGCCAATTTGCTCATGGTCATGCTGAGCTACGTACACTTTCCCGTCACCCCAAGTACAAGACAGAGCTGTGTCGCACTTTCCATACCAGTGGCTTCTGTCCCTATGGCCCTCGTTGTCATTTTATCCACAATGCTGAAGAGAGACGAGGGTCATCAGCTGGATCTGCCTCTCATCCACCACTCTCACCTAAAACCTCTCTCACCAATGCTCACACACCACTCTCCCGACCTCAAATGCTACAGATGGGATCACCTATGGTTCCACTGGGTTCTGCTGCTGAGTCACCCTCCCCTCCAGCTTCACTGCATGGCTCTCCCACTTCCTCGGGTGGATCCTTCTTTGATGATGCCTTCACCCTTTTTCCTGGTGGATGTGGTCTGGCTGGTGCCAAGGGCTTTTTGGATGGCCTGTCAGTTGGACTGAGCTCTGGGCTGAGTGGAGGGCCTGGATCTCCTGGAGGTTCATCCTGTGGAGGCCGTGCCCTCGGTGAACTGGATCTGGTCCGGGAAGGAAATTTTTTCTCGCTGGCACTAATAGATACTCCACCAGTCAGTCCCGTTGAGTCTCTGGCTGGTGACCTAGACTCCCTCTCAATCTCCTCCTCTCACTCAGCCTCTCCTACCCCAGTGACGAGCGCCCTCGACATCTCACGCTCGCTCCGTCTTCCCATCTTTGAGCAGCTGTGTGAGCAAGACTAAACAGCCAGTGCTGGCCCAGTGGCCGTGACAGCTCAATTTGTGATAGTGGCGGCCACAGGGAGCATCAGTGGGTGACTGTTAGTAGTATAGAAGTGGCTGTAGGCAACACTCCAGCACCCTCACTAGTGTTCCCGAGCCCAGGAACCTCCGGAGATCTGGGCCTAGTCTTATTTAAACACCTAGTGAGGTCTTGCAGGTTGGCTGCCCTCAGTCATGAAATCAGCAATGAGAAAAGGTATCCACAGTGTGATAATGTGACACAGTTGCCCACTTCCCATACCTTGTATAGCATGGAGTATATATGCCCCTCACCCGGTACCTACATGCCCACCTCCACCCATGTACTGCTTGTGATATTGGGGCGTCCATGGTGGCGCCCACAACCTTAGAGTTTATAAAGGGCTGGTGTGGCAGTTGGTGTGGGGGCAGGGGCACCCTCCAACACAGCTCTTGTACAGAACAAAGTATCGTTTGATTTTTTTGTAATTACGAAAGAACTGCTTGTATTTATGTAATTTATTTATTTGAGTGAAGTAGAAAAGAAGTAATTTATCTTTGTACTATACCTAGATGCCATAACAGTTCGTGTTATTCAGTTTGCCACCTCTCATAACCAGCTGATAGTGAGCGTTGTTAATCTGACACCTTCACTTGTCTGGCCAAAGTAAATCGCTCGCAGACTATATAAATATATATATATATATATATATATATATATATATATATATATATATATATATATATATATATATATATATACATATATATATATATATATATATATATATATATATATATATATATATATATATATATTAAATACATATCTATATCCAGTTTTATACAAATCTTTATTAACTTATGTTTATCAATTGATTTTGTGGCAATGCTTATAATGGTTGCAGTTGAGGGAAGCATTAATAAGGGACTGCCGGCTGTTGGGGTCGGAGACGCTCATGCTGGTCAAATTAACCAAGGACCACTGAACCGGTCGCCAACTGTGCTTGATAAGTCGACCCTACCTCCCCCATCGCAACCAAGGAAGGTCCACCTCAATTTGGCTCGTCATGTTTGAATGACTTGGCCTTAAGTCATGTAAATCTATTTTCAATCATACTAGTGTGTTGGTTGTAATTGAATGTCAATTATACTTTACCCATACAAGTTATGACCTGGTCTAGTCTTCTGGGCATGGTGAGGCAAACTGAGCAATATCAGTGTTATGATTGGGAGGGCTGGTCGACAGTCACATGAATTAGGAAATAGCTCGCTTACACCCACCAACCAAAGATGGATTTGGTTCCGGCAATGAGAATAGAGATTGCCTTACTTGTTTTTAGTTTTATTTTATGTGAAAGATAGCTCATCGGCTTTTAGGACCGATGCTTTTTCTTAAAGAACTGTAGCTAAGGGCAGTTACTGATATTTTATATATACTGTGTACATATGCTGCTGTGTAAGTACTTTCAACCAGTATATATAGATATACTAGTGTTATATAAAATAATTGTCTTCTGCCAACAGCGTGTACCTAGAATACATATGCCTTTAGTTGTGAGGGGTGAAATTATGCCCACCTAATAACTGTATGTGACGAGATTGGCCATCACAAGTCACCCAAGACGGCCGTAAGGTTTAAGCATAAATTTTTGTAAAAATGGGGCTAAAATCTGTCAAGTGTATTACTCGAGAGAATACGTCACTGCTCACTGATTGGCCTGCACGTTAGTTTTCTCTACTTAAGTGTTCTTAATTTATATATATATATATATATATATATATATATATATATATATATATATATATATATATATATATATATATATATATATATATATATATATATGAGCCAAGATGTAAACTTTACATACCGTCTTGATGGGCTGAAGCTGCCAGTCGTAACGCAACTAAAGGCCCTCAGTGCCAGCGAGTTGGTCCCTTGTCTCTTAGGGAAAGAATAAAAAGGTTGAGAAAGGTCACAATGGCTGAATAATGGTATAAAAAGTGCTTTAGTTTATCCTATTTGTCATGTACAATAATGTTCTTAAGTATTTTATTTTTGTATAGTTAATTTAAACTATTTTATTTTTTTTGTTGACCTCACTCTTCCTTCTTGTAAAAGACACCTGTGACAGACGGGAAGGTTGCATAGCCCCCTCATGGTATGCCCCGTTTAAAAATACCTAAATCTCTTTAATATCTCTCAAGCATTTCTTTAATCACTAACAAATTATTTTGCTTAATTCCTCACATTATTTGAGAGGGTTTATTGTCCATCATAAGAGAATCCCCAATTTATACAGTGAATTTTTGTCAGTCTTGACAAGTAATTCCACGTACTGGTATTGTTTGAATCAGTGCTCATTTTCTGTTGATACAAGATTATTGACAGGAAAGTTACTTGCTGTGTGGTGAAGTAATCAAGAAGTGTGTGGCCAGATGGGCTTGTAATATTTATGAGTCGCTGGTCATCATTCCAAAGTGTTCCTTACCTTTTAACACCTCCCGTCTACTCTGTCTAGTGTATGTTAGCATTATTTATATTCTAGCCACTATTTACTTTTCTAGTGCTTTCTAAAGTCTGTAAAAAGTATTATTATTAAGTTTATATTACATATATATATATATATTTACAAATTGTGATCCGTGCAACTTTCCTGTCATCAGGACAAGAGAGGAGGCAGATTTTTAGGGGACTCGCCCCTCCCCTTGGACTGTGGGAGGATCTTGGTCTCTGGATGGGGTCTTAACCTCAGTCATGGGGTGTTGTGACCTCTGCAGACTGAGGGGGTGACCTTAACTCTGCAGACTGAGAAGGGTAGAGATCTTAACCTCTGCAGACTAAGGAGTCTTGGCCTCTGTACAGTGAAGGTCTTGACCTCTGTAGATCGTGGGTTGTCTTCACCTCTGCAGAGGGGGGATGGGGGAGAGAGACAAGTAATACAGGTTCCTCTAGCCGTCTCCTTGATAATTGTTAACAAAATTCCCAGAATATTACCTGAGTTACATTGTACATAGAGTATAAGGTTTAAATGCAGGGTTTGGCATTGGCCAAAAATAACTCCATTTTATGTGCAAAAAGTTTGTTTTATTTCTGATAATACTACGAGTTACACAGCAGTGTGGGGAAAATTTGCATTGCTATTTATTTATTTAGGGTAATTTAAAAAATACAATTTTTGTTCTGATGTGGCAACCTTTTATGTTTGTTTTAAATTTTTTTTTTAGCAGATGCTTTCTGTTAGTCGTGAATATTTATTAATTTAATTTTTGGGACTTGTAAGTTCACCTGGCAACAACTGTCTTACATCCATCATGACGACAGATGTGTGCAGCTGTAGTTTGGGTAATCATCAATAGATATGAAATATTTACTTTAATGCTGCTGTACCCACAGTTTAAACTATTAATTATTACAAGTACATGTACCAGAAGAAAACATTAAAAACTTTTATAATTTTCTAATGAATATGACAGTTTTATTTTGACCTTATTTTGTGGCATTGCAGCGAACTTTAAATTTGAACACCGGGGCTCCAAAAATGATTATGCTGGTGGGGAGTTTGTACTGCATCGAACCTGATTTCCCTCCCGTTTCCCAGGTACTGTATCACCCCTACAGATTCAGCACTTTACATGAATATTATCTTCATGATTTCACAAAAATGTATCTATGTAAATGTAAGTGCATTTCTAGGCTAATTCAGCTTTCCTGACACAAAATTAAAAGTAGACAGTCTGGAGGGCCTTGATACCTCCCATTGCTCAAGTGTTACATGGTAAATAAGGATGTAGTTGTAGTTTGGTTAAAAAATCACAGTATGACCCATTCAGTTTAGTGCTTTCTTGAAATACTCAGAACCTGAAGAGGTATTTTGCCGGTGAGGGGCTTGTGATACAAGGAAGCAGATGTCTCTTTTCCTTTGATCAAACTGTTCTACTTGGTGAGCTGTATGGAAACCCATCGTCTGCAGATTTAGGCTAAATTCAGTTGCCTGATTACCTTCCACCCACCCTCAGGCGCTGTATAATCCTACGGGTTTAGCGCTCCCCCATGATTATAACGTGAATATTATTTCGAGCAAAGGAATTTAGATATTTTGAGGGAATCTCCCCTCAAGGAAGGTTCCTTGATGTTGGTGAGGGGCTCTTGATTTAGGGAAGTGGATCTGTGCTCCAGTTCCCCGAATTAAGCCTGAATGCCTTCCACATCCCCCCCAAGCGCTGTATAATCCTCCGGGTTTAGCGCTTTCCCCTTGATTATAATAATTTGAGGGAAGCTCAAAGTCCGCCGAGTCCATACAGCGGCTAGGGAATGAGAGGTAATCCGGTTTGATTCGAGGAAGAAGTTAGCTCCAATATGTTCGTCACAAGTCTTCATAATTTTCACTTTCATAGGAAGGCGAGACTTGGCACACTGGCGAGCGGCGGAGAAACGACGTGGCAACACTGTAATACGTGATGTAAATACTAAGTTATGGATGTTGAATTTTTTTTTATGTATTCCTATATTTCTACCCCTCAAGGAAGGTTCCTTGATGTTGGTGAGGGGCTCTTGATTTAGGGAATTGGATCTGTGCTCCAGTTCCCCGAATTAAGCCTGAATGCCTTCCACATCCCCCCCAGGCGCTGTATAATCCTCCGGGTTTAGCGCTTCCCCATGATTATAATAATCCTATATTTCTAGTCTTTATTCACTTTCCAATATATATATCCTTGGATGAAGGATAAGTGGACGCGTGGGCGGCGCGAGTCCCGGAGATTCAAGGAAGAGGATGGTTGAGAGAGGGGGGGGGGGAAGAGAGAGTTCTAGGAAGCCGAGACGGGCGCATGCGCTGTGGCTGTGGGTTTGTGGGTTGGTGGTGTGCGGCGCAGGTCCCCAATGACCCACCCATCCTCCAGCCTGCCAGCACAACCACCAAACACCCCTGCCACCCAAAACTCGCCCACCCACTCACTGATACTGCTTTACCCCCCCCCCCCTCCTCCTCCTCCCGGGTCAAACAAGCAACCCATGACACCACACTACTACTAACTGTACTATAGCTATACTCCCCTTAAAGGAGGTTCCTTGACGCTGGTGAGAGGCTCTTGATCTGGGGAACTGGATCTGTGCTCCAGTTCCCTGAATGCCTTCTATCCCCTTCCACAGGAGCTGTATAATAATACGGGTTTAACGCTCCCCCATTATAATACAGCCACACTCCACTTCAGAGAAACAAGTACATTTTAATTAACATAACTTGAACAAATAAGTGAGACTGCTCTGTGTGGGTCAACAGTATTACGAGTGTTCCTCTTATATTATCAAGACGCTGCAGTGGGCCTATGGACTTATATTAGGAAGATCTTACTCATAAAACTTTGCTACTCGTGTTAGCACTTTAAGTACTTTTACAAAACCTATTAAAGGCAGACGAAACTGGAGACTTCGAACATGTACAGAACTTCCCTGCTCGCATCAACAGCCTCCCACCAGGCATAAGGGGGAATTACCAACAGATCCCTGGATGCCTTCAAGACGGAGCTGGACAGATACCTAATGTCGGTACCCGATCAGCCGGGCTGTGGTTCGTACGTACGTTGGACTACGTGCGGCCAGCAGTAACAGCCTGGTTGATCAGGCCCTGATCCACCGGGAGGCCTGGTCAAAGACTGGGCCGCAGGGGCGTTAACCCCCACAACACCCTCCAGGTAGACCCCAGGATCATTATGTATATTGTGCATTATGTGCATTGGCTTAAGCCGGTAGGAGACTTGGACCTGCCTCGCATGGGCCAGTAGGCCTTCTGCAGTGTTCCTTCGTTCTTATGTTCTTATATTAAATCGACAAATGTATAAAGACCTGAGAAATTATTTTAAAGTTCTATCAAGGAAGTTATATCACTCGCCAGGCACTTCATTAATCCAATCAGGGCATTTATTAGAGGAAACGTTTCACCACTAGTGGCTTCTTTCAGTTCTAATGTCCTGAAGTGTACATAAGTGTTTTCCACATCGTGTCACTATCACCATAAGCTGGGTTGCGTGTGGCCAGCCCTAACAGATTGGTTGATCGGGCCCTGATCCACCAGGTCGTCTGGTAGAGGGTGGGGGCGCTGACCCCCCGAAGCAACCTCCAGGTAGACTTCCATCCCCCCCGCGGCACCGTACGACCCCCTACGGTTCAGAGCTTTCCCCCCATGAATGTTTAACATTAATGACCCCCCCCCCCCTAAAATTTATCACTTCCGTATGAATATCAAATGATAACAGAGAAGTAATTATTTCTTGTCTCCATATTGTGAAGAACAGGTATTCTCCGTGAATACAAGAAGGTAGCCAAGGAAGGGGGATTCTGGAGGATGAACAAGGTAGGGGAGGGCATATTTGTGTCCTTAACATATTGTCGGTAATTCTACCTACATTATTACAAGGTAGGGGAAGTACGAAGAGTGAAAGACTGTACGGACGTTGTGGAAGGTTAGTCCACTCATGGCAGGTATCAGGTAGCCTCTAGTTGACTCCCGACACGTGTTAGGTACATACAGGACTGGTTATATGTTTACACCTATAGATTGCTGGAATCAGACGACAATCAGAAACATATATTGATGATGTTTCGCCTCTGAGGTAGCCTATAAATCGATACTCGCCCATAATGACTAGGATGGCGTCGGCCAGAGGTGGGTGATGTGTATATCTGGACCAATGTCAGCATATTTCAAATACGCTAACCGTGATGCCACGGATTTTCCAAATAATGTTATATCAGCATAATTTGAACTTTGCTATGACGCCCCCGCCGTGAAGACGTACCCTGGCCAGTCAGGACATCAGACTGCAGGCTGGGCTTCCTATCACATTTAAAGTTAATTTACCAATATAACAGTCTCTGCGAGTTATCATTCGCCATTACTCCACTTAAAACCCTTTACGACACCGAAAGAGAACCTTCAAAACTAGGGACGCCAAGCCCAGGATGATTCTCTTCAAATTGCTGCTGTATAGCCCTTGTGGCTTAGCGCTTCTTTTTGATTATAATAATAATAATAATCTTCAAATTGCTTTTGCTCTCTAGGCTGGAAAGCTGTATAATCCTACGGGTTTAGCGCTGACCCCCCCTTGATTATAATAATAATTTAGACTGGAATACTGCGGTACACTAACGGCCCCCTTCAAGGCTGGCGACATTGCAGACCTGGGCCCCTCAAGGAAGGTTCCTTGATGTTGGTGAGGGGCTCTTGATTTAGGGAATTGGATCTGTGCTCCAGTTCCCCAAATTAAGCCTGAATGCCTTCCACATCCCCCCAGGCGCTGTATAATCCTCCGGGTTTAGCGCTTCCCCCTTGATTGTAATAATAATGCAGACCTGGAGAGTGTACAAAGAACTTTCACTGCACACACAAGTGCGATAAGGCACCTAAACTATTGGGAACGGTTGAAGGTCCTTGATCTGTATTCCCTCGAACGCAGGCGAGAGATATACATGATACTATACACTTGGAAGGTCCTGGAGGGATTGGCACCAAACCTGCACAAGAAAATCACTCCATATGAAAGCAAAAGACTCGGCAGATGTAACATTCCCCCGATGAAAAGCAGGGGCGCCACGAGTACACTGAGACAACACAATAAGTGTCCGGGGCCCAAGACTTCAATTGCCTCCCAGCATACATAAAGAGGATTACCAATAGATCCCTGGCTGTCTTCAAGAAGGCACTGGACAGGCACCTAATGTCAGTACCTGACCAACCGGGCTGTGGTTCGTACGTCAGCTTGCGTGCGGCCAGTAGTAACAGCCTGGTTTATCCGACCCTGATCCACCATGAGGCCTGGTCTTAGACCGGGCCGCGGGAGCGTTGACCCCCGAAACCTTCTCCAGGTAAACTCCAGGTAATACCGACAAGATATGAAAAAAAGACGCTTATGTACAGTTTCCCTTAATATATGTATTGAGCTGTACATAAGTGTCTCTTCCACACCTGGACCGCCACTAGGTAGGGATTGCAGAAACTTGGAGTGTTTTTGCTCATCAAGAAAGGTCACTTGACCAAGACGTGGGTCTTGGTTAAATTATGACCCGTTTATTAGCCAATTACAGCGGCTAGGATTTTCGTCCTACGAAAAACAACTATGACTTTCGCGCCGTGAGATCTGTGAGGGATACTGAATAAATCACATTCCTTGAATGAACTCGTTGTTACCTCCCAGTCCCAGACCCACATGGAGTCTTCCTAGTGGTTGTTCTGGGGGTCAACGTCTCTGCGGCTTGGTCCTTGACCAGGCCTCCCGGTGGATCAGGGCCTGATCAGCCAGACTATTACTGCTGGTCGCACGCAATCCGATGTACGAACCACAGTCAAGCTGGTCAAACACTGATTTTAGGTATCTGTCGAGTTTCCTCTTGAAGATAGCCTAGGGTCTATTGTTAATTCTCATGTATGATGAGAGGCTGGTGAACACTTCCCCTCAAGGAAGGTTCCTTGACGTTGGTGAGGGGCTCTTGATTTAGGAAATTGGATCTGTGCTCCAGTTCCCCGAATTAAGCCTGAATGCCTTCCACATCCCCCCCAGGCGCTGTATAATCCTCCGGGTTTAGCGCTTCCCCTTGATTATAATAATAATGGTGAACACTAACGTTTCTACTATCCTTGCTTTTTAACTTTAATATATGAACTCTATAATAGTTTTTCTCACCCATACATTTTAAGAGCCAACCAGAGTGTTTGCCTGAGTAAGGTCACTTTGTAGTTTGTTAAACTTATGTACGAGTTTAATGTCAATACAATTAAGTCCATCCTGTAATATGGAGACCAGAACTACGCCGCATAATCTAAACAATGTATGTATACAGTTTTAATAATGTTGAGTTTATGCTAGATATAAAGCATAAAAGTCTATAACCTAATTACAAAATTTCTGTGGTGATTTGATTAAATCCCTGCACACACAAGACACAAACCATCATAAAACTAAAAATATCAAACTTATAAGAAACATTCTTTACATTTAACAACTCTCTGAAATCTTCCAAAGAAAATGTCAAATTTGCGAGACTTGAATATCTGTAAAGGAGGCTTGAGGTAAGTACGCTTATGTCACGTCATCTCATCTATATAATAAAAAAATTGGTAAAATAACACACTCAGGTAGGAAGATGAAGCCAGAGACACAGTCACCCACCGAAACATTCAAGACTGGAGTATACCTGGAGAGGGTTCCGGGGGTCAACGCCCCCGCGGCACTGTGACCAAGCCTCATGGTGGATCAGGGCTTGATCAACCAGGCCGTTACTGTTGGCCGCACGCAAGCTGACGTACGAATCACAGCCCGGCTGGTCAAGTACCGACTTGAGATGCCAGTCCAGTGCCTGTTTGACAGTCAGGGGTCTATTGGTAATCCCCCTTATGTATGCTGAGAGGCAGTTGAACAGTCTTGGGGCCCCTGACACTTATTTTGTTGTCTCTTATCGTGCTAGTGGCACCCCTGCTTTAAATTGGGGGGATGCATCGTCTGCCGAGTCTTTTGCTTTCATAGGCAGTGATTTTCGTGTGCAAGTTTGGTACTAATCCCTTTAGGATTTTCCAAGTGTATATAATCATGCATTTCTTCCGCCTGCGTTCTAGGGAATACAGGTTTAGGAACATCAAGCGTTCCCAGTAACTGAGGTGTTTTATCGCAGTTATGTGTGCTGTGAAGGTTCTCTGTACATTTTCTAGGTCAGCAATTTCACCTGCCCTGAAAGTTGCTGTTAGTGTGCAGCAATATTCCAGCCTAGATAGAACAAGCGACCTGAAGAGTGTCATCATGGGCTTGGCATCCCTAGTTTTGAAGGTTCACATTATCCATCCTATATTTTTTCTAGCAGATGCGATTGATACGTTATAGTGAGATGCTTTGATATGATCACTCCCAGGTCTTTTACATTAGTTTTTCGTTCTATTGTGTGGTTGGAATTTGTTTTATACTCCGAAATCAATTTTTCTACGCCTTTAATACATTAAAAACACTGAACTCTGCTTTTAAAGTTACTGTAGTTAAAAAAACCTACTTTATTTTTATGTAAACGCTTTTAAACGGCTAAATTTTATAGGATTTTTTTTTGTGTGTATGAATAAATATTTTGCACATGAACTAAGTGTGTGAATGACGGGTGTGATTTCCAAGACATTTCTTGCCTCTGGTCTCCGTTTACTTTACAAAAAAAAAATCTTTTTTTTTTTTTTATCTTTTAGAATTTGAGTCTGAAACTTATTTCATAGTTTATGCTACTAATGCAGAGACAACGCAATTATAGCATTAAAAACACAGTGACAGGACGTGGGATAGTCTGGATAAGGAGGTGGTGGAGGCAGGATCCATACATAGCTTTAAGAAGAGGTTTGATAAAGCTCAAGGAGAAGGGAGTAACCTAGTAGCGACCAGGTACAGCTGTCTGTACCTGAAAGTGCAAATAACAACAGGCGTCCCTATTGATGTTCATTTCTGGCTGCTCCACTACACTGCCCGTCATACCATTTCTCTTGATTTCTCGTTCACAGTATAGTATGTACATAGAGAGGTATATGTATATATATAGGGATTAAAGTATTATTGACCGTGGTGAACTGGTGGCAGGCAGCTTTGAATACCCTCTCGTCTATTCAAACAGGCTTTAAACCCCATTAACCAACCTTATCTTAATCAGTATATGTATATATGTATGTCGTGCCGAATAGGTAAAACTGGCGAATTAGCAAGAACTCATTTAAAATTAAGTCCTTTCTAAAATTTTCTCTTACAAGTTTAAAGATACATTTTTTCATTTACGTTAATGTAAACATTAATAATTTTGTACCAAAAGAACCTTAGAAAACCTACATAACCTCATTATAACAAGCGCAATTTAATTTAGCCTAATCCAACTAAATATATTTTAGGTAAGTTTACAATAATTTAATAATAAACACAATGAAATATATTTTTTTCGTTAGGTTCAAAATGACTTTTAACATAAGAACATAAGAAAGAAGGAACACAGAGCAGGCCTACTGGCCCACGCGAGGCAGATCCAAGTCTCCTACCGGCTTAAGCCAATGCCCCAACCTAGTCAGGTCAGGTCACATTCACTTAAGGAGCAAGGGAAATTATTGCATACACAAATTTTCGCTTGCCTTATTCGGCAAGAAGAGCGTTGGTATTTAAGTCAAAATCGCAAGTTTTACCCCCCCTATGTTTCGCTAAGTCACATCTCATTTCATAATGTGGTGAATGCCTCTTTGTATATGTTCTTATGTGGTTGTGAGGGCATGCCTCTTTAATTAGCTCTTCAATTGAGAGTTGTAAACAAGAGTCAGCACTCCTTGTTTTACAGCTCTCAACTGAAGAGCTAATTGAAGAAGCATGCCCCCACATCTGCACACACAACACATACTAAGAGGCATTTATCATGATAAGTGGCACTGTGTTTCACCAAATCACACTTTGTTGTTCATTAAGGCACTCCATGTGTTTCGCCACAGGTGAAAACCTGTTTCCCTACAAGTCACACCCAGTGTATTTTGGGGGCAATAATTTATTACTACTCCTTAGCGAAACTCGGGAATTAGTTTACACTCCACAATACATTGTATAAAAAGTTAGTTTTTATCTAATATAGCCTAACGTGCCTTACCTTACTCCGCCATCGGTAGATGTCTTCGTTTACATTCGACTAGGCGCGTCGACTAGGCGAGTCTGAGCCAGTCAACGGTTAGTACTGTATTATGTTGCCACGCGCCTAGTCGAATGTAAACGAAGACATCTACCGATGGCGGAGTAAGGTAAGCTACGTTAGGCTATATTAGATAAAACTAACTTTTTATACTTAACCAAAATCCTTCGAGGAACAGCTGTAAATTACCTATTTACCCCCGACATCCGTAAAATGTATCTATGTTTTGGCTTAACATTGTAACCTGTGACGTGCGTGTGATCAGCTCGAGGATTTTTTATCTTCACAGCCTGGCCTGAGGCCAGACACACCTTTTGACTGCCTAATCAACCAGGAGTTATAGTCGGGAAGCGCTAAACACATGCAGAAAAAGGAGAAAAAGTCACAATAACGAAAGTACAGGCTGTGGAGATGAACTTCATATAGCGCCTGGGAAATGGGAAGTAATCAGGATTTGATCTAGGGTACGTCACTTCTTTGGATCAAAAGCTTTTGGTTGACTCGATAAAAGCCACTTCATGGGCGAAACGACTCCAATAACGAATTCCAAACGAGTCTGTACCAGCCCATGATCATAATGAAGCTGCCTCAGAAACATTCCCATGTTTTTTACTCTCTCTACTCTCCCGTTAAAATATAAATATAAGAAAGCAAAATAAAATAAATGTCTGCAGCATCGACTCACAGAGGCACCGAACCAAAAATGACTCACCAATACTGCGCTGCTGCGTCTGCTTAATAGAATTTCCAGTGAACTACATGAATCAGCTGACAAAGTAAACAATTTCAACAGTCATGGCGGCGACACATGTTGACGCGGCCCCGGACACCACAATATATATCTCTTATATTCCCCGTAATGTTTCTCTTGCTTACAGCACTCGACTCAGTGATCTGCGGCTTCATAAAGAATAAAAAAGGCACAATACTCTGACTGGAAAAATACACAAATAACCCGCACATAGGAGAAACATGCTTATGACGACGTTTCGGTCCGACTTGGACTACTCGCTAGTCAAACTGGTCCAAGTCGGACCAAAATGCCGCCATAAGCTTCTTTCTCCTAGGTGTATCTGTGGCTTCAGTGTGTACTCCCTAATTTGTGGTTGCAGTGTGTACTCATCCATTTGTGGTTGCATGGGTCGTGCTTCAGCTCCTGGACCTGGCTGGTAACCTCAACCAAGGACATGACACGCTGCCAACTCCCTCCATAACGACAATATTCTAAAAAGCTATATTTCTGGGCCAAAGACGGTGTAGACGAATTATCTTAAGAGGAGAACGGTAGCAGGGCTAAATTGTTTAATCTATGCGTAAAAAAAAAATTGCTGTCCTACTGGCATCATTATCAATTATCATAACTTATAAATAAAAATGTCGCATACAAGGGTGAGATATCGTACTGAAGGAACAAAGTTGTTGTAAGAAATGCTGACAATTCATATCGTCGATTATTAATTGAATTAATGTGCTAAGGAAAAGAACTGACATAATGAGATGTAGTAATTAATATCCCAGAGATTAATTCATTATGAGCTGTAAACTTTCAGTCATAATAAAAATACTAGGGGGCCCAAGACTGTTCAACAGCCTCCCGCCATGCATGAGAGGAATTACCAATGGACCCCTGGCTGTCTTCAAGAGGGAGCTGGACAGATACATAAAGTCGGTGCCGGATCAGCTGGGCTGTGGTTCGTACGTTGGACTGCGTGCGGCCAGCAGTAACAGCCTGGTTGATCAGGCCCTGATCCACCGGGAGGCCTGGTCATGAACAGGGCCGCGGGGGCGTTGATCCCCGGAATATCCTTCAGGTA
This sequence comes from Cherax quadricarinatus, assembly GCF_038502225.1. NCBI lineage: Eukaryota > Metazoa > Arthropoda > Malacostraca > Decapoda > Parastacidae > Cherax > Cherax quadricarinatus. The sequence continues at coordinate 17,302,307 of NC_091321.1, forward strand.
GGTAGGTAGCAAACTAGGATACCCTGTACTCACCTATTTATAATTACAGGGTTCGAGTTTCTGCTCCTGGTCCCGCCTCTACTGGCGTGGCCAAGACAGGGTTCACTCCAGGCTGAGTGAGCTCTATCATACCTATTCTTAAAGCTATGTATGGATATTGCCTCTACACCTGTCACTCAACTGTTTCTAACTTCCGACTGTGCCTTTGTGTACCTGAGACCCTCCTCTCAGTCTCGTCTTGTCCACCCTGTTTCTCAGTTTTTTTTTATGTCGTAATCATGTCACCCTTGGTCCTTCTGTTTTGAGCAACAATAGGTTGACAAATAAATTCTAAGAGCAGAAGAACTTCATGAAAATTTGGTTAATTTAATGTTATGGTCAGAAAAGTGACAGATTCAGTTCACTGTGGATAAGTTTAAGGTCTTAGTCGTTGGAAAAGAAGTACCCTGAACACCTTTCAACCTAGTAATGTTAAAATTTATCAAATCCGATTCGAAACAGACTCGAGATTCAAATCAGGAGGAATCTGAAGTCAAGAGAAGGGCTGGCTGGTTGAGAGCATGCTGCAGGGACGGTGACCCCAGGAGTCGACCACCAGTTTTCAGGTAAGACAGGCTAAGTATTCGCATGGATGGATTTATATGAAGAAACATTAACAGAAATCCCAGGATTATACTGGTATAAACCTTGGTAATAAATACCGACAAGTTGGTTTAGAAAGACACGTAAGCAAACACTATGACATATTTATTAGAAAACGTTTCGGTCCTGGGACCTTGATCACTTCTAACATACAGAAGTAGAAAGGCATTATATATATAGGCGGAGAGTGAGGTGTGACGCACGTGACCTGAGGAATGTCATAAGAACGTAACATAAAAATGGAGGAACACTGTAGAAGGCCTACTGGTCCTTATCAAAACAACCTCTGCCTATGATGAAGAGGTAGACGTTGAAATCATGTGACTCCTGTGTTGTTGGGTTGGTGGTGCTTAAGTATCATGTATGCCAATGTTTTTGAAATTTTGTCGTTTCCAGTGTTGCGTTCTATAGTGTCGGTGACGGCGATTAGTGAGGCTTCTAGGCACCGTCGGCGTCTGAGGTCTGGTTCGGTGAGAACGAGTTGTGCCTCATTCCAGTTCATCAAATGTCCCGTGGAGTCTCTGTGGAGGACACAGGCGTACCTTACATCGTCTCTGTTAGAGGCATTTCGATGCTCATTCAAGCGGACTGCAAGATCTCTGCCTGTCTCGCCTACATATTTCTTGGGACAGAACCCACAGGGGATAGTGTAGACGCCTGCTGTAGAAGTTAGAGGTGTGGGGCTGCGTTTCGTAGTGAGGTCTTTGATAGATGATGTGTTTATGGTGGAAACGTTGATGTTACTCATAGCAAGTGCCCGGCGAGTATTCGTGGCAACATCACCACATGGGAGTACTATGAACTGCTTAGGGGGCTGTTCCATGGGCGGTTTGTTGAGAATAGCTTGTGCCTTAAGTCTGCAATCTCGGATGAAGAAAGATGGGAACTGAAGACGTGTAAAGGCTTGTGTTATGTAAGTGTATTCTTCTTCTAGAAAACAAGGGCTGGAGATGCGAAGAGCTCTCAAGAAGAAGCCAATGAGGACTCCTCTCTTAGTGCGGGTGTCTTGGTGTGAATAAAAGTGTATAAGATCATCCTTGTTGGTAGGTTTTCTATACACTTTGAAGAGAAGTTTGTCGCTGTCGGGAGATCTGCACAGTAGAACGTCGAGGAAAGGAAGTTTGCCATCATTTTCGAGTTCAAGTGTAAACTTTATTGATGGTTCAACTGCATTGATCTTGTTGAGAAGGGCCTGGATATTGAGACGTCTCGGATAGAAAACCAATACATCATCAACGTATCTTAGCCAGGTAACGGTGTTGGGAATGAGGGTGCTGAATTTCTCTGCCTCCAGGTTTTCCATGAAGAGGTTGGCAAGCACAGCACTGAGTGGGTTGCCCATTGCCATCCCAAAGCACTGTTTGTAACAGTTGTCCTGATACTTGAAGAAGTTGAAATTAACACAAAGTTCCACTAGATTGATGAAGTCTAGAAGAGGTAAAGGGAGGTCGTGGTTTTCAGTGAGCCTCTGTCTCAGAATGTTGATTGCAGCGTCAGTAGGAACGTTGGTGAAGAGGGCTGTGACATCGAAGGAAGCCATGCTTTTGTTTTTGACATTCAGGCTGGAAATTCGGGAGAGAAGGTCACCTGAGTGCTTGAGGTGTGCTTGACTGATGGTGCCCAGAAGCGCTGAAAGGTATTTGGCAAGGTGGCCGGCTAGTCTGTGTGGTGCACTCCCTATGCCCGAAGTGATAGGCCGTAGTGGGATGCCAGGTTTGTGTGTCTTAGGAAGGCCATACAGACGTGCTGGTTTTGGTTGACCTGGTAAAAGTTTAAGTAGTTTTTTGCCTTGTTCTGATTTTCGTAAGATGCTACGAGCCTTTTGAAGAAAAGTCTGGGTACTTTGAAGTAGCACTGATTCTGATACAGGCTGGTATGTGTTGACATCGTTGAGAAGATTTAAAACTTTATTGTTGCAGTCGACAGTGTTGAGTAACACCACACCACCTCCTTTGTCGGCGGTTGTAATGACGATATCATCGTTGTTGGCCAAGTCCCTGAGTGCTTGGATGTATCTTCTGGGAATGACCGGTCTTGAAGGCTCAGTAGCTGCAGCAGTGATAATTCCTTGAACAAAGCCTTTTTGAAACTCGGAGCCTCCAAAAGGTTGGTTCTTGGTTACCATATCCACCAGATTATGTTTCTTGTTGATGCCAGTAGTAAACTTGAGCCCTAGGCTGAGGGCTTCTGTCTCGGTGACTGAATGTCAAAAAACAAAAGCATGGCTTCCTTCGATGTCACAGCCCTCTTCACCAACGTTCCTACTGACGCTGCAATCAACATTCTGAGACAGAGGCTCACTGAAAACCACGACCTCCCTTTACCTCTTCTAGACTTCATCAATCTAGTGGAACTTTGTGTTAATTTCAACTTCTTCAAGTATCAGGACAACTGTTACAAACAGTGCTTTGGGATGGCAATGGGCAGCCCACTCAGTGCTGTGCTTGCCAACCTCTTCATGGAAAACCTGGAGGCAGAGAAATTCAGCACCCTCATTCCCAACACCGTTACCTGGCTAAGATACGTTGATGATGTATTGGTTTTCTATCCGAGACGTCTCAATATCCAGGCCCTTCTCAACAAGATCAATGCAGTTGAACCATCAATAAAGTTTACACTTGAACTCGAAAATGATGGCAAACTTCCTTTCCTCGATGTTCTACTGTGCAGATCTCCCGACAGTGACAAACTTCTCTTCAAAGTGTATAGAAAACCTACCAACAAGGACGATCTTATACACTTTTATTCACACCAAGACACCCGCACTAAGAGAGGAGTCCTCATTGGCTTCTTCTTGAGAGCTCTTCGCATCTCCAGCCCTTGTTTTCTAGAAGAAGAATACACTTACATAACACAAGCCTTTACACGTCTTCAGTTCCCATCTTTCTTCATCAGAGATTGCAGACTTAAGGCACAAGCTATTCTCAACAAACCACCCATGGAACAGCCCCCTAAGCAGTTCATAGTACTCCCATGTGGTGATGTTGCCACGAATACTCGCCGGGCACTTGCTATGAGTAACATCAACGTTTCCACCATAAACACATCATCTATCAAAGACCTCACTACGAAACACAGCCTCACACCTCTAACTTCTACAGCAGGTGTCTACACTATCCCCTGTGGGTTCTGTCCCAAGAAATATGTAGGCGAGACAGGCAGAGATCTTGCAGTCCGCTTGAATGAGCATCGAAATGCCTCTAACAGAGACGATGTAAGGTACGCCTGTGTCCTCCACAGAGACTCCACGGGACATTTGATGAACTGGAATGAGGCACAACTCGTTCTCACCGAACCAGACCTCAGACGCCGACGGTGCCTAGAAGCCTCACTAATCGCCGTCACCGACACTATAGAACGCAACACTGGATCAGCCGGGCTGTGGCTCGTACGTCGGACTGCGTGCGGCCAGCAGTAACAGCCTAGTTGATCAGGCCCTGATCCATCGGGAGGCCTGGTCGTGGACCGGGCCGCGGGGGCGTTGATCCCCGGAATAACCTCCAGGTAACCTCCAGGTACATGATACTTAAGCACCACCAACCCAACAACACAGGAGTCACATGATTTCAACGTCTACCTCTTCATCATAGGCAGAGGTTGTTTTGATAAGGACCTGCCTCGCATGGGCCAGTAGGCCTTCTACAGTGTTCCTCCATTCTTATGTTATGTTCTTATGACATTCCTCAGGTCACGTGCGTCACACCTCACTCTCCGCCTATATATATATAATGCCTTTCTACTTCTGTATGTTAGAAGTGATCAAGGTCCCAGGACCGAAACGTTTTCTAATAAATATGTCATAGTGTTTGCTTACGTGTCTTTCTAAACCAGGATTATACTACAACGCTATTCATCACTGGTAAAACTCGTAGATGAGTGGAACAAACTATCAAGTAACATCGTGAAGGCTAATTACCTTGGGTAACTAACACTAGGTTAGAAAAATAAATGAGGGGGAATGGCTGGCAGCTAGTAGGCTTCTGCAGTACTGATGTTATCTTACGAAGCACAAAACAATATGGGAGCACTGAGCCTTAGACCTACACAGAGCTGAATTATAATCAAAACAAAGCGCTAAACCTACTAGGGTCATACAGGGCTGCCACAGAGCTGAGGAACAGTCTATAAACTCACGTTACAATTTTTATAAATCCAGGTAGTCTGTTGGCCTTATTACGCTCGCTTAGGCAATGCTGTCTTGGTTTCAGATTACGGAATGTGACAAGGACTCCCAAGTCCTTCACATAACGTATGACAGAGCTCCACAACACCTAGTTTATAAATGTCAGGGTTATTTTATTCACAACTATTAGGCCTTTGCACTTTTTAACACTGAACTGCACTTGGCAATTTACGGACCATGACATTGCCTTCTTCAGTCCTTTCTGAAGTTCAATGGTAACCTAGTCCCATTTATCATTCGGCCTACTTTTGTGTCGTCAGCGAATTTACTCGTGCCGCTTTTTATTTCCTCGTCAAGGTCATTAATAACTGGTGGGGCTGACTCGGCTCTCTAGCAGGGAAAAAATAATTGCTGTTTACAGTGTCGATTGTTATATTTGTGACGATAAGAAATTTTCCTGATTGAGAGAGAGAAAGTAAGTTTGTGCATGTGTTTTTGTGTGACCCAGCTTACGTGCAGGCTACTAGGGAGGGAGGGGGTGTTGGAAGTCATTGAGGGGTGTTTGGAGGGAGGGAGGGAGGGAGGGATGGTGGGTAGGAGAGATGGAGGGAGAGACCAGGATGTGAGGATCAAAGAAGAGTCTGTGTTGGTGTTGCTAGCCATGTTGTTATGAAGCCTCCCTGATACTCCCTCTCCCACCCTCATGCTCCCTCACCCACCACCTCATTCTATCTTTACTGTTCTTTCCAAGCAGTTACTCTCCCCTTCCTTAAATCAAACTTAAGTGCCTCCAGTTGAGCATGATTCATGTTTAATTGTGGTTAGCATTAGGGATAGTCGTGAAAAGCTCTAAACCTGTAGGTTTTGTTCTGATAGTGCAGTGTATTTTGTTCGTGTTGACGTTTTATTATTATTCACATTGAAAATCACTAAGAGTACAAGATATGAGTTCCAGCTCTTCATCCCGACTTTTAACGTGACATAACATACCATGTTTACCTGGAGTCAGTGCCCCAGCGGTCCGGTCCCAGACCAGGCCTCTCTGGTTACTGGCCTGATCCATCAGGCTGTTAGTGCCTACCGCCCACAATCCAACGTATGCACCACAACCCGGTTGATCAAGAACTGCTTTTGAGAATCTCTCAAGAGACCCCTTGAAGACAGCTAGGGGATGGGCTGTTGGTAATCCCCCCTTATGCATGAAGGGAGGGTGTTGAAGAGTCGTGGTCTCAACACTTACTGAGTTCTCTCTTACTATACTCATCGCTTCCCTGCTTCTCCTTGGAGGTATCCAGCACTATCTGCTAAGCCTCTAGTGTTCATAAGTAGTAATTTCGGTGTGAAGATTTGGGAACAATGACTCCTGTATTTTCCAGGTGTAGATTAAGCTGTATCTTTCTCGCCTACGTTCTAAGGAGAGATCCCAGTAATTTAGGTGCCTGACCAAATGCATAAGAGCTGCGAAGGTTGTCTGTACATTTCCAGCTTGGCAATTTGAAGGGAACCATCAGTACACATTCCAGCCTAGAGACAACAAGTGACATGAAGATTATAACTACTGCATCTCTTGTTTTGAAGGTTCTAGTTATCCAACTTATCATTTTTCTTGGTTACAATAATATTTGCGGGCTCATTGAATGTGAGATCGCCTGACATTATCACTCCTAGTTCTCTTACATTTGACTTATGTTCCAATGTGTGATTAGTCTTGTACTCCGATCTTGTTTTTATTTCCCCCATTCTTCCGTGACGTAGTAACTAAAATTTGTCTTCATTGAACATCACAATGTTGTCAGTGGCACACTGGAAAACGTGGTTTACACAAGCTTGGAAACTCGCCCTACCTTCCAAACAAACCATACATGAAGTGGCGTATGACTCCATTATTAATGACAAGGTCTACCTACCTACCTGCAGGTTTACCTGGAGAGGGTTTCGGGGGTCAATGCCCCCGCGGCTCGGTCTGAGACCAGGCCTCGTGGTAGATCAGGGTATGATCAACCAGACTGTTACTGTTAGCCGCACGCAAACTGACGTACGAACCACAGCCCGGTTGGTCAGGTACTGACTTAAGATTCCTGTCTCTCAGTGTACTCGTGGTGCCCCTGCTTTTCATTAGGGAAATGTTTCATCCCCTGCCTAGTTTTTTGCTTTCATAGGGAGTGATTTTCGTGTGCAAGTTTGGTACTAATCCCTCTATGATTTTCCAAGTGTATATTATCATGCATTTCTCTCGCCTGCGCTCCAGGGAATACAGATCAAGGGCCTTCAACCGTTCCTAGTAATTTAGGTGCATTATCGTACTTATGTGTGCCGTGAAAGTTCTTTGTACACTCTCCAGGTCAGAAATTTCGCCCGCCTTGAAGGGGGCAGTTAGTGTACAGCAGTATTCCAGCCTAGAGAGAACAAGCAATTTGAAGAGAATTATGGGCTTGGCATCCCTAGTTTTGAAGGTTCTCATTATCCATCCTATCATTTTCCTAGCAGATGCGGTAGATACATTGTTGTGGTCTTTGAAGGCGAGATCCTCTGACATTATCACTCCCAGGTCCTTCACATTACTTTCTCGCTCTATTGTATAGTTAGAATTTGTCGTATACCCTGATACAGTTTTAATTTCCTCAAGTTTTCCATATCTGAATAGTTGAAATTTCTCTTCATTGAACTTCATATTGTTTTGAGTGGCCCATTTGAAGATATGGTTTATGTCCACTTGGAGTCTTGCAGTGTCCTCGGTGGAGGTCACTTGTCATGTCAATCCGGGTGTCATCCGCAAAGGGCGACACAGAGCTTTGGTTTACATCTCTTGTCTGTTAGATATAAGGATACGGAATAGAATGGGAGTCTAACCTGGAGGGCATTCAGGGGATCAAGTACTGTGCCACCGGGCCAACTTTTCCTGTTATTCCTTTATCACGCATTTTGTGCGCCATTGCACCATGGTCACACATGTTAAAAGCCTTTGAAAAGTCTGTGTATATCACATTTGTATTTTGTTTATCCTCTACAGCATCCAGGGCTTTGTCATAGTGATCCAGTGACTGAGATAGGCAGTCTATGTTGGCCCTTGTGGACCTAATAAGATATAACTCTGAGTTGGCAGTGGTGCGTGTGGGAATGTCGGAGTTACCCCGCCATAGTTTCATGCTTGCAAGCCTATTATTTTTTTTACCCTGAATTGTTTGGGTCATCCTTGGTAACTGACACACATGTTACTATGTATGATAACTTGTGTAACTATCTTAAGTCTTGAGATTGCATCCATATTTTGCACCGGCTAGATGAACTATTTGGTGAGGTTATAAGCTATTAAATACTTGTACTTTGTCTCGCGCTAAGCAGACGGAGGATGAAGTCTCCGCCACATCTTGCGTTGAATGACCTACATGGGTTTAGCGCTTATGAATTATTTATTTGCAGTGGTAATGATAAAACTGGAATTTTCCCGAGATTGTCTCTACATTTTATATTGAATAGATTATCAATGTAAATAAATTGTAGTATATGAAATGAAAGTAATGCATTTAAGGAGGTAACTTTGCCCAGTGTGGCATGACAAAGACCCATTGTGACCTTTATAATCCTCTTCCTTTGAGCTACCGCTCACGGCGAGCGGCGGGTACACAATAAACTTGCAGCTCAGGCGGCACAAAGTAAGTTGACTTTTAAATCAATGAATGGTTATAGTCTCTGTGTCCTCTAGTACGCTACCACTGAATGAATACTGTGTGTGTGTGTGTGTGTGTGTGTGTGTGTGTGTGTGTGTGTGTGTGTGTGTGTGTGTGTGTGTGTGTGTGTGTGTGTGTGTGTACTCACCTATTTGTACTCACCTATTTGTGGTTGCAGGGGTCGAGTCACAGCTCCTGGCCCTGCCTCTTTGCTGATTGCTACTAGGTCCTCTCTCTCCCTGCCCCATGAGCTCTATCATACCTCGCCTTAAAACTATGTATGGTTCCTGCCTCCACCACATCACTTTCTAGGCTATTCCATGGCCTGACTACTCTATGACTGAAGAAATACTTCCTAACATCCCTTTGATTCATCTGAGTCTTCAACTTCCAATTGTGACCTCTTGTGTCTGTGTCCCATCTCTGGAACATCCCGTCTTTGTCCACCTCGTCTATTCCGCGCAGTATTTTATATGTCGTTATCATGTCTCCCCTGACCCTCCTGGCCTCCAGTGTCGTCAGGCCGATTTCCCTCAACCTTTCTTCATAGGACAATCCCCGTAGCTCTGGGACTAGTCTTGTTGCAAACCTTTGCACTTTCTCTAATTTCTTGACGTGCTTGACTAGGTGTGGATTCCAAACTGGTGCTGCATACTCCAGTATGGGCCTGACGTAGATGGTGTACAGAGTCTTAAACGAATCCTTACTGAGGTATCGGAACGCTATCCGTAGGTTTGCCAGGCGCCCGTATGCTGCAGCAGTTATCTGATTGATGTGCGCCTCAGGAGATATGCTCGGTGTTATACTCACCCCCAGATCTTTTTCCTTTAGTGAGGTTTGCAGTCTTTGGCCATCTAAACTATATTGTGTCTGCGGTCTTCTTTGCCCTTCCCCAATCTTCATGACTTTGCATTTGGCAGGGTTAACTTCAAGGAGCCAGTTGCTGGACCAGGCTTGTAGCCTGTCCAGATCTCTTTGTAGTCCTGCCTGATCCTCGTCCGATTCGATTCTTCTCATTAACTTCACATCGTCTGCAAACAAGGACACTTCTGAGTCTATCCCTTCCGTTATGTCGTTCACGTATACCAAGAACAGCACAGGTCCTAGGACTGATCCCTGTGGAACCCCGCTTGTCACAGGCGCCCACTCTGACACCTCGTCGCGTACCATGACTCGTTGTTTCCTCCCTGTCAGATATTCTCTGATCCATTGCAGTGCCTTTCCTGTTATGTGTGCCTGGTCCTCTAGCTTTTGCAGTAACCTCTTGTGAGGAACTGTGTCGAAAGCCTTCTTGCAGTCCAAAAATACGCAGTCGATCCACCCCTCTCTCTCTTGTCTTACTTCTGTCACCTTGTCATAAAACTCTAGTAGGTTTGTGACACAGGATTTTCCTTCCCTGAAACCGTGCTGGTTGTCAATTATACACTTGTTTCTTTCCAGGTGCCCCACCACTCTCCTCCTGATGATCTTCTCCATGACCTTGCATACTATACACGTTAGAGATACAGGTCTGTAGTTTAGTGCCTCATGTCTGTCTCCCTTTTTAAAAATTGGGACTACATTTGCCATTTTCCATACCTCAGGGAGTTGCCCAGTTTCAAATGATGTGTTGAAGATCTTTGTTAATGGCTCACACAATATCTCTGCTCCCTCTTTAAGGACCCATGGAGAGATGTTGTCTGGTCCCACCGCCTTTGAGGTGTCAAGTTCGCATAGCAGCTTCTTCACCTCCTCCTTGGTTATATGTACCTCATCCAACACTTGCTGGTGTGCCCCCCTGTTCTGATTTCTTGGAGTCCTACTGGTTTCCACTGTAAATACCTCTTTAAATCTTGTGTTGAGCTCCTGACATACCTCTCGGTTGTTTCTTGTGAGTTCCCCATCACCCTTCCTCAGTCTGATTACCTGGTCCTTGACTGTTGTTTTCCTCCTGATGTGGCTGTACAACAGCTTCGGGTCAGTCTTTACTTTTGATGCTATGTCATTTTCATATTGTCTCTGAGCCTCCCTTCTTATCTGTGCATATTCGTTTCTGGCTCTTCGGCTGATTTCTTTATTTTCCTGAGTTCTCTGTCTTCTGTACCTTTTCCATTCTCTAGTACACCTAGTTTTTGCCTCCCTACACCTTTGGGTGAACCAAGGACTCGTTCTGTTCTTCCCATTATTTCTGTTTACCTTGGGAACAAACCTCTCCTCTGCCTCCTTGCATTTTGTTGCTACATAGTCCATCATTTCTTGTACTGGTTTTCCTGTCAGTTCCCTCTCCCACTGAATGTCTTGAAGGAAGTTCCTCATGCCTGAGTAGTTCCCCCTTTTGTAGTTTGGTTTTTCCCAGCCTATTCCTGCTACTCTCTCCACTTGGAGCTCAACTATGTAGTCGAAGCACAGAACCACATGATCACTAGCTCCCAGGGGCCTTTCATACATGATACCCTCGATGTCCGAACTACTCATGGTGAATACAAGGTCCAACCTTGCTGGTTCATCCTCTCCTCTCTCTCTGGTAGTGTCTCTAACATGTTGATGCATGAGGTTCTCCAGTACCACATCCATCATCTTGGCTCTCCATGTTTCGGGACCCCCATGGGGCTCCAGGTTTTCCCAGTCAATCTCCTTGTGATTGAAATCACCCATAACTAGTAACTTTGCTCCCCCCATGTGTGCTCTCCTGGCCACCTCGGCTAGTGTGTTGATCATTGCTCTGTTGCTCTCATCGTATTCTTCTCTTGGCCTCCTGCAGTTCTGTGGTGGGTTGTACATTACTGCAATTATCACCTTATGTCCCTCAGACTGGATTGTTCCTACTAAGTAGTCCCTTTCGCCCATGCCATCCATTCCTTCCATTTTCTCAAAACCCCACTGGTTTTTAATGAGCAGTGCAACTCCTCCTCCCCCTCTCCTCCCTCTGTCATTCCTGAAGATTTGATATCCGGATGGAAAGATTGAATCTGTTATTATTCTGGTGAGTTTTGTTTCTATGAGTGCTATTATGTCTGGGGATGTCTCTTTGATTCTTTCGTGCCACTCCTCATACTTGTTTGTTATTCCATCTGCATTTGTATACCACACCTTCAACTTCTTTTCTAAGACTGTGGTCTGGGAAGTATATTGGGGTTGGGGAAGTGGGAGACCTGGTAAGGAACTATGGGTTGTTGCTGTGGGGGTGAAGTTTGTAATGTAGTGGGTGGGGGCATTGGATGTGGCATGGGTGTTTTGAT
>NC_091321.1:17316457-17318957 GCF_038502225.1 Cherax quadricarinatus
GAAGTAATGAAGAAGGGTCTTTACACCGAGGTTAAAACACCACTACTGAATAAATGGAATTACGATAAAGACTGAGATTTTATTCCCAGTCACGTTTACATCTAATATCTGGAGGTCAACTCATCTTATGACACGGCAGTTTGTGCCTTGCTGGTCAACACTGCTTGAAGGCTACCCACTTATTTGTATCTTTCCTTGCTATTGTTGTATATCTTGATATGTTAACGTTATATATAACTGGATACCACATTATCTGCTATTGTTGTATTATCTGCTATCGTTGTATTCTCACATGCTATCGTCGTATTCTTATCTCATATCGTTTATCTTTATCTGTTATCATTATACCTATGTATTTTTCACATTATATCTTTTCTGGTTCTATTAGTGTGTATTCATCTATCATTATATTTACGTAATTCATTGTATTTTACCTGCTTTTATCGTATTTCTAAACGTTTATATAGTTTGTGTATTTTACTACTGACAATTTTATCAGATAACAAAATACTGGCGGTCGGTAGTCAATACTGACGACAGGTTTAGGATTGACAGTCACAGTACTGGTCAGTCTTAGTACCGACAACAGTCTTCATACTAATGACAGATTTAGGAGAGTCACAGTACTGACGACAGGTTTAGGATTGACAGTCACAGTACTGGTCAGTCTTCACAGTCTTCACAGAGACTCACACAAAAGATCACTTTGACAGTGAAATATGGATAAGTGGTTACAACCTTTTTAGATGCGACAGAAAAAACAGGCAACAAGGGGGGGTTGGCCTGTATGTCAAAGAGTCCCTTATCTGCACGGAGTTGCTGAACACCACAAATGAGGTAGTTGAAGTTCTATCAATAAAGATCGAGAACCAAAACCTAGTCATTGTGGTTGTATACAAGCCACCAGATGCAACCTCACAACAGTTCAAGGAACAGCTACTGAAAATCGATTACTGTTTGGAAAACCTTCCAGCTCCATCCCCAAACATCTTACTGCTTGGTGATTTCAACCTAAGGCATACAAGATGGAAGAATGTAGCAAATAATGTTATAGCTGAAACAATCCCCGGAGGTAGCACAGATGAAAGGTCACACACACATGAGCTACTAAGTCTCTGCGAAAAACACACCTTAAGCCAGCAGATAGTGGAGCCAACAAGACTAGAAAACACACTTGACCTTATCTTCACAAATAATGAGGACCTGATAAGAGACATAAGAATATCAAAAACAACTAATTCCGATCACAATCTAATCGAAGTCCAGACGTACATGCATAGGGGTCCTGAACAGCAGAATGCATGTACCTGTGAAGGCGTCTTCACAAAATACAATTTCAACAACAAGAACATCAACTGGGACCAGGTAAACCATGTCCTAAACGAAACATGTTGGGAAGATGTCTTAAATGACATGGATCCAAACCAGTGCCTTGAAAGGATCAACTTCCTGGTAGCCGAAGCATGTTCTAGGCATATTCCCCTAAGAAAGAAGAACAGGAGTAAACTGGAGAGAAAAAGACGCTCCCTCTACAGAAGACGACGAAGAGTCACTGAGCTCCTCAGGAGTGCTAGAATATCTGATACACGAAAGGAGGCGCTGACCAGGGAAGTGGAAACTATCGAACTTAAGCTAAATGACTCTTACAGGAACCAGGAGAGGCAGGAGGAGCTTAAAGCTATTAGTGAAATTGAAAGAAATTCAAAATATTTCTTTTCATATGCCAAAAAAAGGCAAATACCACATCTAGTATCGGGGCCTTACTCAGACAGGATGGGACTTACACAGACGACAACAAGGAAATGAGTGAAATATTGAAATCCCAGTACGACTCTGTGTTTAGTGAACCACTAATCGGTCTGAGGATCGACGACCCAAATGATTTCTTCGTGAATGAGCCTCAAAACTCCATAAATGTATGCCAGATTTCCGACATTACCCTAACTCCCATAGATTTCGAAAAAGCCATTGACAACATGCCTATGCACTCAGCCCCGGGCCCAGACTCGTGGAACTCTGTTTTCATTAAGAACTGCAAGAAACCCCTCTCGCGTGCCCTAAGTACACTATGGAGGAGGAGCTTGGACATGGGTGAAATTCCACAGTCACTTAAAACAACGGATATAGCCCCGCTCCATAAAGGTGGCAGCAAAGCATTAGCTAAGAACTATAGACCAATAGCTCTGACGTCCCACATCATAAAAATCTTTGAAAGAGTGCTAAGAAGCAGGATTGCAAATCACCTGGATTCCCAAAATCTGCACAATCCAGGGCAACATGGGTTCAGGGCAGGTCGCTCCTGCCTCTCACAACTACTGGATCACTATGACATGGCCTTGGATGCACTGGAAGAAAATCAGAATGCAGAAGTAATATACACAGACTTTGCAAAAGCATTTGACAAATGCGATCATGGCGTAATAGCCCATAAAATACGTGCTAAAGGAATAACTGGGAAAGTGGGGAGATGGATCTTCAACTTCCTAACAAATCGAACACA
>NC_091321.1:17323957-17381457 GCF_038502225.1 Cherax quadricarinatus
TTATTTGGTCAAATTCTGCTGTGTATAGCATAGGTCAGGTTTAAATATATTTAAAATTAGTTAAACTCAATTATACATATATTTTTCGTTATGTTCAGATTAATTTCCGCTGATCTATGGCAAAAAAATGGGCACGATATATATATATATATATATATATATATATATATATATATATATATATATATATATATATATATATATATATATATATATCACACGCTTTGTGCAGGTCAGGACATTTAAGGAAACTTTTCGCCCAAGTGTCATCTTGAGTTCTGAAGAAGCGTTTCGCCACTAGTGGCTCTACAGCTGTGAAAAAAGCTAAGAGTGGCGAAACGTTTCTTTGTAAGGAACGTCCCCTGAGCTACAAGTGTGCTAGGACACTAGTGGACAATACTGGTGACTTGCAGGTCACGTCTGGTCAGCCCCAGTCATGTCAATATAACATTCTCACCTTCCTCCACACGTCTCGCCTAACTTCATTATTATAACTAAGCGCCAAACCCACAAGGGTCATACACAACGCCTTACACATCCCCCTCCCACTTTTTTTTTTCACCACGACGTCACTTGACGTCACCCCTAAAGCCAACGTGACGTCCAAGCTAAACAGGAAAGCCTGAGGACACGAGTATGTCTGAAGACATTTGCTGACTTCTTGACTTTCCACCAGAAGAACCTGAATGGCCAGCATCCTGCCAAGTTTATAATTACATGGTGAGGGTAAACTGGTGCTTGCGTCTAGCAGGTAAATGACGCGATAAAACCAAGTGACGTCACTAGCCGGAGATAATAAACATGTGACGTCACTATCCAGGAGATTATAAAAAAGTGATGTCACCATCCAGGAGATAAAAAAAAAACTGACGTCACCATCCTAGAAATTAAAAACAAGTGACATCAAGAGATGCTAAGCCAATGATAATCCTTTTTAAATCACTTATTCTTTCTAGGCTGGAATACTGCTGTACATTAACATCCCCATTCAAGGCAGATGAAATTGCAGAGCTAGAGAATGTACAGAGAACCTTTACTCCACGTATAAGTTCCATCAAACACCTTAACTACTGGGAGCCCCTGGAAGTACTTGACTTGTGCACACTGGAACGCAGGCGAGAGATATATATCATAATCTACACCTGGAAGATTCTGGAGGGACTGGTCCCTAATATGCACACAGAAATTACTCCATACGAAAGCAAAAGACTTGGCAGGCAATGCAACATACCCCCAGCGAAACGTAGGGGCGTCACTGGTACACCAAGAGAAAACACAATAAGTGTCCGGGGCCCAAGACTGTTCAATAGTCTTCCACCAACCATAAGGGGAATTACCAATAGAGCCCTGGTGTCTTCAAGAGGGAGCTGGACAGACACCTAAAGTCGGTGCCGGATCAGCCGGGCTGTGGTTCGTACGTTGGACTTCGTTCGGCCAGCAGTAACAGCCTCGTTGATCATGCCCTGATCCATCAGGAAGCCTGGTCGTGGACCGGGCTGCGGGGGCGTTGATCCCCGGAATACCCTCCAGGTAGACCATCCTAGATATAAAAGCAAATGAAGTCACCATCCTAGAAATAAAAACAAGTGCCGTCACCATCCCAGAAATAATAAAAACAAGTGAGGTCACCATCCTAGAAATAATAAAAAGTGACGTCACTATCCTAGAAATAATAAAAACAAATGACGTCACCGTCCTAGAAATAATAAAAACAAGTGAGGTCACCATCCTAGAAATAATAAAAAGTGACGTCACCATCCAGATCATTCACAAAATTATTTTTCGTCTCTACTAATTCCCTTATACATTCACAATAATTTTTTTTGTGTGAACGTAAATAAATGCTTGAACGTCATAATAAATTAATGTTTGTGTTGATTTAGTAGGTAAATGATGGGAGAGTCACTGAGCTGTGTTGAGTCTTTTCTAGGAGAGCAGCGGGACACCACCTACCATGTGACGGGTCCCCAACACTCAGGTTCAGTCATAGACCAGACCTCCTGCTGCCTTACTCAGGTTCAGTCATAGACCAGACCTCCTGCTGCCTTACTCAGGTCCAGTCACAGACCAGACCTCCTGCTGCCTTACACAGGTCCAGTCCTCGACCAGACTTCCTCTTGCCTTGCACACACACACACATACACAGCTTCAAGAAGAGGTATGATAAAGCTCATGGAGGAGGAAGAGTGACCTTGTAGCGACCAGCGAAGAGGCGGGACCAGGTGCTGTGAATCGACTCCTGTAACCACAAATAGGAAAGCACAAACAGGTGAGCACACACACACACACACACACACACACACACACACATACACACACATACACACACACATCTCTGAGGTTTAGTCTCTATCGCGCATTTTTTTTTTAAATCGTATTATCAATGTTTTGGTTATTTAAATTTGAAGAACCACATGATATATGTTACCCTACAATGACAGGAATTATATTATATGCAGATATTATGTGTGGTTCACGCAATGACAAGTGCTAATCTTTCTTAACCTGACAACACTAGAGGACAGAAGGTCAGAGGTGATATGATTATGACCCACCAAACACTGATAGAAATTGACAGGGTAGACAGGGCGAGCCTGTTTGAGAGGCAAGTCACAGGTAGAGGAGGTCACAGCTGGAAGTTAAAAAACATAGCTGAGTCACAGGGATGTTAGGAAATATACGTCTTTAGCCTCAGTGGTCAAGGAAGCAGAGCGGCAGTATTCAACGCAATGGTTGAAGTAAGATCCATACATAATTTTAAGAACAGGTAGGATAGGGCTCACACAGCCAGGAGAGAGTGAACCCAATAGCGGCTAACGGAGAGGCGGGGCCGGGGGCTAAGAATCGAACCCCCTGCAATCACAAATAGTTGAATACACACTCAAGACGGAAGTGACACATTTCTCTCAGTAAACAACAAGATATTGAACCTATGTTGATAGTTAAGTGCTTAGAGTAACAGCTTTGTTATTGTACACTACGTGTATACTGGGGGTATACCGAGTGTACACTGCTGGGAGTATACACTGTACACTGGGGGTGTATACTGAGTGTACACTGCTATGGGTATATACCGTACACTGGAGGTACATACTGAGTGTACACTGCTGGGGTATACACCGTACACTGGGGGTGTATACTGAGTGTACACTACTGGGGGTATATACCGTACACTGGAGGTACATACTGAGTGTACACTGCTAGGGGTATACACTGTACACTGGAGGTACATACTGAGTGTACACTGCTGGGGGTATACTGTACACTTAGGGTGTATACTGAGTGTACATTTCTGTGGGTATACACTGTACACTGGAGGTACATACTGAGTGTAAATGAAGGTGTATATTGGGGTGTATACAGAGTGTACATTGAAGGTGTATACTGGGGCGTATGTTGAGTGTATAGTGTGGTTGTACACTCAATGTACACTGGGGTGTACACTGGAGGTGTACAGTGAGTGTACACTGCGGGGGATAAACGAAGATTGGTGAAAGGGGAAACGAGTAGTGCTTTGCCAGGAGCAAACATTAAGTTTGCTGGAGTGGTGATTGTACCTCCAGTCAGCTGACTGTACCTCCAGTCAGCTGACTGTACCTCCAGTCAGCTGACTGTACCTCCAGTCAGCTGACTGTACCTCCAGTCAGCTGACTGTACCTCCAGTCAGCTGACTGTACCTCCAGTCAGCTGACTGTACCTCCAGTCAGCTGACTGTACCTCCAGTCAGCTGACTGTACCTCCAGTCAGCTGACTGTACCTCCAGTCAGCTGACTGTACCTCCAGTCAGCTGACTGTACCTCCAGTCAGCTGACTGTACCTCCAGTCAGCTGACTGTACCTCCAGTCAGCTGACTGTACCTCCAGTCAGCTGACTGTACCTTCAGTCAGCTGACTGTACCTTCAGTCAGCTGACTGTACCTTAAGAACATAAGAACATAAGAACATAAGAACGAAGGAACACTGCAGAAGGCCTACTGGCCCATGCGAGGCAGGTCCAAGTCCCTACCGGCTTAAGCCAATGCACCCAACCTAGTCAGGTCAGGTCACATTGACTTAAGGGAGGAACACGGCAACCGACCTGTTAGCACAAGCTATCAGGTCTAACTCACACCCACCCACATCTACTCATGTATTTATCCAACCTATTTTTAAAGCTACACAACGTTCTGGCCTCTATAACGGTACTTGGGAGTTTGTTCCACTCATCCACAACTCTATTACCAAACCAGTACTTTCCTATATCCCTCCTGAATCTGAATTTTTCCAACTTAAAACCATTGCTGCGAGTCCTGTCTAGGCTAGATATTTTCAGCACACTATTTACATCCCCTTTATTTATTCCTGTCTTCCACTTATAAACCTCAATCATATCCCCCCTAATTCTACGTCTTTCTAGAGAGTGCAGTTTCAGGGCCCTTAGTCTATCCTCATAGGGAAGGTTTCTGATACATGGGATCATCTTTGTCATCCTCCTTTGTACATTTTCCAGAGAATTTATATCCATTCTGTAATACGGTGACCAAAACTGTGCAGCATAATCTAAATGAGGCCTAACCAAGGATGTATAGAGTTGAAGAACAACCTGAGGACTCCTATTATTTATGCTTCTTGATATGAAGCCAAGGATTCTATTAGCTTTATTGCGAACACTTATGCACTGTTGTCTTGGTTTCAGATTACTGCTAACCAGAACTCCTAAATCTTTTTCGCAATCCGTAATATTAAGATCTACATTATTTAGTTTATATGTGGCATGGTTATTGTCCTGTCCAACATTTAGAACTTTGCATTTGTCTATATTAAACTGCATCTGCCACTTCTCCGACTACTGCATCAGTCTATTCAAATCTTCCTGGAGTGCTCGAATGTCCTCGTCAGAATGAATTCGACGGCCTATTTTGGTGTCATCGGCAAACTTGCCGATGTCGCTCTTTATGCCCTCATCTATGTCGTTTATGTAGATTGTGAACAGCAGGGGGCCCAACACTGACCCCTGTGGAACGCCGCTCGTGACGCTTCCCCACTCTGATTTCTCCCCATTTATGCAAACTCTCTGCTGCCTATTTGTCAACCATGCCTCTATCCAGGAAAAAATTTCTCCTCCTATTCCATGTGCTTTAATTTTCCTCAATAGTCTCTGATGTGGGACCCTGTCAAAAGCCTTACTGAAGTCCATATACACAATATCATATTCATTACCATGATCTACCTCCTCAAATACCTTAGTGAAAAAAGTTAATAAATTCGTAAGGCAGGAACGCCCCTTTGTAAAACCATGCTGAGATTCGTTGATTAATTTATGCTTTTCAAGGTGGCTACGAACTGCCTCGGCAATTATTGATTCCATAAATTTTCCCACTATGGAGGTTAGGCTTATTGGTCTATAGTTCGAAGCTAAGGACCTGTCACCTGTTTTGAAAATAGGTATCACATTTGCCATTTTCCACTTATCTGGCACCATGCCAGTTTGTAGTGATATGTTGAAAAGATTAGCCAAAGGTGTGCTAAGCTCCTCTTTACATTCCTTTAGAACCCTTGCATACAGTTCATCAGGGCCTGGGGATTTGTTAGGTTTTAATTTATCTATTTGCCTAAGGACCATGTCACTTGTGACCCTAATAGTGCACAGTTTATTATCGTCCTGTTCTACATAATTTATCATTACTGGAATATCGCTGGTATCCTCCTGTGTAAAAACTGAGAGGAAGTATGTGTTAAAAATTCTACACATTTCCTTATCACTGTCAGTGAGCTGACCCGAGGAACTTTTGAGTGGGCCTATCTTGTCCCTGATCTTACTTCTGTATACCTGAAAGAATCCTTTTGGGTTAGTCTTCGATTCTCTTGCAACTTTAACCTCATAATCTCTTTTTGCTTTTCTAATTCCCTTTTTTATTTCTCTCTTTAACTGAATATATCGATTTCTTAATTGCCCCTCTCCTCTTTTGATTTGCCTATATATGCCTCTCTTTTGACCAATCAGATATTTTAATCTATTGTTCATCCATTTAGGATCATTTTTGTTTGATCTGATTTCCCTATTTGGAACATAATTTGACTGAGCAGCTAGAACTATGCCCTGGAAAGCATCATATCGGCAACCATCACCACCTACCTGACCCCTAGTCAGGTCATTCCAGTTCAGCCCACCTAAGTAATTTTTCAGTCCTATGAAATCAGCCAAGCGAAAGTCAGGGACGGAGACTTGATTGCCATTATTAGGGGAATTCCATGATATGTTAAAACTGAGTGATTTGTGATCACTCTCCCCAAGCTCATCATTAACCTCAAGATTATTAATTAGTGTTTCCCTACTGGCAAGAACCAAGTCAAGGAGGTTATTTCCCCTAGTTGGCTCTGTCACAAACTGTTTTAAAAAAACAATCCTGGATCGTATCAAGAAAGTCACCCGACTCTAAATTTCCTGTCAAATTGCTCCAGTCAATCTGTCTATAGTTGAAATCTCCCATTAGCACAACATTTTCGTATGTAGATGCCTTACGAATTTCGTCCCATAGAAGTTTACTGCACTCCCTATCAAGATTTGGGGCCCTGTAAATCACACCCAAAATTAGTTTTTCTCGGCCCTCGAGAAGCTGTAACCAAACAGATTCAGTGGCTGACGCTTCTAATTTAATATCTTGTCTAACACAACAATTTAAATTGTCTCTGACATACATCGCTACTCCACCACCTTTCCTGTTGACCCTGTCAGTGTGGAATAATTTATAGCCTTGTATGTGACATTCAGAGGGCATCTCTCTATCTTTCAGATTGAGCCAGGTCTCTGTTATAGCAATAATATCTATGTTTCCTGCACTTGCAATTAATCTTAGCTCATCTATCTTATTTCTAACACTCCTGCTATTAGTATAGTAAACCTTAAGGGAGCCAGTCCCCTGCTGCCCTCTGCTGTCCCCACCCGTCCGCTGACCCGCTCCACCGTCCTTATTCATAACTTCATGCTGAATGCCTTTTATACATTTACTGTTTCCAACCCTAGTGTTGCAACCTGCTTGTTTCCCACACACACCCATACCTCTATCTTCCATCAGTTTAAAATCATAGGCATTTCACCAATGGCCTTCTCAATCGAGTCTGCAAGTGCTACCACCCCTGGTAGCACTGACTGTACCTTCAGTCAGCTGACTGTACCTTCAGTCAGCTGACTGTACCTTCAGTCAGCTGACTGTACCTTCAGTCAGCTGACTGTACCTTCAGTCAGCTGACTGTACCTTCAGTCAGCTGACTGTACCTTCAGTCAGCTGACTGTACCTTCAGTCAGCTGACTGTACCTTCAGTCAGCTGACTGTACCTTCAGTCAGCTGACTGTACCTTCAGTCAGCTGACTGTACCTCCAGCCAGCTGACTGTACCTCCAGCCAGCTGACTGTATTTTCAGTAGGCTGACTGTACCTCCAGTCAGCTGATAGTACCTTCAGTCAGTTTCAGTTGTACTTACCTCTTTGTGGTTGCAGGGGTCGATTCACAGCTCGACCCCTGCAAACACAGCTGTGAGGACAACACAGGTAAGGAGATGTAAAACAAATATTATAGCAAATAAACAGGAATTAAAACAATATAAGGAGAAAGTACTAATATAAGTAAACAAACATGGAAATAACTAAAAACAAACACAGCTAAATAAAAGCAAGAACAGACGAATGATCCTCAACAAGTGCAGCTGCCATGACACTCGTACATGTACACACAACCACACACACACATCACATCTCCTGAAGCGCACATCAACCAAATAACTGCTGCAGCATATGGGCGCCTGGCAAACCTCAGAACAGCATTCCGACATCTTAATAAGGAATCGTTCAGGACCCTGTACACCGTGTACGTTAGGCCCATATTGGAGTATGCGGCACCAGTTTGGAACCCACACCTAGCCAAGCATGTAAAGAAACTAGAGAAAGTGCAAAGGTTTGCAACAAGACTAGTCCCAGAGCTAAGAGGTATGTCCTATGAGGAGAGGTTAAGGGAAATCAACCTGACGACACTGGAGGACAGGAGAGATAGGGGGGACATGATAACGACTTACAAAATACTGAGAGGAATTGACAAGGTGGACAAAGACAGGATGTTCCAGAGACTGGACACAGTAACAAGGGGACACAGTTGGAAATTGAAGACACAGATGAATCAAAGGGATGTTAGCAAGTATTTCTTCAGCCACAGAGTAGTCAGGAAGTGGAATAGTTTGGGAAGCGATGTAGTGGAGTCAGGATCCATACATAGCTTTGAGCAGAGGTGTGATAAAGCTCACGGCTCAGGGAGAGTGACCTAGTAGCGATCAGTGAAGAGGCGGGGCCAGGAGCTCGGACTCGACCCCTGCAACCTCAACTAGGTGAGTACAACTATGTGAGTACACACACACACACACACACACACACACACACACACACACACACACACACACACACACACACAATAAGACAGAGTTAGGAAAAAGTTTGTTTTCTGCTTACCCCATAGAAATGCCACCATTTGAAACATTACTTAAATACATACATGCAGACCGAGCATGGTACATATGCTCACTGTGCATAAGTTACACACACACACACACACACACACAATTAGACAGACAAAATGGTAACTAACACACACACACACACACACACACACACACACACACACACACACACACACACACCTACACACCTACACACACACACAACAGGCCTAGTGTCTAATCGACATGTGCCTAGGACAAAATGGTAACTAACCTACACACCTACACACACACAACAGGCCTAGTGTCTAATCGACATGTGCCTAGGACAAAATGGTAACTAACACAATTAGACAGACAAAATGGTAACTAACACACACACACACACACACACACACACACACACACACACACACACACACACACAAACACACACACACACCTACACACACACAACAGGCCTAGTGTCTAATCGACATGTGCCTAGGACAAAATGGTAACTAACCTACACACCTACACACAACAGGCCTAGTGTCTAATCGACATGTGCCTAGGACAAAATGGTAACTAACTAACACACACACACACACACACACACACACACACACACAGGGTCAAGAGCTGTGAATCGATCCCTGCAACCACATATAGGTGAGTGTAAAGACACACACACATACACACACACACCCAGAAAGCTCGTGGAGCAGGAAGAGTGACCTAGTAGCGACCAGTGAAGAGGCGGGGCCAGGAGCTGTGGATCGACCCTTGCAACCACAAGCAGGTGAGTCCAACTAGGTGAGTACAGGAAGGAAACAACGTGAGTTGGCACGTGATGAAGTGTCAGAGTGGGTGCACGTGTTGAGTGGAGTTCCACAAATCGTCAGTTCTACGTCCGGTGCTGTTTCTAGTATATGTGAATGACATGACGGAAGGGATGGACTCAGAGGTGTCACTGTTCATAGACAATGTGAAGCTAATGAGGAGAAAACAAGTGGACGAGGATCAGGTAAGCCTACATGGGGATCTGGACAGGCTGCAGGCAGGGTCCGACAAATGGCTTCTGGAGTTTAACCCCAGCAAGTACAAGGTTATGAAGCTTGGGGAAGGACAAAGAAGACCGCAGACGGAGTACAGCCTTGGAGGTCAAAGTCTGCAAAACTCACTCAAGGAAAAGGACCTTGGAGTGAGCATCATACCAAGCACATCTGAGGCGCACATCAACCAAATAACCACTGCAGCATATGGGCTCCTGACAAACCTAAGTAAGGAGTCATTCACAACACTGTACACTGTGTACGTCAGGGCCACTTTGGAATATGCAGCACCAGTATGAAGCCCACACTTGGTCAAACACGTCAAGAAATTAGAGGAAGTGCAAAGGTTTGCAACAAGACTAGTCCCGGATCTAAAGGATATGTTCTACGAGGAGAGGTTATGGGAAACCAACCTCACGACACTGGAGGGCAGGAGGGATAGGGGGGACATGATAACGACGTATAAAATAAGGAGAGGAATTGACAAGGTGGATAGGGACAGGATGTTTCAGAAATGTGACACAGCAACAAGGGGTCACAACTGGAAGTTGAAAACTCAGATGAGTCACAGAGATGTTAGGAAGTATTTCTTCAGTCAAAGAGCTGTCAGGAAGTGGAACAATCTGGAGAGTGAAGTAGTGGATGCCGGGTTCATACATTACTTTAAGAAGAGGTACGATAATGCTCAGGGAGCAGGGAGAGTAAACCTCGTAACGACCAGCGAAGAGGCGGGACCAGGAGCTGTGAATCGATCCCTGCAATCACAAATAGGTGAGTACAAATAGTTGAGTACACACACACACACACACACACACACACACACACACACACACACACACTTGTGTCTTTCAGTGTACATACACCCAATTAAATACTCGACTGGTAGTGTACAGGACAAATACGCCCTTAATGACCCTCAGGTAGTCAATAGGCTTTAAACCTAATCCCATTCCTTGGATCAAAAACCCTCTTAACTTGCATGCCCTTACTCCGTCTAATGTTGCATCCAAAACACGCTTATCAATGTTGTTTGGTCACTACATCGAGGTCACGGGTCAAAGGTTATCCTGGATAGGTAGGTCATCGCCGAGCTACGTCAGTAAGGTTACTAGGGGTCACCTAGAGGTCAAACGGGAACATCAATAAAGCTGTAAGTTGTAGTGTGTGTGTGAAGGGTCAGGAGGTGGGGGTTTGACCTCTATCAGCATGGTATGTGACCTCGTGTTGTTGATCGATTACTGTGGGAGTCTGGGGTCATCTCAGGTCAACTCAGCTTCACATGACCTCGTATGTTTCAAACCCGTTTTGTTGTCAAGAGTAATATTACGTAAACTAACTATAGGAGAAGGATTGAGGTGTGAGGGGAGTTTGACCCTTGTACCTATGAGTGAGGGGAGTTTGACCCTTGTACCTATGAGGAGTGAGGGGAGTTTGACCCTTGTACCTATGAGGAGTGAGGGGAGTTTGACCCTTGTACCTATGAGGAGTGAGGGGAGTTTGACCCTTGTACCTATGAATGAGGGGGTGACCCCTCAATGTACCTACCAGGAGAGTGAGGGGAGTTTGATCTTTATTGTACTTAACTATGGCTGAGGGGAGTTTCACCCTCTTAAATCTACTTGTAAAAGTAAGGGGAGGGTGACCCCCTTGTTATTGTTGCACTATAAGGGGGGGAACGACTCATTGTACGCCAGAATTGACGATTATGACGAGGTCAACCTTGGGTCATGCTCTGGAGATGAGGTCAAGAGGTCAGAGGTTACAATCACCGGCCTCCCTCTCTCTCTCTCTCTCTCTCTCTCTCTCTCTCACACACACACACACACACACACAGACCACCCTTTATTCAGACAACCAGTCAACCACGTATACGTCCGGTCAACCCACCCATCTATTCAAACATTCCCTACAGCCACCTCAACCTGCAGTACATCTATCTGTACAACCAATAACACATCTATTTATGCGTCTACTCGTCCATTTCTTCAAATATCACTCAAACCAACAATGCACAAATCAAATCAACCATCTATGTAACTACTCAACCATTTACCGACTCAGCCAACCATCAGCTCAAGCACCCATTCAACCAACTACCCATTTAAACATTCACCCATTCAACCAACTAGCCATTCACTCACCCATTCAACCAACTAGCCATTCACTCACCCATTCAACTATTTACCCACTTAAAAAATCGACGTTTTAATCAGTTATTCAATCAAACAATCGCCCATTCAACCAACCTCACTATCTACTCAACAATCCCTCTAACCACTAAACAATTTCTTCAGCGATTCAACCAACTCTTCAAGTCAACGCCCTCATGGACCGGGCCGCGGGGGCGTTGATCCCCGGAATAACTTCCAGGTAACCTCCAGGTAACCATTCACCCAAGTCTGAAACCACCTCTCCATCCCACCACCTGTATCACAAACCTACATACAATGTAGGTGTGTGATACTGTGAGGACCCTTCAGTAGGGACCCCTACCCTCCTCCGAGGCTATGGGTCCCTACAGTGTGCACTTGCGGCGGCTCCCGTATATCTGGAGGGGGTTTCGGGGGTCAACGCCCACATAGCCCGGTCCGTGACCAGTTCACTACGTGACTCACGAAATCGTAATGACACGATTGCAAACAAACCATACCACGGGGAGGGGGGGGGGGTTGAACCCGCGGTCAGAGAATCTCAAAACTCCAGACCGACTCTCTGAGCGCGGGTTCAAACCCCACCCGTGGTATGATCAGTTCACTACAATAGTTTTATTACCAGATTTTCTACGTTCATTTCTTAACGTTTATAAATATTACCCTAAGTTGCTCCAGGTTGATGCAAATCTCTCTCTCTCTCTCTCTCTCTCTCTCTCTATATATATATATATATATATATATATATATATATATATATATATATATATATATATATATATATATATATATATATATATATATATATATATATATATATATATATATATATACATGGAGTTTACCTGGAGAGAGTTCCGGAGGTGATAAATTAGACACATGTGCAACTCTTGGGTATCTTTATTGAGGAAACGTTTCGCCACACAGTGGCTTCATCAGTCCATACGTAGGAGAAACTTGAAGAACAGGAGGAGAATGAGGTAATCAGTCCCTCAACCTTGAGTCGATGTGTTCAGTCCATCAATCTTGAATAGATTGATGGACAGGAGGAGAATCAGGTAATCAGTCCCTCAACCTTGAGTCGATGTGTTCAGTCCATCAATCTTGAATAGATTGATGGACAGGAGGAGAATGAGGTAATCAGTCCCTCAACCTTGAGTCGATGTGTTCAGTCCATCAATCTTGAATAGATTGATGGACAGGAGGAGAATGAGGTAATCAGTCCCTCAACCTTGAGTCGATGTGTTCAGTCCATCAATCTTGAATAGATTGATGGACTGAACACATCGACTCAAGGTTGAGGGACTGATTACCTCATTCTCCTCCTGTTCTTCAAGTTTCTCCTACGTATGGACTGATGAAGCCACTGTGTGGCGAAACGTTTCCTCAATAAAGATACCCAAGAGTTGCACATGTGTCTAATTTATCAACATGTCGGTTCTCTGAACCATTCACCTACAAAGTTCCGGGGGTCAACGCCCTCGCGGCCCGGTCTGTGACCAGGCCTCATGGTGGATCAGGGCCTGAATAAGAGGATTTAAAAAATCGGTAGCGGCACGTCTGGCGACTCAGTTGCTTAGTTGCAACAGGAAACGTTCAAATCTGCACGAGAATGGGTTGCTAAGTAACGAAAGTGAGAATTTCACTGTTGATAAGACAGTGAGATGGGTGACTTATACACGACAATTAAACAGTAATGAAATAACTGTATACCACTACTACTACTACTAATAATAATAATAATAATTATAATAATCTTCATTTCTACATGTACAAGGTACCAAAGTGGGCTCTATTTTTTCTAATCGCCTCTATGTAACATTCCATTTATTTCCGTTGTGGTACGTTATAATTAACAAAGTTTTAATCTAACCCAAGTTAAATAACGATAAGTTGACGAATTTTCTTAAAACAGTTAGAAAGCGACGTTATATAAGACAGGAGGGTCTGGCGTCAGAGTTTGCATAAATGGGGAGAAATCAGAGTGGGGAAGCGTCACGAGCGGTGTTCCACAGGGGTCAGTGTTGGGCCCCCTGCTGTTCACAATCTACATAAACGACATAGATGAGGCATAAAGAGCGACATCAGCATGTTTGCCGATGACACCAAAATAGGCCGTCGAATTCATTCTGACGACGACATTAGAGCACTCCAGGAAGATTTGAATAGACTGATGCAGTGGTCGGAGAAGTGGCAGATGCAGTTTAATATAGACAAATGCAAAGTTCTAAATGTTGGACAGGACAATAACCATGCCACATATAAACTAAATAATGTAGATCTTAATATTACGGATTGCGAAAAAGATTTAGGAGTTCTGGTTAGCAGTAATCTGAAACCAAGACAACAGTGCATAAGTGTTCGCAATATAGCTAATAGAATCCTTGGCTTCATATCAAGAAGCATAAATAATAGGAGTCTTCAGGTTGTTCTTCAACTCTATACATCCTTGGTTAGGCCTCATTTAGATTATGCTGCACAGTTTTGGTCACCGTATTACAGAATGGATATAAATGCTCTGGAAAATGTACAAAGGAGGATGACAAAGTTGATCCCATGTATCAGAAACCTTCCCTGTGAGGATAGACTGAGGACCCTGAATCTGCACTCTCTAGAAAGACGTAGAATTAGGGGAATATGATTGAGGTGTATAAATGGAAGACAGGAATAAATAAAGGGGATGTAGTGTGCTGAAAATATCTAGCCTAGACAGGACTCGCAGCAATGGTTTTAAGTTGGAAAAATTCAGATTCAGTGGTGATGTGTACTTAGCTCAGTGGTGACGTGTACTTAGCTCAGTGGTGACGTGTACTTAGCTCAGTGGTGACGTGTACTTAGCTCAGTGGTGACATGTACTTAGTTCAGTGGTGACGTGTACTTAGCTCTGTGAAGACCTGTTTGTGTGCTCTGTGAATCTCAACGAGGATGCCCTCTCTTGAGCAACTTTACCAGCAGCTGAGAGAGGAGCTCAGAGTTGCTAAGCTGGAGATACGGCAATTAACGGAGGAGAACAAGAGGATTTGTAGTAATCCTCCTGTTGTGAGTCCCCAGGTTAAGAGGGGAGCTTGGTCAGTGGCCGGGCAACATGGAACCAAGCTGAGGATCAAGAAAACGGTTGGAGAGGCAGAAACAACGAGAAACCAGAAGACTACCGTGGAAACTTCCAACCCATTCTCCGTGCTACCTGACGAATGTGAGTGTTCTACTGGGAATGCCACAACGAGCACCAAGGAAGCATTGGCAGACGTGAGTGAGACATCCCTAGAAACCCCAACGAAGACCATCGAGAATGTCTTGACGAATTCCACAAGTGGTGTAATGCTACCTGACGAATGTGAGTCGACTACTGGGAGCATCACAAAGGACGACACCAAGGAAGGTAAAAACATTGTTGTTGTTGGGGATAGCCAAGTTAGGTACATGGATAGGGCATTCTGCTTGAAGGATAGTAGGAGGCAGAGTGTGTGTTTTCCTGGGGCTGGGATGAAGGATATTGTTAGCCGTCTGGATGACATCATGAGAGGTAATGGGAGCAATCCTATTATCTGTCTCAATGCTGGAGGCAACGATGTTGGCAGACGTAGGAGTGAGGACCTGATTAGCAGGTATAGGTCAGCAATAGAGATAATTAGGAGGAAGGGTGGGAAACCTGTCATATGTGGCATTTTGCCAAGGAGAGGAGTTGGAAATGAATGGTTGTCCAGAGCAATTGGTGTCAATTGCTGGCTGGACAAATACTGTAAGGAAAATGCGGTAACATTCATTGACAACTAGGACTTCTTCTATGGCAGAAATGACATGTATGCCAGGGATGGGGTTCACTTATCTAGGTGTGGGGTGGGAGCACTGGCTAACGCAGTGGAGGGAGCTGTTAGGTCTTTAAACTAGGAATAGTTAGTGGTATGGGTTTCGGCGGGAAAACTGTGAAGTCGCAGGGTAGTAATATGAGTACTAGGAGAACTAGTAATAGGCAAAATGAGGTGGATATTGGAAAGCCAGTGGCACTAATTGACAAGGACAGTAATAGGTTTAGTGGAATAACAGAAACGAGCAGGAAGGGTAAAGAGAACGGAGGGTCTTTAAATATTTATTACACAAATAGTCGCAGTGCTAGGAATAAGATGGATGAGTTGAGACTAGTTGCTAGTGCAGGTAACATTGATGTATTTGCCATTACTGAGACGTGGTTTAATTAAAAAAGTCGGGACATGCCTACAGAATGTCACATTCAGGGTTTTAAATTGTTCCAAGTAGATAGAAGTGTCGGGAAGGGGGGTGGGGTGGCATTGTATGTCCGAGATCGCTTGAACTGTTGCATAAAAACGGGTATTAAGTCTGAAGTAACACATACAGAGTCTGTTTGGATAGAATTTTCAGAGGGGCATGAAAAATTAATTTTAGGTGTGATATACCATCCCCCAAATTTAGATAGGGACCAGGGGAGACAACTATGGGAGGAAATTGTTAGGGCCACAAGGCACGATAATGTAGTAATTCTAGGAGACTTTAACTTTAGTCATATTGATTGGAATTTCTTGACTGGGAATTTAGAATCATACGACTTCTTAGAAGTAGTTCAGGATTGTTTTTTGAAGCAGTTTGTGACTGAACCTACAAGGGGTAATAACCTGCTTGACTTAGTTCTGGCAAACAATGAATCCCTTGTTAATAATTTAGAAGTTTCAGAGGAACTGGGTGCTAGCGACCACAAATCAATTACATTTAGCATTGAATGGAAGTATGATAGTACGGATAACTCAGTAACAGTCCCAGATTTTCGCTTAGCAGATTACGATGGGCTTAGAGAACACTTATCATCTGTTGACTGGGGTAACGAAGAGAGCTATCACTATGACAGTTTTCTGAACACAATACATGCTGCTCAGAGAACGTTTATCCCTTATAAAGAAATTAGATCAAATAGAAATGACCCAAAATGGATGAATAATAGGCTGAAATATCTACTAGGGCATAAGAAAGGAATTTATAGGCATATCAAAAGAGGCGAGGGTCATCTTATGAATCAGTATATTGACATTAAGAGGGACATTAAAAAGGGGATGAGAAAAGCTAAAAGGGACTATGAAATTAAAGTTGCTAGGGATTCTAAAACTAACCCAAAAAGTTTTTTACAGGTATATAGAACAAAAGTTAGAGATAAGATAGGTCCCCTTAAAATTAACTATGGGCATCTTACTGACAAAGAGAATGAAATGTGCTCGATTTTAAATAATTATTTTCTCTCGGTTTTTACACAGGAAGACACTAATAATATTCCGGTAATTAATTTTTATAGTGGGCCAGAAGAAGATAAATTATGTAACATCACAGTCACTAGTGAAATGGTTGTGAAGCAGATAGACCTACTGAAGCAAAATAAGTCACCGGGTCCTGATGAGGTTTTTTCAAGGGTTCTTAAGGAATGCAAAATGGGAGTATGTGAACCATTAACTAATATTTTTAATTTATCTCTTCAAACAGGTGTAGTGTCTGATATGTGGAAGATGGCTAATGTAATTCCTATTTTTAAAACAGGGGACAAGTCGTCACCGTCAAATTACCGCCCAATAAGCCTGACCTCAATTGTAGGCAAATTACTAGAGTCAATTATAGCTCAGATTATAAGAAGCCATCTCGATAAGCATAGCTTGATTAATGATACTCAGCATGGATTCACAAGAGGCTGGTCTTGTCTAACTAATTTATTAACTTTCTTCAGTAAAGCGTTTGAGGCTGTTGACCACGATAAAGAATTTGATATTATTTACTTAGATTTTAGTAAGGCATTTGATAGAGTTCCACACCAAAGACTGTTAAAGAAAGTGGCAGCTCATGGCATTGGGGGAAGGGTGCTCTCGTGGATCGAATCATGGCTCACAGACAGGAAGCAGAGTGTGTCCATAAATGGGGTTAAATCTGAGTGGGGATCAGTAACAAGTGGCGTTCCACAGGGATCGGTCTTGGGCCCGTTGTTGTTTATAATATATATCAATGATCTTGATGAAGGAATTACTAGTGATATGAGCAAATTCGCCGATGTCACGAAGATAGGTAGGATAATTGATTCAAACGTAGATGTTAGGGAACTTCAGGAGGATTTAGACAAACTCTACTCTTGGTCAGAAAAGTGCCAGATGCAGTTCAATGTAGATAAATGCAAGGTTCTGAAGCTCGGGAGTGTCCATAACCCTAGCACTTATATGTTAAATGATGTAGAACTTAGCCATACAGATTGCGAAAAGGACTTGGGGGTTATGGTGAGCAGCAACCTTAAACCAAGACAGCAATGCCTAAGCGTACGTAATAAGGCAAATAGGTTACTGGGATTTATATCAAGAAGTGTAAGCAACAGAGGTCCAGAGGTCATACTGCAGCTTTATACATCATTAGTAAGGCCTCACCTAGATTATGCAGCTCAGTTCTGGTCTCCATATTACAGAATGGACATAAATTCGTTAGAAAACATTCAGCGTAGGATGACTAAATTAATACATAGCATTAGAAATCTTCCTTATGAAGAACGATTGAAGACTCTTAAGTTACATTCACTTGTTAGACGAAGAATGAGGGGAGACCTGATCGAAGTGTATAAGTGGAAGATAGGTATTAATAAAGGGGATATTAATAAGGTCTTGAGGATGTCTCTCCAAGAGAGAACCCGCAGTAATGGATTTAAATTAGATAAGTTTAGATTTAGAAAGGACATAGGAAAGTATTGGTTTGGAAATAGGGTAGTAGAGTGGAACAGTCTACCTAGTTGGGTTATTGAGGCTGGGACTTTGGGTAGTTTCAAATTTAGGTTGGATAAGTACATGAGTGGGAGCGGTTGGATTTGAGTGGGACTTTCACATCAGAGCTTATTTCTTGGGTGGCATTGAAAATTGGGTTGGGCAAATGTTTTGTTAGTGGGATGAATTGTAAAGGACCTGCCTAGTATGGGCCAACAGGCCTCCTGCAGTGTTCCTCCTTTCTTATGTTCTTATACCTACTGTCACTTTAGCTTGGGTTTTATCTTAGCGTTAAAGTACATAATACCACTTCAAATATAAAACAAAACTCTACACTCGAGCTTAAAGCAGGTTTAAATGAACTCTCGAAGGTTTTGCAAGCGGATAAAACAGGTTTGATAATCTCTCCAGGAATTCTACAAAGTGTATAACAATAACTGAACGAAAATGAACGACGATAGCGACGATAGCGCAAAAATTATTTCTTGGAAAGATGTTTGTAAACAGCCTAGTAAGTTTATTCAGATATACACAAATATAGTTACAGCCTAGTAAGTTTATTCAGATATACGCAAATATAGTTACATTATCATACATAGCAGCGTATGTGTAGACAACCCAGGATACCCCCCCCCCCCAAAAAAAAAAGTCAGATGAAGTGACTGTGAAGGCTTACTCAGCCCTGTAACAACTTCAGACAGTATTACCCAGGCTGGCTCCTCCTCAGGAAAATTAGTGAATAGAAAAAGAAATAATAACAGACAAACATAAACACTTTATTATGTAGAAAATATAAAATATAAAACACTTAAATATGAAATATTAATACTACATTAAAGAAAATGAAAAAGGAAAAATATAAATGATAACTGAATTCAACGCTAATTTAACACTTGGGTGTCTGGTGTTGGTGACACTGCTTGTTGAAATCGTAGCCGTTGCTGATGATGGGGGGGGAGGGGTCGCAGGTGTTGGTGACCACCACTGGCTAGTTCTTCACAGATTAACGCCGTGAGTAGTATCCCGATGACAGGAAAGCAGGTTCTTTACCGCTGCAATGATGTGGGGTTACGTCCTGCAATTTCATACAGGTGCATAGGTACTTAAATGCAAAATGGGGAAGTCTCTGGACGTTAGTCCTTCTCCTGTTCTTCTCGTTGATTGATAGGTGACCCTCACTGTCATCCAAGAGTAGTGTTGGGAGCTGCGAGTCGAGTGATTTACTGTTTGACCAGAGCCCCACACGTCACCTTTCGGGGGGGGGGGGAAGAGGGAGGGGAAGGGATAGCGGGAGCTAGACTGACCCTACCTTAACAAGCAGCCGGCAGTCAAACTATCACTTTCAGGGAGGGGGAAAAAAGGCGGGAAAAACGGGAGCTTGACTTACCCTACCTTAACTAGTAGCCGGTAATGAAACTATCGTTACTATATCTCTACTCCTATCTATTGAACTTTTCCCTCACACTCCCCCATACCAAGACTTATAGTCAAGGAGTATAAGAAGAATAGGCGAGGAAAAAGTTCTAACATGTGGAAGTCGCGTAAGGCAACAAATCTTCTACTGACTGTCACGACTTAACCAGTCAGAGAAATAATTGGATGAACCATTGATATACACAATATGGAACTTAAAAGCCTGGAGTGCCAATGTCCACCTCAAGAGGCGACTGTTGGTTCCCTTAAAAGTTTCTAGGTATATCAAAGGTTTGTGGTCCATTTCTAAAATGAATTCTTTTCCCAGCAAATAAAATTTAAGTTTGGTGATACCCCACACAAGGGCTAGACATTCCTTTTCTATTGTGGAGTATCTTGTTTCTGCGGGAAGGAGTTTCCGGCTTAGGAAGCATACCATCATGGTATTGTAGTAACATCGCACCTAAGCCAGTATTGGAGGCATCAGTTCTCAAACAAAATGTTTTATTAATATCAGGAATCTTAAGTATAGGGTCCTTCGAAAAGATACTTTTAGTCTCATTAAACTTATCCCGAGCTACATCGCAAAGTTCAAGAGGTTCCTTCACAGACTTTTTAAGGAAGTCGGATAAGATGCCTGTAAGATCAGTAAGGTTCGGGATAAACCGTGCATAAAAATTTACAGAACCAAGAAAGCTTCGCATGAGCTTCTTGGTTTTGGGGAATTTAAATTCTAATAAAGCTTTGATCTTACTGGGGAGAGGCTGCAGAGAGTTATTAGAAAGTATCAGTCCAAGATATCTAATCTTGTTATACCCAAGGAAGCATTTCTTCGGCTTGGCAGTGAGGCCATGTGAGCGTAACCTACGCAAAACTGATGTTAATGTTTGGACATGTTTGCCCCACGTAGATGTCATTACGTAAATGTTATCAAAATAAACTGAAACATTTGGCCTATTACCCAAGACCTTTCTCATCAGTCTCACGTAGGTAGCACAGGCAGTTACCAAACCGAAGGGCATAGTTCTATACTGCATCAGTCCTTGGTGTGTAGGAAAAGCGGTGTACTGCTTAGAAGAAGGATCTAACATTACTTGATGATATGCCTGCGCAATATCAATCTCTGAAAAGAAGGAAGCGTCATAAAATTTGTGTAGATCACTATCTATTAAGGGCATAGGCTCAGCATCCCACCGAGTTATAGCATTAAGGCCTCTGCAGTCAATAGCAAGTCTATATGAATTATCCTCCTTCTTAACCATGACTACTGGTGAGCAATATGCAGATACTGAAGGTTCAATGATCCTTAGTTTTAATAATTTGTCTACCTCTCGGTCAAATGCATCCCTAAGGTGAACTGGAACTGGGTATAATTTCCGTTTGATAGGATTGTCCGTCACTAAGTCAATCTTATGGACTACCGTGGAGGTAACACCTGGAATATCAGTAAAGATGTCTGAAAAGTTACTCACACATTGAAGTAGTTCATGTCTCTTATGGTCATCCAAAGATTCATTAATATTAATGTTGGTTGCGTCCGAGTGGTCAAGAGTCACCAAGTCATGTAGTTCTTCATCATAGTCTAAGTTAGAGGTGTCAATTACGCACACTTTACATTCTTCAGTTGTCTTATCAAGTTCGTGTGGAAAAACTAAGTCAAAGTTATTAAGGCACTTAACCGAATTTCTTCGGTAATATTTCTTAAGGATGTTGATATGATAAAGCTTAGGTTTCCCCTTGACTTCTATGAGGTAGTCAACTTTCCCACAAATTTTTAACACTTTATATGGACCTTTCCATGCTACTAATAATTTATTTGACTTAATCGGCAAAAGTACAAGAACTTCATCTCCTACTTTAAAACTTCTCCTCTGACTTTTGGAGTCAAAATAGGTTTTGTACTGGTCCATTGACAAACTTAAGTTTTTCGAAACTATGTCAGAGGTCTCCTCAAGTTTGGATCTAAGGTCAAGGAGAAATTGGTAAGAAGACTGAACCTCAGCATTTAGAACATAACATAAGAACATAAGAAAGGAGGAACACTGCAGGAGGCCCGCTGGCCCATACTAGGCAGGTCCTTTACAATTCATCCCACTAACAAAACATTTACCCAACCCGATTTTCAATGCTACCCAAGAAATAAGCTCTGATGTGAAAGTCCCACTCAAATCCAACCCTTCCCACTCATGTACTTATCCAACCTAGATTTGAAACTACCCAAAGTCCTAGCCTCAATAACCCAACTAGGTAGACTGTTCCACTCATCAACTACCCTATTTCCAAACCAATACTTTCCTATGTCCTTTCTAAATCTAAACTTATCTAATTTAAATCCATTACTGCGGGTTCTCTCTTGGAGAGACATCCTCAAGACCTTATTAATATCCCCCCTATTAATACCTATCTTCCACTTATACACTTCGATCAGGTCTCCCCTCATTCTTCGTCTAACAAGTGAATGTAACTTAAGAGTCTTCAATCTTTCTTCATAAGGAAGATTTCTGATGCTATGTATTAATTTAGTCATCCTACGCTGAATGTTTTCTAACGAATTTATGTCCATTTTGTAATACGGAGACCAGAACTGAGCTGCATAATCAAGGTGAGGCCTTACTAATGATGTATAAAGCTGCAGTATGACCTCTGGACTTCTGTTGCTTACACTTCTTGATATAAATCCCAGTAATCTATTTGCCTTATTACGTACGCTTAGGCATTGCTGTCTTGGTTTAAGGTTGCTGCTCACCATAACCCCCAAGTCCTTTTCGCAATCTGTATGGCTAAGTTCTACATCATTTAATTTATAAGTACTAGGGTTATGGGCACTCCCAAGCTTCAGAACCTTGCACTTATCTACATTGAACTGCATCTGCCACTTTTCTGACCAAGAATAGAGTTTGTTTAAATCCTCCTGAAGTTCCCTAACATCTACGTTTGAATCAATTATCCTACCTATCTTTGTGTCATCGGCGAATTTGCTCATATCACTAGTAATTCCCTCATCAAGATCATTGATATATATTATAAACAACAACGGGCCCAAGACTGATCCCTGTGGAACGCCACTTGTTACAGATCCCCACTCGGATTTAACCCCATTTATGGACACTCTCTGCTTCCTGTCAGTGAGCCATGACTCGATCCACGAGAGCACTTTTCCCCCAATGCCATGGGCTGCCACTTTCTTTAACAGTCTATGGTGCGGAACTCTATCAAAAGCCTTACTAAAATCTAAGTAAATAATATCAAATTCTTTATTGTGGTCAACAGCCTCAAAAGCTTTACTGAAGAAAGTTAATAAATTAGTTAGACAAGACCGGCCTCTTGTGAATCCATGCTGAGTATCATTAATCAAGCTATGCTTATCGAGATGGCTTCTTATAATCTCAGCTATAATTGACTCTAGTAATTTGCCTACAATTGAGGTCAGGCTTATTGGGCGGTAATTTGACGGTAACGACTTGTCCCCTGTTTTAAAAATAGGAGTTACATTAGCCATCTTCCACATATCAGACACTACACCTGTTTGAAGAGATAAATTAAAAATATTAGTTAATGATTCACAGAGTTCCATTTTGCATTCCTTAAGAACCCTTGAAAAAACCTCATCAGGACCCGGCGACTTATTTTGCTTCAGTCTGTCTATCTGCCTCACAACCATCTCACTAGTGACTGTGATGTTACATAATTTATCTTCTTCTAGCCCACTGTAAAAATTAATTACTGGAATATTGTTAGTGTCTTCCTGTGTAAAAACTGAGAGAAAATAATTATTTAAAATCAAGCACATTTCATTCTCATTGTCAGTAAGGTGCCCATAGTTATTTTTAAGGGGACCTATCTTATCTCTAACTTTTGTTCTATAGACCTCATTAGTCCATAAGTCATGAAGGATGGACAGTGGACCTCTGGCCTGTCTACCATAGAGAAGTTCAAAAGGTGAAAACCCCAAAGAGTCACTGGGAACTTCCCTCATGGCAAACAAAACACAGGGTAGGTAACGATGCCACTCCTTAGGTTTAAGGGAGCAAAGTTTCCTTAAAATGGACTTGAGAATCGAATGCTGGCACTCAATCCTCCCATTACAGCTGGGATGATAGGGTGTGGTGAAGAGAGGCTTCACTCCCAAAAGTTGGTATAGATGTTGCATTAAGTCAGATGTGAATTGTCCCACGGTCAGACAAAATTTCTCTAGGGATGCCCACTCTGGAGAAGATGGACAAAAGGGCTTCAGCCACCTCTGTAGTAGTTATGGTCTTTAAGGGAACGGCTTCAGGGAAACTCGAAGCATAATCAACTAATGTTAATATATATCTATGTCCCCCAGATGAAAGTGGAGATAAAGGACCAACGATGTCAATAGCTACTCTTTCAAACGGTACCGTAAAGATAGGCATTTTGACCATAGGTACTCGCCTGGTACCTCAGGAGGATGACAGTTGGCAAACTTTACACGATCTACAATAGGTAGCGATATCCGAGGACATTTTTGGCCAAAAATAAGTTTCCCTAATTTTATTTAAAGTTTTACGATGCGAGAAATGTCCGGCCACTGGCAGGTCATGAGCCATTTTAAGAACAGTCTCTCTGCATTGACTTGGAACAACTAAGATGGAATAGTCTATCTCATCTGAATTTAATTTGAATACTGACTTGCACAAGATATCTTTTACATATTCAAATTTATATGAAAAGTTTTTCCTTTGGATAACTTGATTTTGTTTAGCAGCATTATGGCAATTCTGAAGAGAAGGGCAATTACGTTGTAAATTGACAAAGGAATCCTTCGATATATCTAAAGGCTTAAAGTCAGGGAAAATCAAAGGATGGACAGTAGGAGAAGCCTGGGCTTTGGTCTGAGCCCTAGTCAAGACATTTATGGTATCGGAGGTGATATCTTCACTTTCATCTAACAAGTGAACCGGTGATCCTACTACCTCGCTTTCGAGAGTAGCATCACTGGTTTTTAATCCCACATGAATCTCACGAGACATTGTCTCATCTGAACTTTCGAGGGGCTTCTCCGACTCTACAGGAAGAGGATCTGAAACACTTATATCCATCTTTGGTGATGAAAGGTCAACCTCAGAAGGAAGAATGGCACCTTTAACATTACCTATTAGTACGGAGCAAGAAGTGATGGGAGCTAGTACGGTTTCAGACCAACCTGTGAACCATTTAGACCTAATGTAACAACGGATGGTAGGAAAAGTGTCTGTACGGCCCAAGTAGTCTGAAAGTATAGCAGAGGAATGAGTTTCTTTAAGGTTAGGGAACAGCTTATCAGAAATTACTATACATGTGCATCCAGTGTCTCGTAAAATGGTAGATACATTAAGTCCATTAACTGTTCCTGAACAGAAGGGTGCTTGGTCATTACAGTCTTAAAACATCTTCCAACTTTTTGGACCTTCTTAGGACAATCTGGACGTTTATGTCCCTTAACACCACACAAATGACAAACAGGAATAAAAGAAGTCATTTTACTTTCCACTAGAGGCTTTGATTTCTTAAGGTCTGATGAACCCTTGCCCTTAGGGTTCGATCCCTTTAGGTTTTTATAGGAATTGTGAGCCTCAGCATACAGGTCAGCAGCCTCAGCAACTTCCTCAGCTTTAATCAGGTTACGTTCTCTGATGAATGTTCGTATTTGGTGAGGAAGAGCTGTCAGGAACTGGTCAGCAACCATGAAGTCTCTAAGAGATTCATAACTGTGATCAATTCCTGAACTATCTATCCAAAAGTCGAACAAACGAAAGAGTGTTACCTGTAACTGTTGAAAGTTCTGGCCAGGCTGTAAGGTGGCATACCTGAAATCTTTCCTGTAAGAATTAGTGGTTTTTTGATATGCTTTAAGGATTGCCTTCTTTAGTAGGTTATAATTATATATGATATCCTGTGACAAAGTTGCACAGATATTCAAAGCTGTACCAGAAAATAACATTCCTAACCTGGTAGCCCAGGTGTCAGCAGGCCATTCACAGAGGGTAGCGGTATTTTCAAACCTGATAATGTATGAAGTTATGTCTTCCCCCTCTGTGAAGGGAGGTAAATTAGGTGTTGGAATATGTGCACTAGCTGCACGTTGTTCCATTACTCCTTCATCTAATTGTTGTTGTGTAAAAGTTAACTTTTTATTCTCTAATTCAAGGCGAGATTTTTCGAGCTCGCGATCCTTTTCTCTTTCCTCAAGTTCTCTTAATTTAACTTGTTCTTCATGTATCTTAGCTTGTTCCTCACGTTCCCGAGCTCTTTCCTCACGATCAAGTCTATCACGCTCTTTTTGGTCTTCTTGTTCTCTTTCTGTCTTTCTCGGATTTCTCTCTCAATTCTCTCTCTCTCCTTTTTCTCTTCTCTTTCGATTCTCTCTCTCTCCTTATTCTCTTCTCTTTCCCTTTCTGTCTTTCTTCTCTCTCAATTCTCTCTCTTTCAAGTCTTTCCTGGATCTTAGCACTAATGAAAGATTCTAAATTTTTCCCTGTTATTCCTAACTTACTTCCAGCATTCATCCAAAACTGGTATTCATCCATACTTGCAAGAATAACTTAAACTATCAGGGGAAATGAAACGGGTATTAAAGAAAACGGAGGGTTCAATTCCTGCTCCGCTCAAACTGTAAATAAACCAGAGGGCTCGATCCCTGCTTCAATTAAACAATATGTATTAATGAAAACGAAGGGTTCTATGCCGGCTCCGAGCAAACAGTAAGTAGAATGGGGTCCCTTGACCATCCAATCTTCTCACCAACAAATCAAGAGTGTCCTATGACAGTTCCCTTGATATAATAAAGAGCTCAATGAAACAAGTTGTCACTGGAAAATCTCGGGTCCCTAGAGTCTAATCCTCCAAAGTGTTTCAAGCTCACATACAATTAGGTGGCAGAATTAAATATTATATCCTGCCTGACTTGACTTACAATAAATTGAGACTATAACAATCACCAAATCTTTTAAATACCTGTACCGTAGTCCTACTATAGAGAACGATTACTCATGGCTGGTGGTAACTGTCTGTGGTATGCGGCGTTGAAGTTCCAATGGTAGATTCGAGATGGAGTTGAATCTTGATTCAGTAGAGTTGATCCTGG
This sequence comes from Cherax quadricarinatus, assembly GCF_038502225.1. Taxonomy (NCBI): domain Eukaryota; kingdom Metazoa; phylum Arthropoda; class Malacostraca; order Decapoda; family Parastacidae; genus Cherax; species Cherax quadricarinatus. The sequence continues at coordinate 17,350,832 of NC_091321.1, forward strand.
CAAGGTCGCCACTTGTGAAGGCTTACTCAGCCCTGTAACAACTTCAGACAGTATTACCCAGGCTGGCTCCTCCTCAGGAAAATTAGTGAATAGAAAAAAGAAATAATAACAGACAAACATAAACACTTTATTATGTAAAAAATATAAAATATAAAACACTTAAATATGAAATATTAATCCTACGTTAAAGAAAATGAAAAAGGAAAAATATAAATGATAACTGAATTCAACGCTAATTTAACACTTGGGTGTCTGGTGTTGGTGACACTGCTTGTTGAAATCGTAGCCGTTGCTGATGATGGGGGGGGTCGCAGGTGTTGGTGACCACCACTGGCTAGTTCTTCACAGATTAATGCCGTGAGTAGTATCCCGATGACAGGAAAGCAGGTTCTTTACCGCTGCAATGATGTGGGGTTACGTCCTGCAATTTCATACAGGTGCACAGGTACTTAAATGCAAAATGGGGAAGTCTCTGGACTTTAGTCCTTCTCCTGTTCTTCTCGTTGATTGACAGGTGACCCTCACTATCATCCAAGAGTAGTGTTGGGAACTGCGAGTCGAGTGATTTACTGTTTGACCAGAGCCCCACACGTCACCTTTCGGGGGGGGGGAAGAGGGAGGGGAAGGGATAGCTGGAGCTAGACTGACCCTAATCTGCACAACCCAGGGCAACATGGGTTCAGGGCAGGTCGCTCCTGCCTCTCACAACTACTGGATCACTATGACATGGCCTTGGATGCACTGGAAGAAAATCAGAATGCAGATGTAATATACACAGACTTTGCAAAAGCATTTGACAAATGCGATCATGGCGTAATAGCCCATAAAATACGTGCTAAAGGAATAACTGGGAAAGTGGGGAGATGGATCTTCAACTTCCTAACAAATCGAACACAAAGAGTAGTGGTCAACAGAGTTAAATCGGAGGCTGCCACAGTGAAGAGCTCTGTTCCACAAGGCACAGTACTCGCCCCCATCTTATTCCTTATCCTCATATCAGACATAAACAGAGATATACACCACAGCACCGTATCATCCTTTGCGGATGATACTAGGATCTGCATGAGGCTGTCATCTGCTGAGGATGCGGTTAACCTCCAAGAAGATATAAACAAAGTTTTCCAGTGGGCAACGGTAAACAATATGATGTTCAATGAGGACAAATTCCAACTACTCCGTTATGGAAAACTGGAGGAGATAATAACTAGAACAGAGTATACTACTGACTCCGGCCACACAATAGAGCGGAAAAATAATGTAAGGGACCTGGGAGTAGAAATGTCTGAGGATCTCACTTTCAAGGATCACAACAGTGCCACGATCGCACGTGCAAAGAAAATGATAGGATGGATAATGAGAACTTTCAAAACGAGAGATGCCAAGCCCATGATGATCCTTTTCAAATCACTTGTTCTCTCTAGGCTGGAATACTGCTGTACATTAACATCTCCATACAAAGCAGGTGAAATCGCAGATCTGGAGAGTGTACAGAGATCCTTTACTGCACGTATAAGTTCTGTCAAGCACCTTAACTACTGGGAACGCTTGGAAGCACTTGACTTGTACTCGTTGGAATGCAGGAGGGAGAGATATGTCATAATCTACACTTGGAAAATCTTGGAAGGAATGGTCCCAAATCTGCACACAGAAATCACTCCCTACGAAAGTAAAAGACTGGGCAGGCGATGCAAAATGCCCCCAATAAAAAGTAGGGGCGCCATTGGTACACTAAGAGAAAACACCATAAGTGTCCGGGGCCCAAAACTGTTCAACAGCCTCCCATCAAGCATTAGGGGAATTGCCAATAAACCCCTGGCTGCCTTCAAGAGAGAGCTGGACAGATACCTAAAGTCAGTGCCGGATCAGCCGGGCTGTGGTTCGTACGTCGGACTGCGTGCGGCCAGCAGTAACAGCCTAGTTGATCAAGCCCTGATCCATCGGGAGGCCTGGTCGTGGACCGGGCCTCGGGGGCGTTGATCCCCGGAATAACCTCCAGGTAACCTCCAGGTACCTTAACAAGCAGCCGGCAGTCAAACTATCACTTTCAGAGAGGGGGAAAAAAAGGTGGGAAAAACGGGAGCTTGACTTACCCTACCTTAACTAGTAGCCGGTAATGAAACTATCGTTATTATATCTCTACTCCTATCTATTGAACTTTTCCCTCACAATGATTATATCCATTACCAGCCTTTGATTTTCTGAAACTGAGATCCCCTCAAGGTAGGTTCCTTGACACTGGTGAGGGGCTCTTGATCTTTGGGAATTGGATCTGTGTTCCGGTTCCCTGAATTAAGCCTGAATACCTTCCATACCCCCCCTACGGGTTTAGCGCTCCTCCATGATTATAATATCAATAATGAAATTGAGATAACGGAGACTGCTTATGCATCAGCGCTGTGACCCTCAGAAGAGAGGTACTGGTGGGTTTAAAGCTTATCTACTACACGACGGTTGTTAAGGCTGCTTGTGACCTGTTCACCACAAGTCAAGAACACTTTAATCCCTAAAATACTGATTAAGATCAGTTCTGAGTGTATATACACTGAGAGATATACATACACCTCTCAGTAAGATCAGTTCTGAGTGTATATACACTGAGAGATATACATACACCTCTCAGTAAGATCAGTTCTGAGTGTATATACACTGAGAGATATACATACACCTCTCAGTAAGATCAGTTCTGAGTGTATATACACTGAGAGATATACATACACCTCTCAGAGTAATATTCCAGTCAATCTTAAATATTAAGTGTAACTACGATATAAATAACTAGAAGGTTAGGTTAGGTAAGGTTTGTCAGGAAACAGGACAAGTGCCACATCAGCCAGGCTGTGATGGATATGTGAGTCAGTGGGTCATCAGCAGCAACAGTCTGGTTGACAAGGCTAGCACCAGGCGAGTCTGGCCCATGGCCGGGCTCCGGAAATAGAAAAACTCTCGGAACTCATCAAAGGTATATATCAAAGACAAGTGTTTACTGACGCGGGTCTTAGTCATATGATGACCTGCAGCTGGGGAGCTTTCGGCCATCTGACCGAGGCCTTCCACTGGCTAACCCCTTCACCTTCCCCTCCTTTAAAAGTCATGGTTATGATTATAACCGCTGACGTGAATAACTACAAGAATTGTTAACAATGTAAAAATTAAGCGATGGTTCCCAACTCACAAAACAAGAAGCAATATTCCATTAATCAACCGCTACCTTTTATTTTTTTGTGTACGAAACTGATCTAAAGCAGAGTGTCCTCCCCCCCATTACGGAACCTCCATTGACAGCCCTACACAACAGTTCAATCAACACGGCTTTCTTCTCTTCCGCTTCTCACCACTTGTTTGCCAAAAATGTGGAAGTGGCTAGGCGGAAGTGACGCAACAAATACTAACGCAACACTGTCGGCTTTTTTTTTAGGGGGGGGGGGGGGAGGGGGGAGCGGGGGTGGTCAACATATAGGTCCCTCGAGGGAGGTGCAGGTTAAGGGGGGGAGGGGAAAGAGGCTCTCGATCTAAGGAAATGAAAAAAAAATTTCCTTTCCTGGGATCGAACCTCATTGCCTGACATGTCCCCCGCTACCCCCCCGACCCAGGCGCGGACCCACACAACTTTAGCGCTCCCAATAATAATTTAACAACAATAATAAAACAATAATAAATAATAATAATAAAATAATAATAATAAAATAATAATAATAATAATAATAATAATAATAATAATAATAATAATAATAATAATAGAGAAATTTTCAGTTTTTTTTAAGCGTCAGTTAAAAGTTACAAATAAATTTTCAACATTTTGATATAATTATTTTCGTATTATTATTATTATTATAATCAAGGGGGAAGCGCTAAACCCGGAGGATTATACAGCGCCTGGGGGGGGGATGTGGAAGGCATTCAGGCTTAATTCGGGGAACTGGAGCACAGATCCAATTCCCTAAATCAAGAGCCTCTCACCAACATCAAGGAACCTTCCTTGAGGGGATTATTTCCATAGACAATGAGTGAACGTCTGTGTAAACTGTAATTGTCGCAAAAAAACAACTGATTGTATATTTGTAGCTGTTAACTGTAGTATTTAAAAAATACTGTTGATAGTGTGTTGTATCAAGATTGTCGCCAGTAAACAGCTGATATAGTATCTTCACTAGTGCATGAAGCTTCTGGGGGGACGGATAAGGTAGTGCGGAGGAAAATATAGTAGTGGGGGTAAATAAAGTAGTGGGGAGGGAAATAAAGTAGTGGGGATGAAATATAATAGTGGGGAGGAAAATAAAGTTGTGGGGAAGGAAATAAAGGAGTGGGGAGGGAAATAAATTAGTGGAGGGAGGAAAATATAGTAGTGGGTGTAAATAAAATAGTGAGAGAAAATATAATAGTAGGGAGGAAAATAAAGTAATGGAGAGGAAAATAAAGTAGAGAGGAAAATAAAGTAGAGAGGAAAATAAAGTAGTGGAGAGGAAAATAAAGTAGTGGAGATGAAAATTAAAAAGCGGGGAAGAAAATGTAGTAGTGGGGAGTTATATAACGTAGTGGGGAGGCATCGTGTATATACCAAGTAATCGCACTGGGATTCAGACCCCTGGGAAGTCAGTGGTATAACTCGCAGGCCAGTGCGTTATCCCCTGGACCATGGTGGTATAATAAAGACTTATTCAACTATGTGTATTTCTTCACACCGTAGGAAGGTTAGCATGGGCCACCTCTGTGACCACAAGTGAAGGGTTTTAGAAATGAACCTCACGCTAACACGGCTGTGACAAACTCTAGCTCCTGTACCTTCAGAGCCGTCATGAATGACTAGATAAGTTGTAATGACGCGAGTGTGAATAATCTAATCTTACATACACCGAGAGGTGTATGTTTCTAGGCGTGTGTGTGTATAATATATATATATATATATATATATATATATATATATATATATATATATATATATATATATATATATATATATATATATACACGAGGACATAGAAATCAGTTTCCAATACTTCCACGAAATAGCAACCAGATTAGTCAATCAGAATGAAGATAGAAGCCTATTTGACGTAGCCACCCAATGGGAAACAAGATACAACAAAACGACGCCTGATTGGCTAAACAGAATGAAAACCGAAAATATCTGATATAGCCAATGTGAAACCGAGGCGTGTATGATCCAGCCAATAAGGATCAGAGGTGTGTATGACCCAGCCAATGAGAAACAGAAGCTTGTATGATCCAGCCAATGAGAAACAGAAGTTTGTATGATCCGCCAATGAGGATCAGATGTGTGTATGATTCATCCAATGAGGTTCAGAGGTGTATTTGACCCAGCCAATGAAAATCAAGACACAAGTAATCTCAGACCTTCCTCTAAAATCAAATCTGAGACAAATTTTTACATATTGGCCAATGAGAGAGAGGGAGAGAGAGAGAGAGAGAGAGAGAGAGAGAGAGAGAGAGAGAGAGAGAGAGAGAGAGAGAGAGAGAGAGAGAGAGAGAGAGAGAGAGAGAGAGCGCACAGGATAAGAGAACAAAGAACAATGAGTCATTTTTGGTTGGTGGAAAGTAGGTCAGGCGAGGACCAATGCTCTCCCTCCCTGTATCCTCCCTTCAAGGTTTGTAACTCCCAGTATCCTCCCTTCAAGGTTTGTAACTCCCTGTATCCTCCCTTCAAGGTTCGTAATTCCCTGTATCCTCCCTTCAAGGTTTGTAACTCCGTGTATCCTCCCTTCAAGGTTTGTAACTCCCTGTATCCTCCCTTCAAGGTTTGTAACTTCCTGTATCCTCCCTTCAAGGTTTGTAACTCCCTGTATCCTCCCTTCAAGGTTTGTAACTCCCTGTATCCTCCCTTCAAGGTTTGTGACTCCCTGTATCCTCCCATCAAGGTTTGTAACTCCCTGTATCCTCCCTTCAAGGTTTGTAACTCCCTGTATCCTCCTTTCAAGGTTTGTAACTCCCTGTACCCTCCCTTCAAGGTTTGTAACTCCCTGTATCCTCCCTTCAAGGTTTGTGACTCTCTGTATCCTCCTTTCAAGGTTTGTAACTCCCTGTATCCTCCCTTCAAGGTTTGTAACTCCCTGTATCCTCCCTTCAAGGTTTGTGACTCCCTGTATCCTCCCTTCAAGGTTTGTAACTCCCTGTATCCTCCCTTCAAGGTTTGTAACTCTCTGTATCCTCCCTTCAAGGTTTGTAACTCCCTGTATCCTCCCTTCAAGGTTTGTAACTCCCTGTATCCTCCCTTCAAGGTTTGTAACTCCCTGTATCCTTCCTTCAAGGTTTGTGACTCCCTGTATCCTCCTTTCAAGGATTGTAACTCCCTGTATCCTCCCTTCAAGGTTTGTAACTCCCTTTATCCTCCCTTCAAGGTTTGTGACTCCTGTATCCTCCCTTGAAGGTTTGTAACTCCCTGTATCCTCCCTTCAAGGTTTGTAACTCCCTGTATCCTCCCAAGGTTTATAACTCCCTGTATCCTCCCTTCAAGGTTTGTGACTCCCTGTATCCTCCTTTCAAGGTTTGTAACTCCCTGTATCCTCCCTTCAAGGTTTGTAACTCCCTGTATCCTCCCTTCAAGGTTTGTAACTCCCTTTATCCTCCCTTCAAGGTTTGTGACTCCCTGTATCCTCCCTTCAAGGTTTGTGACTCCCTGTATCCTCCCTTCAAGGTTTGTGACTCCCTGTATCCTCCCTTCAAGGTTTGTGACTCCCTGTATCCTCCCTTCAAGGTTTGTGACTCCCTGTATCCTCCCTTCAAGGTTTGTAACTCCCTGTATCCTCCCTTCAAGGTTTGTAACTCCCTGTATCCTCCCTTCAAGGTTTGTAACTCCCTGTATCCTTCCTTCAAGGTTTGTGACTCCCTGTATCCTCCTTTCAAGGATTGTAACTCCCTGTATCCTCCCTTCAAGGTTTGTAACTCCCTTTATCCTCCCTTCAAGGTTTGTGACTCCTGTATCCTCCCTTCAAGGTTTGTAACTCCCTGTATCCTCCCTTCAAGGTTTGTAACTCCCTGTATCCTCCCTTCAAGGTTTGTAACTCCCTGTATCCTCCCAAGGTTTATAACTCCCTGTATCCTCCCTTCAAGGTTTGTGACTCCCTGTATCCTCCTTTCAAGGTTTGTAACTCCCTGTATCCTCCCTTCAAGGTTTGTAACTCCCTGTATCCTCCCTTCAAGGTTTGTAACTCCCTTTATCCTCCCTTCAAGGTTTGTGACTCCCTGTATCCTCCCTTCAAGGTTTGTGACTCCCTGTATCCTCCCTTCAAGGTTTGTGACTCCCTGTATCCTCCCTTCAAGGTTTGTGACTCCCTGTATCCTCCCTTCAAGGTTTGTGACTCCCTGTATCCTCCCTTCAAGGTTTGTAACTCCCTGTATCCTCCCTTCAAGGTTTGTAACTCCCTGTATCCTCCCTTCAAGGTTTGTAACTCCCTTTATCCTCCCTTCAAGGTTTGTGACTCCCTGTATCCTCCCTTCAAGGTTTGTGACTCCCTGTATCCTCCCTTCAAGGTTTGTGACTCCCTGTATCCTCCCTTCAAGGTTTGTGACTTCCTATAACCTCCCTTCAAGGTTTGTAACTCCCTGTATCCTCCCTTCAAGGTTTGTGACTTCCTATAACCTCCCTTCAAGGTTTGTAACTCCCTGTATCCTCCCTTCAAGGTTTGTAACTCCCTTTATCCTCCCTTCAAGGTTCGTAACTCCCTGCATCCTCCCTGCAAGGTTTGTAACTCCCTGTATCCTCCCTTCAAGGTTTGTGACTCCCTGTATCCTTTCAAGGTTTGTAGCTCCCTGTATCCTCCCTTCAAGGTTTGTAACTCCCTGTATCCTCCCTGCAAGGTTAGTAACTCCCTGTATCCTCCCTGCAAGGTTTGCAACTCCCTGTATCCTCCCTGCAAGGTTTGTAACTCCCTGTATCCTCCTTTCAAGGATTGTAACTCCCTGTATCCTCCCTTCAAGGTTTGTAACTCCCTTTATCCTCCCTTCAAGGTTTGTGACTCCTGTATCCTCCCTTCAAGGTTTGTAACTCCCTGTATCCTCCCTTCAAGGTTTGTAACTCCCTGTATCCTCCCAAGGTTTATAACTCCCTGTATCCTCCCTTCAAGGTTTGTGACTCCCTGTATCCTCCTTTCAAGGTTTGTAACTCCCTGTATCCTCCCTTCAAGGTTTGTAACTCCCTGTATCCTCCCTTCAAGGTTTGTAACTCCCTTTATCCTCCCTTCAAGGTTTGTGACTCCCTGTATCCTCCCTTCAAGGTTTGTGACTCCCTGTATCCTCCCTTCAAGGTTTGTGACTCCCTGTATCCTCCCTTCAAGGTTTGTGACTCCCTGTATCCTCCCTTCAAGGTTTGTAACTCCCTGTATCCTCCCTTCAAGGTTTGTAACTCCCTGTATCCTCCCTTCAAGGTTTGTAACTCCCTTTATCCTCCCTTCAAGGTTTGTGACTCCCTGTATCCTCCCTTCAAGGTTTGTGACTCCCTGTATCCTCCCTTCAAGGTTTGTGACTCCCTGTATCCTCCCTTCAAGGTTTGTGACTTCCTATAACCTCCCTTCAAGGTTTGTAACTCCCTGTATCCTCCCTTCAAGGTTTGTGACTTCCTATAACCTCCCTTCAAGGTTTGTAACTCCCTGTATCCTCCCTTCAAGGTTTGTAACTCCCTTTATCCTCCCTTCAAGGTTCGTAACTCCCTGCATCCTCCCTGCAAGGTTTGTAACTCCCTGTATCCTCCCTTCAAGGTTTGTGACTCCCTGTATCCTTTCAAGGTTTGTAGCTCCCTGTATCCTCCCTTCAAGGTTTGTAACTCCCTGTATCCTCCCTGCAAAGTTAGTAACTCCCTGTATCCTCCCTGCATGGTTTGCAACTCCCTGTATCCTCCCTGCAAGGTTTGTAACTCCCTGTATCCTCCTTTCAAGGATTGTAACTCCCTGTATCCTCCCTTCAAGGTTTGTAACTCCCTTTATCCTCCCTTCAAGGTTTGTGACTCCTGTATCCTCCCTTCAAGGTTTGTAACTCCCTGTATCCTCCCTTCAAGGTTTGTAACTCCCTGTATCCTCCCAAGGTTTATAACTCCCTGTATCCTCCCTTCAAGGTTTGTGACTCCCTGTATCCTCCTTTCAAGGTTTGTAACTCCCTGTATCCTCCCTTCAAGGTTTGTAACTCCCTGTATCCTCCCTTCAAGGTTTGTAACTCCCTTTATCCTCCCTTCAAGGTTTGTGACTCCCTGTATCCTCCCTTCAAGGTTTGTGACTCCCTGTATCCTCCCTTCAAGGTTTGTGACTCCCTGTATCCTCCCTTCAAGGTTTGTGACTCCCTGTATCCTCCCTTCAAGGTTTGTGACTCCCTGTATCCTCCCTTCAAGGTTTGTAACTCCCTGTATCCTCCCTTCAAGGTTTGTAACTCCCTGTATCCTCCCTTCAAGGTTTGTAACTCCCTTTATCCTCCCTTCAAGTTTTGTGACTCCCTGTATCCTCCCTTCAAGGTTTGTGACTCCCTGTATCCTCCCTTCAAGGTTTGTGACTCCCTGTATCCTCCCTTCAAGGTTTGTGACTTCCTATAACCTCCCTTCAAGGTTTGTAACTCCCTGTATTCTCCCTTCAAGGTTTGTGACTTCCTATAACCTCCCTTCAAGGTTTGTAACTCCCTGTATCCTCCCTTCAAGGTTTGTAACTCCCTTTATCCTCCCTTCAAGGTTCGTAACTCCCTGCATCCTCCCTGCAAGGTTTGTAACTCCCTGTATCCTCCCTTCAAGGTTTGTGACTCCCTGTATCCTTTCAAGGTTTGTAGCTCCCTGTATCCTCCCTTCAAGGTTTGTAACTCCCTGTATCCTCCCTGCAAGGTTAGTAACTCCCTGTATCCTCCCTGCAAGGTTTGTAACTCCCTGTATCCTCCCTGCAATGTTTGTAACTCCCTGTATCCTCCCTTCAAGGTTTGTAACTCCCTGTATCCTCCCTTCAAGGTTTGTAACTCCCTGTATCCTCCCTTCAAGGTTTGTAACTCCCTGTATCCTCCCTGCAAGGTTTGTAACTCCCTGTATCCTCCCTTCAAGGTTTGTAACTCCCTGTATCCTCCCTTCAAGGTTTGTAACTCCCTGTATCCTCCCTGCAAGGTTTGTAACTCCCTGTATCCTCCCTGCAAGGTTTGTAACTCCCTGTATCCTCCCTTCAAGGTTTGTAACTCCCTGTATCCTCCCTGCAAGGTTTGTAACTCCTTGTATCCTCCCTTCAAGGTTTGTAACTCCCTGTATCCTCCCTGCAAGGTTTGTAACTCCCTTTATCCTCCCTTCAAGGTTTGTAACTCCCTGTATCCTCCCTGCAAGGTTTGTAACTCCCTGTATCCTCCCTTCAAGGTTTGTAACTCCCTGTATCCTCCCTGCAAGGTTTGTAACTCCCTGTATCCTCCCTTCAAGCTTTGTAACTCCCTGTATCCTCCCTGCAAGGTTTGTAACTCCCTGTATCCTCCCTTTAAGGTTTGTAACTCCCTGTATCCTCCCTGCAAGGTTTGTAACTCCCTGTATCCTCCCTGCAAGGTTTGTAACTCCCTGTATCCTCCCTTTAAGGTTTGTAACTCCCTGTATCCTCCCTGCAAGGTTTGTAACTCCCTGTATCCTCCCTGCAAGGTTTGTAACTCCCTGTATCCTCCCTGCAAGGTTTGTAACTCCCTGTATCCTCCCTGCAAGGTTTGTAACTCCCTGTATCCTCCCTGCAAGGTTTGTAACTCCCTGTATCCTCCCTTCAACTATGTTAGGTAAAAGGATACAAGTGTAGGTAATGCAACATTTTTATTGCGGCAATCTTCGCTCTCCAGGAGCTTTGTTAAGCTGTTTCGCCCTCACAAAGCTCTTGGAGAGTGAAACGTTGCTACAGTAACAATGTCGCATTAGTTGCACGTGTGTCCTCCTACCTAACGTATTGTGGGTAATTCTACCAATATTATTACTGCCTTCAACTAGCCACCACCACCACTACCATCCACCACTACCATCCACCACCACCACCACCACCACTACCATCCACCACCACCACCATCCACCACCACCACTACCATCCACCACCACTACCATCCACCACCACTACCATCCACCACCACCACCATCCACAGGATGGATACATGGTGCACAATGAACCAGCCAGCTACTACCCTGGCAGGCTGTACCGTAACCTTCTTGCCATAACTTACGACAATTTCCCATTAAAAGTATGACGATTTTAAACTTAAGATAACTCGACCTTCAGTTTACGATAAATTTCCCTTAAAAATTATAACTCGACCTTAAACTGATGATAACTTGACCTTAAACTAATGATAACTCGACCTTCACATCACATTATCATTTCAGTGATAGCTTGTTATTTCTCACTATGGGGGTGGGGGTGCCCCCTGGCGGCTAGATAACGCACTGTCAGATAATAGTGCCACTTGGATGATAGTCTACCTGGAGGGTGTTCCGGGGGTCAACGCCCCCGCGGCCCAGTCCTTGACCGAGCCTCCCTGTGGACCAGGGCCTGATCAACCAGGCTGTTACTGTCAGTCGCACGTAGTCCAACGAACGAACCACAGCCCGGCTGATCTGGTACTGACTCTAGGTATCTGTCCATCTTTCTTTTGAAGGCAGCCAGGGGTCTCTTGGTAATTTCCCTTATGCATGGAGGGAGACTGTTGAACAGTCTTGGGCCTCAGACACCTATTGTGTTTTCTCTTAGTGTACTAGTGGCGCCCTTACTTTTCACCAGGGGTATGTTGCATCGCCTGCCCAGTCTTTTGCTTTCGTAAGGAGTGATTTAGGTTTGCAGATTAGGGACCAGTCCCTCTAGGATTTTCCAGGTGTAGATAATGATATCTCTCTCTCGCCTGCGCTCCAGTGAGTACAAGTCAAGGGCTTCCAAGTGTTACCAGTAATTAAGGTGTTTGATGGAACTTATATGTGCGGTAAATGTTCTATGTACATTCTCTAGATCTGCAGTTTCACCTGCCTTGAGTGGAGCTGTTAGTGTACAGCAGTATTCCAGCCTAGAGAGAACAAGTGATTTAAAAAGAATCATCAGTGGCTTGGTATCCCTTGTGTTGAAGGTTCTCATTATCCATCCTATCATTTTCCTAGTAGCTGTGATAGTGACACTGTTGAGATCCTTGAGGGTGAGATCCTCTAATATTAACACTCCAAATGTGGATGATAACAGTGCCACTCGGGTGATAGTGGCACCACATGAATAATATTGGTGCCACTCGGGTGATAGTGGTGCCACCTGGATGATAGCAGTGCCACTTGGATGACAGTAGTGCCATGAAATCCAAGTGTTAGACAAATACACGAGTGTGTGTGGGTGGGTGTGAGTTGGAACTGAACAGCTCGGGCCAGTAGGCCTGCTGCAGTGCTCCTTATGTTCTAAGGTTGCCACTCCCCACCTCTCTCTCTACACACACACTACTAAATACGGTCTCGCCAAATAAGAAAAAAAAAAGAAAAATACGTGCGAAAGAGGGGAACATGAGAGAGAAACGTGAGAAAAAGCGGAGGGTTAAAGAAAGAGGGAAGGGTAAGAAAAAAATGTGAGAGAAAGAGGGAGGGCGTAAGAGAGAGAAAGAGGGGAGAATAAGAGGTCAAAACGCAGCGAGTTTGAACACAGTGAGTGGGTAACCCACACATCACCCTGCATAACTATGTAATTTCCTGGTGAAGGGGGAAGGGGAGGGAGGGGAGGGGAGGATAGTGAGGGGGGAAAAAAGCCAGGAAGAAGAAAGGACGGAAGGGAGGAGGAGGGAAGTATAGGGGAGAAATAACGGAAATAATCGCTAGAGATGAGCCAGTATTCCCCGGGAAATATTCCTCATTAATGACCAACATCTCGTCTCTCAGCATCTCAGGAAAAAACCAGGCACAGTTTCACTACTCAATAATTTCATGAAAATTGTAGTTTTGTTCCCTTTTTCCCTTTGTAAAATGTAATTATATATATATATATATATATATATATATATATATATATATATATATATATATATATATATATATATATATATATTGGTGTGGGAATAGCGTGTGTTAGTGTCAAAGGCTTGACCGGAAATGACGTTACCTCCGCCCTGCTGATTTCCGGTCACTATCCATGCTTAGTCATGGTGACCTCTAGTGTACATGCAGTGACCACTGGTGTACATGTAGTGACCTCTGGTGTACATATAGTGACCTTTGATGTGCATAGTTACCGCTGGTACGCATACAGTGATCTCCGATAGACCTCCATTAACAAATGCACTTCCAATATAAATATTTTAAAGTGTGATGACTTACACAGCATACAGATAAATGTCCGCTAAGTCATGGCTCCTGTGGTGAGCTCTCAACAACGACACTAACAAGCTGGCACGAAAATATTCAACAGCTAAGATCTATTAATCCCATATGAGAGTTGCAGTTTGTATATATATGTGTCAAGTTGAAAGTTTGATATGCTGAGAATATACACCCTGAGATGTATATTACCTCTCAGCGTATATACACAGAATTTACAATGATCCGCAACGGAGAACAATATGATGTTCAACGAAGACAAATTCCAACTACTCCGTTATGGAAAACTGGAGGAAATAATAACTAGGACTGAGTATACTACAAACTCCAATCACACAATAGAGCGGAAAAGTAATGTGAAGGACCTGGGAGTGGTAATGCCCGAAGATCTCACCTTCAAGAACCACAACAATGCCACTATCATATCTGCGAGGAAACTGATAGGATGGATAATGAGAACATTCAAGACAAGAGATGCTAAGCCAATGATCCTTTTTAAATCACTTTTTCTCTCTAAGCTGGAATACTGCTGTACATTAACATCTCCGTTCAAAGCAGGGGAAATTGCAGATCTAGAGAGTGTACTGCTGGTATAAGTTCTATCAAGCACCTGAACTACTGGGAACGCTTGGAAGCACTTGGCTTGTACTCGTTGGAACGCAGGAGAGAGAGAGAGATATAATCTACACTTGGAAAATCCTAGAAGGAATGGTCCCGAATCTGCACACAGAAATCACTTCCTACAAAAGTAAAAGACTGGGCAGGCGATGCAAAATACCCCCAATTAAAAGTAGGGGCCCCATTGGTACACTAAGAGAAAACACCTTAAGTGTCCGGGGCCCAAGACTGTTCAACAGTCTCCCACCAAGCATTAGGGGAATTACCAATAGGCTCCTGGCTGCCTTCAAGAGGGAGCTGGACAGATACCTAAAGTCAGTGCCGGATCAGCCGGGATGTGGTTCGTATGTTGGACTACATGCGGCCAGCAGTAACAGCCTCGTTGATCAGGCCCTGATCCGCCAGGAGGCCTGGTCATGGACCGTGCCGCGGGGGGCGTTGATCCCCGGAATGCCCTCCAGGTAGACTCCAGATATGTAGACTCCATCAACCGAACAAGCGTCTCTTGTTCAAGGGACGGGGAACCCTGCCAGAGTGCAAAATGTTTGGTAAGGTTTCATTTAGTGCTAAATAACAGAAGGGCACGACTACCCTGGGTGGTCTCTCTCTCTCTCTCTCTCTCTCTCTCTCTCTCTCTCTCTCTCTCTCTCTCTCTTTCTAATAAGCTGCTACTACTGGTGACCTCTAGTGACAGTGACCTCTGGCGGCTTACTGACCTCTGGTAAGAGTGACCTTCAGTGACCTCTCTTGTTGTTGCTTTGACCACCTCTCGTAACACTTGCTGACCTCCAGGGTGTCTTGACAGATGTGTTTACTAAAATATGCATGTGTGGTACATGTTTTATGCAGGGAGGGGAGGGAATGGGAAGGGAGGGGATGGGAGGGGAGGGAATGGGAAGGGAGGGGATGGGTAGAGGTAGTGACGGAAGGGGGAGGATGGAAATAGTGTAAAATACCAACACAATGGAAATATAAACACTTAAGCAGTATAATGTGATCCTTTATAAAGGATCACATTATACTGCTTAAGTGTTTATATTTCTAAGGGGTAGGGGAAGGGACAGAAGGGGTAGAGGAAGGGACAGAAGGGGTAGAGGAAGGGTAGGACAAAACAAGTGGTGGGAAGAATAAGTAAGTTTATTCAGGTATACATAAATACAGTTACATAGATTATCATACATAGCAGCATATGTGTAGAGAACCTGGGATAACCCAAAAAAGTCAGACAAAGTGACTTATTTCCATTGGGGAAATAAGTGTTAACTTTTATTTACATATAGAAAAACAGTGTTCAGTCGCCCTGGTCTAGGTGAAGAAGGAAAGCTGGCTTGCGTTCCCCTGACACTCCAGAGAGTGGGATGCATATATCATACATAAAAACATAAGAAACAAGGAATACTGCAGCAGGCCTACTGGCCCATGCGAGGCAGGTCCAAGTCTCTTTCTGGTTTAGGCCAATGACTCAACCTAGTCAGGTCGGGTCACATCCACTTAAGGCGCACGGCTTCAGACCTACTAGCACAAGCTAGTCAGGTCCAACTCACACCCACTTATGTATTTATCTAACCTATTTTTAAAACTACACAACGTTTTAGTTTCTATGACGGTACTCGGGAGTTTGTTCCAGTCATCCACAACTCTATTACCAAACCAGTGCTTTCATAAGAACATAAGAACATAAGAACGAAGGAACACTGCAGAAGGCCTACTGGCCCATGCGAGGCAGGTCCAAGTCCCTACCGGCTTAAGCCAATGCACCCAACCTAGTCAGGTCAGGTCACATTGACTCAAGGGAGGAACACGGCAACCGACCCGTTAGCACAAGCTATCAGGTCTAACTCACACCCACCCACATCTACTCATGTATTTATCCAACCTATTTTTAAAGCTACACAACGTTCTGGCCTCTATAACGGTACTTGGGAGTTTGTTCCACTCATCCACAACTCTATTACCAAACCAGTACTTTCCTATATCCCTCCTGAATCTGAATTTTTCCAACTTAAAACCATTGCTGCGAGTCCTGTCTAGGCTAGATATTATCAGCACACTATTTACATCCCCTTTATTTATTCCTGTCTTCCACTTATAAACCTCAATCATATCCCCCCTAATTCTACGTCTTTCTAGAGAGTGCAGTTTCAGGGCCCTTAGTCTATCCTCATAGGGAAGGTTTCTGATACATGGGATCATCTTTGTCATCCTCCTTTGTACATTTTCCAGAGAATTTATATCCATTCTGTAATACGGTGACCAAAACTGTGCAGCATAATCTAAATGAGGCCTAACCAAGGATGTATAGAGTTGAAGAACAACCTGAGGACTCCTATTATTTATGCTTCTTGATATGAAGCCAAGGATTCTATTAGCTTTATTGCGAACACTTATGCACTGTTGTCTTGGTTTCAGATTACTGCTAACCAGAACTCCTAAATCTTTTTCGCAATCCGTAATATTAAGATCTACATTATTTAGTTTATATGTGGCATGGTTATTGTCCTGTCCAACATTTAGAACTTTGCATTTGTCTATATTAAACTGCATCTGCCACTTCTCCGACCACTGCATCAGTCTATTCAAATCTTCCTGGAGTCCTGGAGTGCTCCTTCCTGACTCTGAATTTTTCCAACTTAAAACCATTGCTGTGAGTCCTGTCTTGGCTAGATATTTTTAGCACACTATTTAGATTCCCTTTATTTATTCCTGTTTTCCATTTATACACCTCAATCATATCCCCCCTCAGCTTGAGCTGAAAGCTGAAAGACTTCAGTAGGATGGGGGGGACATCAAGTATTACCCTGTGGATTCAGCAGTTTGGTAGTCAAGCCAAGTGAGAGGGAGAAGAGGGAAGCGAAGAGCTGGAGTAAGGTGACTAAGTCAGTACGAGCAATGCTGAACCATCTTCTTATACACAAACCATACATTTACACAACATATTATACACAGCAAAATTCATCCATTTAAGATCAGGAGATAACACACACAACTAATGCTGTGAAGGTGTGAAACCCGCGATCTTGCTCTGAACCTATCAACCAGTGATGTATAACACATAGCCTACTGCATATTCTAATATAAACAAATATCACCAAGAACAAAAGTATCACATAAATACTGATGATTCAGTTAACAAACGCGAGGTTATGCCGCAGCACCAGCCAGTACTCTTCAACAACATGTGTACACAAACATCAGTTTTAGCCTAAACAATTGACTCATTGCAACACACTGTTGTTGCTTGTGCCGAGTCTCCCAAATACTTTAATTAATGGGGACGTTTGAAGTCCCTTGACCTGTACTCCTTGGAACGTGGGCGAGAAAGATACATAATCTTCACCTGGAAAATCCAAGAGGGACTGGCCCCAAATCTACACACACAAATCACTCCCTCCGAAAACAAAAGACTGGGCAGACGCCATTAGTATACTAAGAGAAAACACAATAAATGTCCGAGGCCCAAGACTGTTCAACTGCCTCTCACCAGGCATAAGGGGCATTGTTACCTAACAACCTGTCGGTATTGTATACCATTTTGATGTTCATAAGGGGCATTGCCAATAGACCCCTGGCTGCCTTCAAGAGCGAGCTGGACAGATACCTAAAGTCAATACCCAATCAGCTGGGTTGTGGTTCGTATATTGGAGTACGTGCAGCCAGCAGTAACAGCCTGGTTGATCAGGCCCTGGTCCACCTGGAGGCCAGGTCAAGGACTGGATCCCGAGGGCGTTCACCCCCAGGTAGATTCCCTATAAACAACACGTTAACAACACTGAGGAATGAAGTCACAATACCCTACCTAAGTGTTGTTTAGCATGTGGGCATTGTCATGCTAGTCCTTGCAACATTAAACAATATTGCAGCGTTGAGTTTTAGGTGACAGTCCGCTTCTGAAGTTGTGTGTGTGTGTGTGTGTGTGTGTGTGTGTGTGTGTGTGTGTGTGTGTGTGTGTGTGTGTGTGTGTGTGTGTGTGTGAAGCCATTTGTGGCGAAACGTTCCTTCAGTAATTGTTTTGAACTGCGCATGTGTGTTTTTATCTACGTACATAAAAGTCCCGAGGCTCCAACCAACTGTTTTCAAGGGCAAGTAAAGAATGAAAAATGGAACTTAGCGAGCAAGCTCAGTTGACTGTTCGGTGCATCACTAAACTGGCATCACCCCTGAGATGCACAAGATAAATGTGAATACTGTCCACGAAATGGGAAACACGTCTCTAGTATAAAGTTATCTCATGATAACACTTACCTGAATGATAGGCAAAAACACTAGAAGCAATAACAGCCGATATAATTAGGAACTACCTTAATGAACATAATCTAATTAACGAAACAACGCGGATTGACAAGGGTCTTTTTTTTGCCTAACAAATGTATTGACGTTTTTTCAGTAAGGCGTTCGAGGTGTTGCATCATGATACAGAGTAGATTGATGTCTTTATTTCGATTTCGGTACAGCATCTGACAATACACAAATAACTCGCACATAAAAGAGAGAAGCTTACGACGACGTTTCGGTCCGACTTGGACCATTTAGTCACACTGTGACTTTGTAAATGGTCCAAGTCGGACCCAAACGTCGTCGTAAGCTTCTCTCATTTATGTGCGGGTTATTTGTGTATCGTTCCAGTCACGGTATTGTGCCTTTTTTTTATTTGTTAGCATCTGACAAAATCAGAAAAAAATTATATATATATATATATATATATATATATATATATATATATATATATATATATATATATATATATATATATATATATATATATATATATATACATAATGTCGTGCCGAATATGTAAAACTGGTCATTTAGCAAGAACTCATTTAAAATTAAGTCCTTTCTGAAATTTTCTCTTATACGTTTAAATATATATGTTTTTCATTAATGTTAATGTAAATTTTTTTAATTTTGCACCAAAAGAATCTTAGAAAACTTACCTAACCTTTTTATAACAAGAGGAATTTATTTTAGCCTAACCCAACTAAATATATTTTAAATAAGTTTACAGTAATTTAATACTAACCAAACTCAGTGAAATATATTTTTTTCGTTAGGTTCAGAATGATTTTGGCGAAATTATTGCATACATAAATTTTCGCTTGTCCTATATGGCAAGATGAGCGTTGCTATTTAAGCCAAGATTGCAAGTTCTGCCTATTCGGCACGACATATATATATATATATATATATATATATATATATATATATATATATATATATATATATATATATATATATATATATATATATATATATATATATATGTATGTATATATTAAAAAAATGTGGCAGCACACGGTATTGGAGAAAAAACTTCTCTCCTGGACTGAGCCATTCCTGAGTGAGAGGCAGCATAAATGGCATGAAATTAGAATAGGCACCTATGACAAGAAGGCTTCCACAGAGATCAGTTCTGGGCTCTTTGCCCTTCATAATCTGCATTAATGACCTTGACGCCAGGAGTAAATTCCCTAAGACACAAAGGTAGTCCAAATGACAGATTGGGAGGATGATACCGCAGAACTTCTGGAAGACCTGAACGAGCAGCTAATTGAAAAAAAAAAAAAAGTGAAGTCATAATCATCGGGAACGAAACCAGGCAATACACAAACCAGGCACGCTAATAGGCTAGGTGAAATTATTTCAACAAGTAGTCTCACTTAGGTTCTGCAACTCAACCTTGGTCTCAATAATAATAATAATCTTTATTTCTACGAGTACTCAATACGGAAGACAAATGTGGTGAAGAACATGAAAGGTTAAAAACGTAATTCACTATATCTAAAGAATGTTTCACATGAAGATAGAGAACCCTGAACCTACCTTGATAGATGTAGAACCAGTGAGAGGGGGATGGAATCTGCTTCAGATATATTACATATATTACTGGAAGACAGGTTATGAAAAGGTGATATTATTTGGGCGCTACGAACACAACCAAGAACTTGGAACAATGGATTCAGGTTGGACAAAATTTAGATTTGGAAAAGATATAGGATAGTATTGGCTTGAAAGCAAAGCCTGAATGGAACAGTCACCTTAAGTAGTAAGACATGTGCAACAGTTTGGTATCTCTATTGTTGAAACGTTTCGCCGACACAGCAGGCGAAACTTGTCGGTATTTTATACTATTGTCAACATAACACCTTAGGTAGCTTTAAACATAGGCTAGACAAATATATGAGTGAAGAACCTGCTTTCTCCATTCTTATGCTTTTAATGACCATTGTGCAGCCAATAGACCTTAAACCTAACATGGTACTTTCATTAGCCTTTTCATATCAAATATACCGAGGACAATAAAACACGACGGGAAGATAGGTATCAAAATAATCTTCCTAGTTTCTTGGCCACCATCATTTCTCAATTGAGAGTTTCCTTCCATCATGGCTGCCTCCCTCGCGTAATACATCAACCCTGCCACTAATCTATTCTAAATGAACTTTTCCCCGGGCGTTTTCGCCCAAGAAACTCTTCCCCCGATTGACGAACACAGGTACAAGAGCCTGGGGGGCTGAACAAACAGAACAAATATGGCTTTAGATCCCCGCTGGTGATAAGAAAACAGGTATTATGACTTACAACTCGAGAGGTGGCAACTCCGCCGCTTGGATACTGGGAGCATCTAGTACTGCCGGTGGTGTCCCGAACCCTGCACGCGCACACGACTTCGGCTTTTATTCTGATTCTTTTTTTTCATCACGATAGTTCTGTTGCCACAGGAACTTCTATCATATTCTGATTTAAATATTATTAAAACTTAGTCTGGTGTAATTTTCTCGTCAAATATGACAATACTCGACAACCACAAAAAAAGGTGTGATTATATATATATATATATATATATATATATATATATATATATATATATATATATATATATATATATATATATATATATATATAGCAACGCTCATCTTGCCATATAGGACAAGCAAAAATTTGTGTATGCAATAATTTCGCCAAAATCATTCTGAACCTAACGAAAAAAATATATTTCACTGTGTTTGTTTAGTATTAAATTACTGTAAACAAATCTAAAATATATTTAGTTGGGTTAGGCTAAAATAAATTGCTCATTATAATAAGGTTAGGTAAGTTTTCTAAGATTCTTTTGGTGCAAAATTAAAAAATTTTTACATTAACATCAATGAAAAAAAATATCTTTAAACGTATAAGAGAAAATTTTAGAAAGGACTTAATTTTAAATGAGTTCTTGCTAATTAACCAGTTTTACATATTCGGCACATTATATATATATATATATATATATATATATATATATATATATATATATATATATATATATATATATATATATATATATATTGGCTTTGAGTGGTATGAAAATAGATGTGCCGTGAAGGCTCCTGGGCCTGTAGGATGAGACAGCTGTTACCGCTGATGCAAGCATGTCAGAGAAGTGCTGGTTGAGTAACCATCCTGTCGTAAGCTCTGTGGCTACAACGTTGGGCCTACTACACGCATGGACCCCGGTTCGAGTCTCCGGCCAGACAACTTTCTTCAATGCCACTGTCGTTTATTGCTACTTATCTTGAGCTTATATACAGTATTGTTTTGCTGTATTATTCTGAACGTTGCTGGTTTATGGAGAAAAAGTAGTGATACCTCTAAAGTCTTGATACTTCAAAGTCTTGAATCATACTTTTAAAGTTTTGATACTTTTAAAGTCTTGATACCCGCAAAGTCTTGATACCTCCAGTCTTGATACCTCCAGTCTTGATACCTCCAAAGTCTTGATACCTCCAAAGTCTTGATACCTCCAAAGTCTTGATACCTCCAAAGTCTTGATGCACCCGAACGTGTGGAGGTGATATTAAGGCGATGTGATGGAGGTCGTGGAGGGTGGGAGGCTAGTCAGAGATAGGGATAAGGGAAGAGATACGATTGGGCAGAGATAGGGGGATAAGATGGAGGTATCAGAGAGAGAGAGAGAGAGAGAGAGAGAGAGGAGATATGAGAGGACATGACCCAGTGAGACATAAATTCCTGATAACTTCACAAGAAACGGAATTTGCCAGATTTGAAAAAAAAAATACCATGACTGGATGTTTTTTGTAAAGGTCCTTTAAGTTCCTATATCCTCCCTCAAACTGACCACACCACTGAAACCCTGGAAAAAGTCAGTAGGTTCTCTGTACCTGTGAAACCTGCAAAACCCCGGAGGGCTATCAAGAGACTGAGAGTTGTCACTGAGAGCTGTCCCAGAGCTGTCACTACTGCTCTGAGGCCCTGAAACTGTAAGAAACTAAGAGCCTGAATTATTAAATACAAACAAATGTATGAAACTACTAAAGGATAGAGAAAGACTTGTACTTATAATATGTATGACGACAAGTGTATGAAGACACATGTCTCTGTGGGTACATGTGTATGAGGACACATGTGTATGAAGACACATATACAGCATATAAGAATCTTTTAAGAGCATCTTCGCTGGTCAGGACTTCATCAGTCTGTTAAGATACACATCACATTACCCCAAGCTACAACTCATGCTCAATAAAATAAGTTAAAACTCCATTCAAGCTCTCTGTATAATGGATGACTTATTATTACACATTTGTAAAATAGTCGAAATAAACAGTGGTCAGTGGTCAGTCGTCACGTGAGGTCACAGGCCCTGAGATGCTTTGGGGATTAGTGTGGACGGTTACAAAGCCATGGCTTGCTTTTGCAGTGTTCTAAAAATTGAGGTTGGAGAGTTGGAGGAGGAAGTCTTGCTTCTCCAAGAGGAAATTAGGAGGTTGAAGGTTCACCTCAATGGGGTTGGGAGCGAGTGTGAGGTACCTGACTGATATGGTGGAGGGGAATGAGGCTGCGAGGAAGCTGTAGGTGGGGAGGTAGCAACGGCTACCATCAGTGAGGTGCAGTCCAGCACCTACTACAAGTGGCAAGTGGTTCCCAGTAATGGGAAGAGCATCAAGATAAGGAAAGTTAAGAGAGAAGATTTGAAGGTAGGAAATCGCTTCTCTGTTCTTCAGGATGAGTGTACTTCAGTGGCCAGTGAAGGTAAAGGTACTACTTCCCCTGCAAATGGAGGTAAGCGCATACTTGTGGTTGGTGACTCACAGGTAAGATATGTGGACCGTGCCTTCTGTAATAGGAATAAGAAGGTAAGAGATAGTGTGCTTCCCAGGAGCTGGTGTTAGTGACATAGTCGACAGGTTGGATAATATCATGTCAGGTAATGGGAACAAGCCTATTATCTGTCTCAGTGCTGGTGGAAATGATATTGGGAAGGGTAGGAGAGAAGAGCTGCTAGATAAGTACAGGTCAGCTATAGATTTAATTAAGTCTAAGGGAGGGGTCCCAATTATATGTAGCATCTTGCCTTGAAGGGGAGTGGGCAATGAATGGTTGTCTAGGGCAATTGGTGTAAATTGCTGGCTAGACAGATACTGCAAGGAACTTGCAATCCCATTCATTGACAACTGGAACAACTTTTATGGCAAACATGATATGTATGCAAGGGATGGGGTACATCTTTCTGGGGCAGGGGTGGTAGCTCTTGCAAACTCAATCGAGAGGGCCATTGCTGAAATGCCTAGGATTTTAAACTGATAGAAGATAGAGGTATGGGTGTGTGTGGGAAACAGTCAGGTTGCAACACTACGGTTGTAAACAGTAAATGTATAAAAGACATTCATCATGAAGTTATAAATAAAGACATTAGATCATGTCAGCAAACAAAGGGAGACAGCAGAGGGCAGCAAGGGACTAGCTCCCTTAAGGTCTATTATACTAATAGCAGGAGTGTAAGAAATAAGATAGATGAGCTAAGATTAATTGCAAGTGCAGGAAACATAGATATCATTGCTATAACAGAGACCTGGCTCAATCTGAAAGATAGAGAGATGCCTTCTGAATGTCACATACAAGGCTATAAATTATTCCACACTGACAGGGTCAACAGGAAGGGTGGTGGAGTATCGATGTACGTCAGAGACAATTTAAAGTGTTGTGTTAGACAAGATATAAAATTAGAAGCATCAGCCACTGAATCTGTTTGGTTACAGCTTCTCGAGGGCCGTGAAAAGCTAATTTTGAGTGTGATTTACAGGGCCCCAAATCTTGATAGGGAGTGCGGTAAACTTCTATGGGATGAAATTCGTAAGGCCTCTACATACGAAAATATTGTGATAATGGGAGATTTCAACTATAGACAGACTGACTGTTGCAATTTGACAGGAAATTTAGAATCAAGTGACTTTCTTGATATGATTCAGGATTGTTTTTTAAAGCAGTTTGTGACAGAGCCAACTAGAGGAAATAACCTGCTTGACTTGGTTCTTGCCAGCAGGGAAACGCTAATTAAGAATCTTGAGGTTAATGATGAGCTTCGGGAAAGTGATCACAAATCACTCAGTTTTAATATATCATGGAATTCCCCTAATAATGGCAATCAAGTCTGTCCCTGACTTCCGCTTGGCTGATTTCATAGGACTGAAAAATTACTTGGGTGGGGTGAACTGGAATGACCTGACTATGGGTCAGGTAGGTGGTGATAGTTCCCGATATGACATTTTCCAGAGCATAGTTCTAGCTGCTCAGACAACTTACGTTCCAAATAAGGAAATTAGATCAAGCAAAAATGATCCTAAATGGATGAACAATAGATTAAAACATCTCATTGGTCAAAAGAGAGGCATATATAGGCAAATCAAAAGAGGAGAGGTGCAATTAAGAAATCAATATATTCAGTTAAAGAGAAATAAAAAAGGGAATAAGAAAAGCAAAAAGAGATTATGAGGTTAAAGTTGCAAGATAATCGAAGACTAACCCAAAAGGATTCTTTCAGGTACACAGAAGTAAGATCAGGGACAAGATACGCCCACTCAAAAGTTACTCAGGTCAGCTCAGACAGTGATAAGGAAATGTGTAGAATTTTTAACACATACTTCCTTTTAGTTTTTACTCAGGAAGATACTAGCGATATTCCAGAAATAATAAATTATGTAGAGCAGGATGATAATAAACTATGCATGATTAGGGTCACAAGTGACATGGTTCTTAGGCAAATTGATAAATTTAAAACTAACAAATCCCCAGGCCCTGATGAACTGTATGCAAGGGTTCTAAAGGAATGTAAAGAGGAGCTTAGCAAACCTCTGGCTAATCTTTTCAATATATCACTACAGACTGGCATGGTGCCAGATAAGTGGAAAATAGCAAATGTGATACCTATTTTCAAAGCAGGTGACAGGTCCTTAGCTTCGAACTATAGACCAATAAGCCTAACCTCCATAGTGGGAAAATTTATGGAGTCAATAATTGCCGAGGCAGTTTGTAGCTACCTTGAAAAGCATAAATTAATCAACGAATCTCAGCATGGTTTTACAAAGGGGCGTTCCTGCCTTACAAATTTATTAACTTTTTTCACTAAGGTATTTGAGGAGGTAGATCATGGTAATGAATATGGTATTGTGTATATGGACTTCAGTAAGGCTTTTGACAGGGTCCCACATCAGAGACTATTGAGGAAAATTAAGGCACATGGAATAGGAGAATTTTTTTCCTGGATAAGGCATGGTTGACAAATAGGCAGCAGAGTTTGCATAAATGGGGAGAAATCAGAGTGGGGAAGCGTCACGAGCGGTGTTCCACAGGGGTCAGTGTTGGACCCCCTGTTGTTCACAATCTACATAAACGACATTGATGAGGGCATAAAGAGCGACATAAGCAAGTTTGCTGATGACACCAAAATAGGCCGTCGAATTCATTCTGACGAGGACATTAGAGCACTCCAGGATGATT
The DNA here is from genome assembly GCF_038502225.1 of Cherax quadricarinatus. Lineage (NCBI taxonomy): Eukaryota > Metazoa > Arthropoda > Malacostraca > Decapoda > Parastacidae > Cherax > Cherax quadricarinatus. The sequence goes on from NC_091321.1 coordinate 17,376,486, forward strand.
TGAATAGACATGCAGTGGTAGGAGAAGTGGCAGATGCAGTTTAATATAGACAAATGCAAAGTTCTAAATGTTGGACAGGAAAATAACCATACCACATATAAACTAAATAATGTCGATCTTAATATTACGGATTGCGAAAAAGATTTAGGAGTTCTGGTTAGCAGTAATCTGAAACCAAGACAACAGTGCATAAGTGTTCGCAATAAAGCTAACAGAATCCTTGGCTTCATATCAAGAAGCATAAATAATAGGAGTCCTCAGGTTGTTCTTCAACTCTATATATCCTTGGTTAGACCTCATTTAGATTATGCTGCACAGTTTTGGACATCGTATTATAGAATGGATATAAATGCTCTGGAAAACATACAAAGGAGGATGACAAAGTTGATCCCATGTATCAGAAATCTTCCCTGTGAGGATAGACTGAGGTCCCTGAATCTGCACTCTCTAGAAAGGCATAGAATTAGGGGGGGATATGATTGAGGTGTATAAATGGAAGACAGGAATAAATAAAGGGGATGTAAATAGTGTGCTGAAAATATCTAGCCTAGACAGGACTCGTAGCAATGGTTTTAAATTGGAAAAATTCAGATTCAGGAAGGATATAGGAAAGCACTGGTTTGGTAATAGAGATGTGGATGAGTGGAACAAACTCCCAAGTACAGTTATTGAGGCTAAAACGTTGTGTAGTTTTAAATATAGGTTAGATAAATACATGAGTGGGTGTGGGTGGGTGTGAGTTGGACCTGACTAGCTTGTGCTACTAGGTCAGTTGTTGTGTTCCTTCCTTAAGTGAATGTGACCTGCCCTGACTAGGTTGGGGCATTGGTTTAAGCCGGTAGGAGACTTGGACCTGCCTCGCATGGGCCAGTAGGCCTGCTGCAGTGTTCCTTCTTTATGTTTTTATGTTAACACGCACTTGTTGTAGCTATACACGGGTAGTAAAATGTGTATATTTAACCCTGACTCTAAAAAAAAAAATCTTGCCCTCTGTTAGTGATCACTCTCTCATGGTCACTACATATATATCAATGGTTATAATCATAATCATGGGACAGTATGCCTGCATCAGTGCTCCTTATTATGTTTTTATAATTTTTAGAGGTGTGGAGGGGTAAGCAAGTGGAAGGCCTCAGTTACATGACCAAAAGCTTCCCAGTTGTGGGTCATCATACGACTAAGACCCAAGTCAGGAAACACTTGTCCTGTTTCCTGACGAACCTTACCTGGTCAACGCAGTCTGGGGATGACGACCTCTATATAGAAGTGGCAACTTTTGACTTGTGTAGACAGTCTTCAGTCTATCAGCAGAACCTGTTGGCGCAGAACAACAACTTAGCCACAGCCATCTTTGACTGATGTAAAAACCGACAAATTGAAGAACGAGACAATTGTGAAACAACTGGGAATCTTTACTGTGATAGTTTCGCCGCCAGTGGTTTCTTCAGTCCACTACAGAGAATGGACTGAAGAGGCCACTGGCTGACGTAGCGTTCCACAATAAAGATTCCCAAATGTTGCACAAATGTCTCATTCTTCAGCAGTCCTAGAGGCTGCTGAGAGTGCACTTTCAAAAAAAAAGCAAGTGTCATGTATGGAAGGGACCGCTGGTTGTACAAAGTGCAGGAAGAAAAAAATTATTGTATACTACGATAACTAAGAGATATAAATTGGTCCTTGATGAGAGAACTGGTGTGTCATGCGCAGCATGTCTGTCTCCAGGAACGCAAAGGAGAATAAATGGCTTGAATGACCTGTCTTATTGCCGGTAACTACACAAAACCTTGTGTAGTTACCGGCAAGAAAGCTGAAACAAATTCCAAATTACCCTGAACTCTATTTACCTTCAGGGAAGCATCCAGACAACTCCCTCACAACATCCAAGACTTATCACGGTGACAGTCTGACCACGGTGACAGTCTGACCTCTGACCACGATGAGAAGATATCCGCCGGTGAAAGAGCTGGCATCACGGACACCACACTCACCTTACACAAACCAAAGAAAGCTACAAAATTAATAAGTAACACGACCCTGAACCCTGGCCAATGATGGAACCACTCCATACCATCACATGCTGGTCCCAGATGTTCTTATGCTCTTATAATAATAATAATAATAATAATAATAATTTTTATTTCTACTAGTACATGATACAATCTTGGCAGTCATGAGTACACTCTGGAGGACAGGTCTACTCACAAACCAGCTGAAAGATCACCAACGTCACATATCCAAAACCTAAAAGAGCCAGGAAAGATTGGAACATTTTATCTTACTAATTACATAACTAAAGTATAACGGATTATTTGGTGATGCTGCAAGCGGGGTGTGAATTATAAACGTCTTCGGAGGCTTCTTACTTTATTTGCAAAGTCATGGTGGGTACACAGGCTTGTGTGTTGTGCCCATGGCCCGGGTAGGCCATCCCACGAGAGGAGAGAGCTAGTAGGCCTTGTGTCTTCCTGCTAGGCCGCTGTGTGAGTGAGTGTGGGACCAGCTTCCCACAGACTTGGACAGGCCCAGAGGGCAGCACCTTAGTGGTGCGAAATATGAACTAAGCTAGCAGACAGCAAGGCTGTCTGTGCAGACAGTACAGGCTGTCTACATACGCTCGGCGACAATACTGGTGGTAAAAAAAACTCGGTCTCTCTCTCGTAGGAACAGGGCACAGAACACAAAATAAAAACATATATATACATACGGACATGGAAAAAAAAAACTTCCTACAGGGAGGGAAGAAAAAAACATGTGGGGTGTGCTAAACATCGTGGTCATAGGCAGTGAGCGTCGAAGGGCATCACTGCACGCCTTCCTGCATCTGGACAGATACTGCAACATGGGAGACATTGCTGAGGCTGAGCTGTGATGTAACAGGGTACGGTCTCCTCTGGAACGGTGAAGCAGTCATCATAGGAGTTGCTGCAGGTTTCATTCAACCTGGGGCACAACATGCTGGTGCCCTCGAGTGAGGCGTCAACAAAACTCGGCAGGACGACTTCTGGACACTTCTCAACTGGTACTGTTGCTGGGCTGTCACTGCCGGCGAGCGTGGAGTGAGTCATGGAGCGAGTCATGGCAGAGACGACTGGGCGAAACATCTGGGAGTCGTAACATCATACACCAGACTGCAGTGAGCGAGCTAGCAGTCAAAGTGACATCTTCTTTGTGCAGGAGCTCACTGAAGCTTGTGACACGAGGCTGACACAACGTCTGCCGACAGGGCTAACTGCGGCTTGACGAGTGTCATTCTCTCGGCAGTTGGAGTTATAGCAGAGGTTAATCTAAGCGTCCCCAGACTTGTTTCTCTACATATAACTGCACTCTGAAGGTCTGGAGGTGAAGTGAAACAAATCTCGATGCGAATCATAGCAGGTACGATTCTGCGGATCATGAGTGACGAGCATAAAAGCTTTCTGTACAAGGGGGCTCGGGCTCAGAGCTGACTGATATCAGCTGTCAAATGCACTGGTCACACTGGTGACTTAACACAGTGGTGCTACTCAGGTCTGGCCGCAGACCTCACTGGACACACGGAAACTACACACACCCATGGTACATGCGGTACAACATGGCTTAAACTAGCAAATGATGCTTTTCTGTGCACAAAACTGACATTAAGCCATACACTAACATGTGAGAACACTGACTGAGAGGAATTAATTAACACACGACATATCTTCTCTCAATCTTCTCGACAATACTAAAATAATTACTAGAAACACTCGATGTGACATGTGTGATGTCAGGCGTGATGTTGCGAGGTGACGTCAGCAGCAACGTGGCGTCGAGATCCACGTGGTGTCATATTCTGTGTGGCATGCTGATCCATGTGGCTTGCTGATTCATGTGGCTTCCTGATCTGCATGGCTTGATCTACATGGCTTGCTGATCTATGTGGCATGCTGATCCACGTAGCTTCGAGTGACCTTGGGCACTCGGATACACAGCTCTGGCAATGAATTCACATGGAAAACAGCAGAAAACACAGCAGAGGGAATGAGTAGTGGTGAGTGTATGGTAGTGTGGTGGTGAGGAGTGTGGGTGAGTGTATGGCGAGGGAGCATCTGGCCACTTCCTCCTCCCACCCACAAACAGGGAAACACACTGGACGCAGAAATCACCCCAAAACTCACCTCTGGCTTGCTGAAACAGCTGTGCTGAGCTGAACAACAACAGCAACATACAAGTGACGCTGAACATGTGACTTGAGAAACAGCGTGGGATGCTGTGGCGTGGGGTCACTGGGACGCCACTTACAATTCTCGAAGAAATTCGGTAAATTTTGGCTGGATCCTGCTTGTACCTGTGTCTGGATGCTGAAACGTGCAGACACGACATCAGGATAACTCGTTGAGAGACGGATGCTTCTTGCATAGGGTGATAAAGTGAAGATGACTTCATACCTTCCTTCCTCTCTCCGGGCAAACACAACTGCTGCGACCACCGCTTTCCACTATGTGAACCAAGATTAACTGGTATTATGGTAGCGGGGTTCAATGATACGTCTTCGGAGGCTTCTTTGTTTATTGAAAAGTCGTGGTGGGTACACATGCTTGTGTGTTGTGCCCATGGCCCAGGAGGGCCATCCCACGAGAGAGAGCTACTAGGCCTTGTGTCTTCCTGCTAGGCCGCTGTGTGAGTGAGAGTGTGTGGGACCAGCTTCCCACAGACCTGGACAGGCCCAGAGGGCAGCACTTGAGTGGCACGAAATATGAACTAAGCTGGCAGACAGCATGGGCTGTCTGTGCAGACAGTACAGGCTGTCTACAAAAGCTGTCTGCAGAGAGTAGGGTACCACACTGCTTGTTGTGGAGCCTTGGTTCCCTTACACTAACATGTGATTCACACGAGACTAGACCCAGCAGAGAGCATGATACTAATAATAATACTAATACATAATAATAATAATAATTTAGAAAAAAATATATAAACCCATTCACTCTCTGATTACTGAGTCTGCAAGCAACGC
>NC_091321.1:17386457-17508480 GCF_038502225.1 Cherax quadricarinatus
ATCCCTCCTGCAAGAACGAAACGTCTGGATAAAGATCCCTCCTGCAAGAACGAAAAGTCTGGATAAAGATCCCTCCTGCAAGAACGAAACGTCTGGATAAAGATCCCTCCTGCAAGAACGAAACGTCTGGATAAAGATCCCTCCTGCAAGAACGAAACGTCTGGATAAAGATCCCTCCTGCAAGAACGAAACGTCTGGATAAAGATCCCTCCTGCAAGAACGAAACGTCTGGATAAAGATCCCTCCTGCAAGAACGAAACGTCTGGATAAAGATCCCTCCTGCAAGAACGAAACGTCTGGATAAAGATCCCTCCTGCAAGAGTGTTTTTCCATCATCTGAAAAAATGGCTGTAGGAAGAATTTCGTGGATCTTAAGTGAGAGAGAGAGAGAGAGAGAGAGAGAGAGAAAATAAGAATGACAGGATGCAAGTAATTTTTAACAATAAGTACATTGACCCTCTGGTTCCCATTCTTTCTATCCCGTCACCCATTCCCGGTACCCCATCACCCATTACTAGTACCCCATCATACATTCCCGATACCCCATTACTAGTACCCCATCATCCATTCCTGGTACCCCGTCATCCATTCCTGACACCCACTACCCGTTCTTGACATCCAAGACCCATTCCTAATACCTACTACCCATTCCTGACACCCACCACCCATTCCTGACACTCACTACCCATTTCTGACACCCACCACCCATTCCTGACACCCATCACCCCTGATGGTTTACGAGACCAGGAACTAGTAATGCCGACTACTGCAATTTGAAAGGCGGAGACAGAGTTGATACCGGACCCCAGACACATGTAACTCACTGAGTACCTGTGTACGTTCATGCACACGAACACGCACACACACACATATATAGTAGAGTAGAAGAGATTGTCATAGATATAGTAGGTAAAAATGTAGTGTGCCCAGGGTACTTATTTTGAGATAAAGAGGATAAATAAGCATACGAGATATGATACAAGAAGCAATGATAGCAGTGTGTCAGACTTTGTATCAGCAGATAAAAGGTTAATGAGTCGACTCCCGGACGTGCAAGGTTTTTTTAAGAAGACTGTCAGCTTACTGTTTAAAGTTAACTACAGTGAGAGAGATATATGGGGGGACAAGGAGTATGGCATCGTGAATAACAGAGAAGTGAAAGTGAAAAGATTAAAAGATGGCAGTTGATATAAACAAGTATTAGAAGAAAGGTGCAACAGAGTCCTGATAATGAGGGTGAAGAGAGTAGGAGTTGAATTTAAGAATGTAGTGCTGGAGTCCAACACAAGTTTGTGGGTGTGAAAGGGTGAACGCAGGTGGGGAGAGGTGGATTATGTAGCGCCTGTGGTGGGGGGGAGGGGATGTGGAAGGTATTCAGGCTTAATTCAGGGAACTGGAGCACAGATCCAATTCCCTAGATCAAGAGCCCTCCCCCACTAACGTCAAGGAACTTTTCTTGAGGGGCAAGGGGAGACAAAAAATTAATGATTTTTAGAATGCGGAAGATAGTGTATGAAGAGAAATAGGAAATTAAGAAACATTTGAAAGAGAGATCAATAAAATGGGGAAATATACCTACGCACAATTATATATATATATATATATATATATATATATATATATATATATATATATATATATATATATATATATATATATATATATATATATATATATATATATATATATACATATATATACACACACACAACTCTCGTATATACACCGATACATACCTCTCGTATACACAGAGATATATACCTCTCGTTGTATACACAAGAACAGAGATATATACCTCTCGTTGTATACACAAGAACAGAGATATACACCTCCTTGTATACATATATATACACCTCTTGTACACACACTAAGAGATATACACCTCTCGGCGTATACACAGATATATACCTCTCGTATACATATATACACCTCTCGGTGTATACAAATATATACACCTCTTGTTGTATACATACTGAGATACACTCATACACTTAAAAATTCTGCCTGGCTTCTCACTTACTAGTCAAACACTACTGCGCATGATTATTTACCTTACTTCAGCTCGTTATTAAGGCGATTTTATCGTGGAAAATGTCGTTTAAATACTCTTTCTCCCAGAGCTGAGGCCTTAAGGGCAAAAATTCCCAGGGATAGGAGCCAGAGTTTCAACCTTAGCGCAACACGCAGTGAAAGTCAGTCCGGGAGCATCCAGCAACTTTCACATTACCAGATGCCAGTGATGCTTACACCAACACATTTTTATCATCGTTTCTTCTCTACCTACAACCTTCTCCTTTATTGTTTCGTCGTTAACGTTCATTTTCTTTGCGCTTGCGCGGTGTTTGAGTGGAATATGAGCGTACGGGGACGTAAAATAAATGAGTTTATAATCCAGGTGTGGCAACTCGCGTCCAGTTCGAGATTCAACGGAAAAAGTTCGTTTATCTATGTTATCCTTATTTATCTTAATTTAGAAGAATATAAAGCAAAAAACACACACAGAAAAATAATTGTTGTCGATACACAGTGACATAGCGCGGTAAAGTTGATATTAAAACACGCTTGATAAATTAAAAAAAACTCGAACGCTGTTAATTAATTTCAAATTGTTTTGATTTTTATTGATTCTTATTTTCACATGGACTTTTTAGTTATTGTTTATTACTATTATTATTATACGTCTTTAACTGTTGTTCTTCTGTTAGGTGACACGGGCCGTAGATCAGGTCCACGCTAGGTAGGTTCAACAAACACACATACACACCAGCAAAGAGGCGAGGCCAGGAGCTGTGGATCGATCCCTGCAACAACAAATAGGTAAGTACACACACATGCACATAAGTACACACTGGCATACGTAACACACAAACAAATACCAACAAGCATAATGAAAGACAGAAATGGAATACAGAGCAAGAAGTGTTGGGAAAATAAGAGAGAGAGAGAGGATCACCCAGTTCCCTCCCACACATCAAACCTTCTGTGCACGAGTGAACCTTCCACCACCACCGCCCACGCCCACATAGACCCTTAATCCACGCCCACGCCCGTGACAAACTTTTCACTCTCCCTGTCACCTTTTTTTGCCTCTCTCGTGCTGGCGTGGGGGAGAGCAGAGGGAAAGAGAGGCGGCAGGGGGGGGGGAGTTAGAAAGCCTGGGGCACTTTCTCCACGCTGCCTCACTTTCCTCTGACTTTAAATGGTGAGATGATGTAGTTCATGTCAGGTCTGAAACCCATCACCTAGAGGGTGTTAGGGGGTCAACGCCCCCGCGGCCCAGTCCTTGACCAGGCCTAGCAGTGGGTCAAGGCCTAATCAACCAGGATGCTAATGCTGACATACGAACCACAGCCCGGCTGATCGGGTACTGACTTTATAAAGGTATCTGTCCAGTTTCCTCTTAAAGGTAACCAGGGGTCTATTGGTTATCCCATCTATGCCTGGTGGGAGACTGTTGAAGTCTTGGACCCTGGACACTTATTGTTTCTCTTAGTGTACTAATGGCGCCCCTACTATTCATTGGGGGTATGTTGCACCGTCCTTTGCTTTCGTAGGGAGTGATTTCTGTGTGCAGATTTAGGACCAGTCCCTCTAAGATTTTCCAGGTGTAGATTATGATGCATCTCTCTCGCCTGTGTTCCAATGAGTACAGGTCATGTGCTTCCAGGCGTTCTCAGTAGTTAAGGTATTTCATGGAACTTATATGTGCAGTAAAGGATCTCTGTACATTCTCTAGATCTGCAATTTCACCTGCCTTGAATTGAGCTGTTTGTGTACAGCAGTATTCCAGCCCAGAGAGAACAAGTGATTTAGAAAAGATCATCATTATGAGGCTTGACATCCCTTGTTTTGAATGTTCTCATTATCCATCCTATCATTTTCTTCGCAGATGTGATAATGACACTGTTGTGCTTCTTGAAGGTGAGATTAATATTTTAATTATTTTAATTTTCAATAATTATAATTATTATTATTTTCGTTTTACATAAACTTATCCTAGTATGCTACTGACTCCGGCCATACAATAGAGCGGAAAAATAATGTAAGGGACCTGGGAGTAGTAATGTCTGAGGATCTCACTTTCAAGGATCACAACAGTGCCACGATCGCACGTGCAAAGAAAATGATAGGATGGATAATGAGAACTTTCAAAACGAGAGATGCCAAGCCTATGATGATCCTTTTCAAATCACTTGTTCTCTCTAGGCTGGAATACTGCTGTACATTAACGTCTCCATTCAAAGCAGGTGAAATCGCAGATCTAGAGAGTGTACAGAGATCCTTTACTGCACGTATAAGTTCTGTCAAGCACCTTAACTACTGGGAACACTTGGAAGCACTTGACTTGTACTCGTTGGAACGCAGGAGGGAGAGATATATCATAATCTACACTTGGAAAATCTTGGAAGGAATGGTCCCAAATCTGCACACAGAAATCACTCCCTACGAAAGTAAAAGACTGGGCAGGCGATGCAAAATGCCCCCAATAAAAAGTAGGGGCGCCATTGGTACACTAAGAGAAAACACCATAAGTGTCCAGGGCCCAAAACTGTTCAACAGCCTCCCATCAAGCATTAGGGGAATTGCCAATAAACCCCTGGCTGCCTTCAAGAGGGAGCTGGACAGATACCTAAAGTCAGTGCCGGATCAGCCGGGCTGTGGCTCGTACGTTGGACTGTGTGCGGCCAGCAGTAACAGCCTAGTTGATCAGGCCCTGATCCATCGGGAGGCCTGGTCATGGACCGGGCCGCGGGGGCGTTGATCCCCGGAATAACCTCCAGGTAACCTCCAGGTAACCTCCAGTATTAATATTTCAAATAATTTTATACAGCGTCACACTAACCTAAATTTTACTCAACACTTCAACTCCTCAAAGATCATTATTTTTAATTCTAAATTCTTATAAAACGTTGGAAAAGTCACGTCTACGAGTGAAGAAAAAAGAAATTGCTTGATTTTTCTTAGGTCTGAAGCCTATCGAGTGTATGTAGGTCATTCAAGGCTGCAATTCCCCCCTGTGCACGATCGTTATACAAAACTCTAATGACTAAGTAGTAGTTTATATACATGAAGTGTTTAAGCTGGTGTGGTTCATGATGTGACAGCGTGTGTCAGGTGTGACAGGTGTGACACCGGGCGTTACACGAATAAACGGGTTATTTTTATCTTAATCCACGCTGGCTGCTGACGGATGGCATCGCACCGAGGACTCGATCCGATTACATGCGGATCACGTCGAGTGTAAATCCGGAGAAACGTTCGTGAGCAGATTCCACATGAGGCGTTCTCGAATCCGTCCCGGTGGCGGATTAAGCTGGATTTTTCTCATTGTATCTGTATACATCTCAGTCATATCTCCCTCGAATTCTGCGCCTTGCAAGAGTGTAGGTTCGGGTGTTTTTAGAGTAGCTTCGAGTGTTTTCAGAGTAGATTCAGGTGTTTTTAGAGACTGTAGGTTCAGGCCCTTCACGAGAGTACACTGTAGACCATTCTCGCACAGAGGGATACACACGTTCACAATTGAACGTTCCCTGGCAGTTAGGGCATCACCATATCTTATCTTTACCGAGATATTAGTGTTATCACTTTAAGGGGATATCTCTTCACCTCTTCCGGTCACCACGGAGTATCATCCTCTCTCCTCCTTCATTCAACCAAACCCTTTACACTCACATTTTTTTTTTATTCTATATATTTTATGTGCGAACCCTATTGGAATTCTCGAGCATATTTTGCAAGTATTTTCGTACCCTAGCAAATGTTTTAAGACATTACTGTTTTATTAAGGAGAGATCGTCAGGGACACACATTATGTAATCATGAGGAAGCGCTAAGCCCGTAGGATTATACAGCACCTGTGAGGGGGGGGATGGAAGGTATTTAGGCTCAATTCAGGGAACTGGAGCACAGGTCCAATTCCCTAGATCAAGAGCCCCTCACCAGCATTAAGGAACCTCCCTTGAGGGGGTCAGGGACACACAGCATTTAACGAATATTATCCAATCTGAGCTTTTAGGATATTTACCCACGAGGATTAACCTAGGATAATTCAACAAAGTTTGTGTGGCTTATCACCATAGGTTAACTTTTAGGATGTGACCCTCTAGGATTTTCTAGGTGTACCTTTCTCGCCTTCGCTCCAGGGAGTACAGGTCCAGAGAATTCAAACATTCTCAGTAACCAAGGTGCTTTATTGAATACCTGCAATGAAGGTCCTCTGTACATTCTCCAGATCTGCAATTTCGCCTGCCTTGAAAGGGGTAGCTAGTGTACAGCAGTAATGCAGCCTAGAGAGAACAGGTGGGTGGAACTGGGTGATTTTGATAAGGATCTGCCTTGTATGAGCCAGTAGACCTCCTGTAGTCCTCCTCCATTATGTTTTTAAGTGACTTAAAGAGGATCATCATTGACTTGGCATCCCTTGTTCTGAAGGTTCTCATTATCCATATTACCATTTTCCTCGCAGTTGTGATGACATTGTTGTGATCCTTGAAGGTGAGATCCTCTGACATTAACACTCCCAGGTCTTTCGCATTAGTGTTTTGTTCCAGTGTGGTTAGAATTTGTCTTATTCTCCGTTCTAGCTTCTAATCTCTCAAGTTTTCCAGGTCATCTGGTCCGTGCTACAGATCATTATTATTGTTTTAAAGCAAACATAAATATAGGTCGAATAAACATCACTCAAAAACAAATAAATTGGTTTAATATAATATGCAAATTGTGCTCTACTTATGCAAAGAACACTCAGCTGTCTGCGTGTATATGTAGGCGTATGTGTGCGACGTGTATATGTAGGCGTATGTGTGCGTATGTGTATGTGTGTGTGTGTGTACTCACCTAATTGTATTCGCCTAGTTGTGGGGTTGCAGGGGTCGAATCACAGCTCCTGCCCCCGTCTCTTCACTGGCCGCTACTGGGTCATTCTTTCTGCTCCATGAGCTGTATCATACCCTTTCTTAATATGTATGGATCCTGCCTCCAGGCAGGGTGTGTGTGTGCGTGTGTGTGTACTCACCTAGTTGTACTCACCTATTTGAGGCAGCAGGGGTCGAGTCCGAGCTCTTGGCCCCGCCTCTTCACTGATCGCTACTAGGTCACTCTCCCTGAACCGTGAGCTTTATCATACCTCTGCTTAAAGCTATGTATGGATCCTGCCTTCACTACATCGCTTCCCAAACTATTCCACTTCCTGACTACTCTGTGGCTGAAGAAATACTTCCTAACATCCCTGTGATTCATCTGTGTCTTCAACTTCCAACTGTGTCCCCTTATTACTCTGTGTGTGTGTGTGTGTGTGTGTGGTTTTAGGGAGTCGAGTCTCGGCACCTATGTGTATATAAGTAAGGGAGTATGTGTATTTAGGAGCGCGTATGCATACTCACATATATGGATACAGTAATAGATTCAAAAGAGCGAGGTAATTCTTGTATTTTTGGTCAGACTGATGAGTATTGTCGTTCACACAGTGTGTGTGGCATTCAACAAGCTGGTGTAACACAGGTCTGTCCTTCACTCAGATGGGTCGTAAGGCAGTTGTAATGCACTCAGATGGGACGTAAGGCAGTTGTAATGCACTCAGATGGGTCGTAAGGCAGTTGTAATGCACTCAGATGGGTCGTAAGGCAGTTGTAATGCACTCAGATGGATCGTACAGCAGGTGTAATGCACTCAGATGGATCGTACAGCAGGTGTAATGCACTCAGATGGACCGTACAGCAGGTGTAATGCACTCAGATGGACCGTACAGCAGGTGTAATGCACTCAGATGGATCGTACAGCAGGTGTAATGCACTCAGATGGATCGTACAGCAGGTGTAATGCACTCAGATGGATCGTACAGCAGGTGTAATGCACTCAGATGGGACGTACAGCAGGTGTAATGCACTCAGATGGATCGTACAGCAGGTGTAATGCACTCAGATGGGACGTACAGCAGGTGTAATGCACTCAGATGGGTCGTACAGCAGGTGTAATGCACTCAGATGGGTCGTACAGCAGGTGTAATGCACTCAGATGGATCGTACAGCAGGTGTAATGCACTCAGATGGATCGTACAGCAGGTGTAATGCACTCAGATGGGACGTACAGCAGGTGTAATGCACTCAGATGGATCGTACAGCAGGTGTAATGCACTCAGATGGGACGTACAGCAGGTGTAATGCACTCAGATGGGACGTACAGCAGGTGTAATGCACTCAGATGGGTCGTACAGCAGGTGTAATGCACTCAGATGGGTCGTACAGCAGGTGTAATGCACTCAGATGGATCGTACAGCAGGTGTAATGCACTCAGATGGATCGTACAGCAGGTGTAATGCACTCAGATGGATCGTACAGCAGGTGTAATGCACTCAGATGGGACGTACAGCAGGTGTAATGCACTCAGATGGGTCGTACAGCAGGTGTAATGCACTCAGATGGATCGTACAGCAGGTGTAATGCACTCAGATGGATCGTACAGCAGGTGTAATGCACTCAGATGGGACGTACAGCAGGTGTAATGCACTCAGATGGATCGTACAGCAGGTGTAATGCACTCAGATGGGACGTACAGCAGGTGTAATGCACTCAGATGGGACGTACAGCAGGTGTAATGCACTCAGATGGGACGTACAGCAGGTGTAATGCACTCAGATGGGTCGTACAGCAGGTGTAATGCACTCAGATGGATCGTACAGCAGGTGTAATACACTCAGATGGGACGTACAGCAGGTGTAATGCACTCAGATGGATCGTACAGCAGGTGTAATGCACTCAGATGGGACGTACAGCAGGTGTAATGCACTCAGATGGGTCGTACAGCAGGTGTAATGCACTCAGATGGGACGTACAGCAGGTGTAATGCACTCAGATGGGACGTACAGCAGGTGTAATGCACTCAGATGGATCGTACAGCAGGTGTAATGCACTCAGATGGATCGTACAGCAGGTGTAATGCACTCAGATGGGTCGTACAGCAGGTGTAATGCACTCAGATGGGACGTACAGCAGGTGTAATGCACTCAGATGGGACGTACAGCAGGTGTAATGCACTCAGATGGATCGTACAGCAGGTGTAATGCACTCATATGGATCGTACAGCAGGTGTAATGCACTCAGATGGATCGTACAGCAGGTGTAATGCACTCAGATGGGACGTACAGCAGGTGTAATGCACTCAGATGGGACGTACAGCAGGTGTAATGCACTCAGATGGATCGTACAGCAGGTGTAATGCACTCAGATGGATCGTACAGCAGGTGTAATGCACTCTGATTGGACGTACAGCAGGTGTAATGCACTCAGATGGGTCGTACAGCAGGTGTAATGCACTCTGATTGGACGTACAGCAGGTGTAATGCACTCAGATGGATCGTACAGCAGGTGTAATGCACTCTGATTGGACGTACAGCAGGTGTAATGCACTCAGATGGATCGTACAGCAGGTGTAATGCACTCTGATTGGACGTACAGCAGGTGTAATGCACTCAGATGGGACGTACAGCAGGTGTAATGCACTCAGATGGGTCGTACAGCAGGTGTAATGCACTCAGATGGGTCGTACAGCAGGTGTAATGCACTCAGATGGATCGTACAGCAGGTGTAATGCACTCAGATGGGACGTACAGCAGGTGTAATGCACTCAGATGGATCGTGCAGGTGTAATGCACTCAGATGGGTCGTACAGCAGGTGTAATGCACTCAGATGGGTCGTACAGCAGGTGTAATGCACTCAGATGGGTCGTACAGCAGGTGTAATGCACTCAGATGGATCGTACAGCAGGTGTAATGCACTCAGATGGGTCGTACAGCAGGTGTAATGCACTCAGATGGGTCGTACAGCAGGTGTAATGCACTCAGATGGGTCGTACAGCAGGTGTAATGCACTCAGATGGATCGTACAGCAGGTGTAATGCACTCAGATGGGTCGTACAGCAGGTGTAATGCACTCAGATGGGTCGTACAGCAGGTGTAATGCACTCAGATGGATCGTACAGCAGGTGTAATGCACTCAGATGGATCGTGCAGGTGTAATGCACTCAGATGGATCGTACAGCAGGTGTAATGCACTCAGATGGATCGTGCAGGTGTAATGCACTCAGATGGATCGTACAGCAGGTGTAATGCACTCAGATGGATCGTACAGCAGGTGTAATGCACTCAGATGGATCGTACAGCAGGTGCAATGCACTCAGATGGGTCGTACAGCAGGTGTAATGCACTCAGATGGGTCGTACAGCAGACTGTCCATTAATAATAAAGAAAAGTGTTTAACCCAGAAAAATCCACCAAAAAACCCACCAGTGTGGCTTACTATTACTGGGAGCTCCTGGGAGTTCTCATCCTTGGAGGATGCCACCCACAACACCCAGGATGCCACCCACTCCTCCCTCCCTATCTCCTCCCAGGTACGCAGGGAGGCCCTCAGGCTCACTTAGTGCGTATACTTTCATTTGTGTTCTTATGCGTAACGCCAAGCCAAGACGTTGGACCGGTGATGCAAGTTTCGCTTGGTGACGTAACGTCATTAAATGAAGCAGGTAGTCTTTTGTGAAGTAACACAGGGGGATGCAAACACCTCAAGTAACACAGGGGAACGCAAACACCTCGTTAACTAACACAGGGGGACGCAAACATCTAGTCAAGAAATGCAGGGGGGGGGGGCGCAAACACCTCGTCAATTAACGCAGGAGGGACGCAAACACCTCGTCAAGTAAAGCACGGGGGACGCAAACACCTCTAAGTAACACAGGGGGGACGCAAACACATCTAAGTAACTCAGGGGAACGCAAACACCTCGTTAAGTAACGCAGGGAAGACGCAGTTACCAGCACAGTGACGCACTTGCCTCGTTTAACTTCAAGAAAATTGCCTTGTTAGCTGCCTCAATTTACTCGTTTGCAACATAAAAAATAAACATTAAGTCAGACACTGCCTCAACTCGTTAAAAATTTCTTCCATTTCGTCGTAAGTCGTTATTTTTTTCCCCACGTTGCCTTCAATCACTGAAAAATTCCTTCATTTTATCTGGTATCGATAATTTCTTTAATTTTATCTTCAGTCGTTTAATATTTCTTTCATTGTGTCTTCAACCACTGAAAATTTCTTTCATTTCATCTGGTATCAAAAATTTCTTTCATTTTATTTTGTATAAAAAAAAATTCTATCAGTTTTCGAGTCACTAAAAATTAATTTCCTTCATTTTATCTTGAGTCATGAAAAAAAAAAGGTCTTCATTCTGAGTAGCAACGTCGCGAGAAAATAATCACCTCCCGGAATGCATAATAATTACGCTAAGCCTATTGCAAATGGCGGCTCAGGTAGGCTCAGGTTCCCTGACGCTAGTTGAGGGGCTCTTGATTTAAGGGAACCTGGATCTGTGGTCCATTTCCCTGAACTGAGCCTGAATGTCTTTCATCCCCTCCCCCTTCAGGCACTGTATAATCCCTACAGGTTTAGCACTCCACCATGATTATAAGGCTCATTGAGGCCTATCCGACTACCCGAAGGTCGTCATTAAGGCATCAAAATACACATTCTCAGCGCGTTTATACACTGAGATAAACACACGGTGTATATATACACTGAGACATACACATTTCTCGGTGTATATATATATATATATATATATATATATATATATATATATATATATATATATATATATATATATATATATATATATATTATATGCGTGTGTGTCGTGCCGAATAGGTAAAACTTGGGTTTTTGGCTTAAATAGCAATGCTCTTGCAGAATAAGGTAAGCGAAAATTTGTTGTATGCAATAATTTCGCAAAAACCATTGTGAACCTAACGAAAAAAAATATATTTCATTGTGTTTGTTTATTAACTTATTGTAAACTTATCTAAAATATATTTAGTTGGAGTATGGTAAATTAAATTGTGCTTGTTATAATAAGGTTAGGCAAGTTTTCGAAGGTTCTTTTGGTACAAAATTATTAATTTTTACATTAACATAAATGAAAAAATATATATCTTTAAACGTATAAGAGAAAATTTTAGAAACGACTTAATTTTAAACGAGTTCTTGCTAACCGACCAGTTTTACCTATTTGGCACAATATATATATTATATACATATATATATATATATATATATATATATATATATATATATATATATATATATATATATATATATATATGTATCTCGATATAGAAGACGAGGAGAAAGCTGTATAGTCCGTGTTGAATTTCAGAAACTTAAGTTAGTTTTAGGTACATGGTGACTAGCTCACTTTATGTCGGGGTTCACTTAAAAAATATTGAAAAAAAAAAGTATTTGAATATTTCTCTGATTCCTCGTTTATCCACTCTGCCTGTCCTCTTCTCTCTCTCTCTCTCTCTCTCTCTCTCTCTCTCTCTCTCTCTCTCTCTCTCTCTCTCTCCCGACCCGGAATCTCAGCGAAAACGAAAGTCAGAGGAGACGTGACAGGTAGACTGAGCGATGCTTTCCAGAAAAAAAAAATCCCCCCCCCTCTCTCTCTCTCTCTCTTAAATCTTCGTTCACCAGCTCCTGAAAACACTCAAGACATTTTTTTTCTAGTATACCTTGATAATGATGATAATGATAATAATAATAATAATAATAATAATAATAATAATAATAATAATAATAATAATGTGCTATAAGTATCATTAATAATATTATATTTTTAGCACAGAAAAGTAAGGTTGTGGAAGAGGGGGAGGGGAGAGAGAGAGAGAGAGAGAGAGAGAGAGAGAGAGAGAGAGAGAGAGAGAGAGAGAGAGAGAGAGAGAGAGAGAGAGAGAGAGAGAGAGAGAGAGAGAGAGAGAGAGAGAGAGAGAGAGAGAGAGGAACGAACGAACGAAGAGCTGCGAGAGGCGGCGAAAGCTGGTGGGAAATGCGCTGACCACCTTTTCGCTTTCTCTTTTATTTGATCACTTGTTACGCAACGCCCCAGGAGGAGGTGAAGCCTAGCTGGCAACCCCACCACACACACACATGGACCCACCTGTTGCTCTCTCTCTATCTTCCCCCTCCTCCCTCTCTCTCTCTCTCTCCCTCCCTCCCTCCTCCTTCCTTCCTCTCTCTATTCTACTTCTTGGTCTTATCACTCTCCCTCTCATTCTTCATCTCCTTTTACCCCTTTCCAACAGTGTTTCCCACCATATATCCTTGTTTTTCATCAAGTTTAGCGCTTCAGTGGACTGGCTGAAGGGTCGTCAACACCGTCCGTAGCCTCGCAAACAGGTACGACAAAGCGTAACAAGCTAGCAACTACTGAAGACAATTGCTAGCAATAAAAAAAAGCTAGGATTAAACCCCTGCCATAACAGTTTGCAATCAATAACTCAAATGGATTGAAACTCCGTGACAAGCGTTGCAAGGCAAATGTGAGGACTATTTTATTTTTTTTTGTAGTGGTTACAGATCGATGGATTAGGACTGACTCGGTGAAGCTGCAAGTGAAAAAATAGAGAGACGTAAAATACTGAGAAAATTGCTAGTAGCTGTGAGAGTTAATGACATGCGGGTAATAATTTATGGGAGAATTCCAGGTTATTTTCCCCGCCATCGTGATTAACTCACAATTTTGTATAGCCAGAAAGCGTATAACATCATTAACTTTGTATATTACACCCAGATTATAACCATAGCTTTCCTAAGAGCAGAGTCGAAGCGTAGTTAATGTGTTTCAACCTCTGGAAAAAAATGAATATGATTATTTAACTCAAGAGCAGTAAAAAAAGGATCAAGGAGATATACGCAGTGAACAAACACTGGGATATATTAGGAAACGTTTCGGTCCTGGGACCTTGAGAAGTGACCAAGGTCATAAGACCGAAACGCTTTCTAATATGTTCTAGTGTTTGCTACCCACCTGGAGGGTATTCCAGGAATTAACGCCCCTGCGGCCCGGTCCACGACCAGGCCTCCCGGTGGATCAGGCCCTGATCAACCAGGCTGTTACTGCTCACGTGTCTTTTTAAACCAATTTATCGGTATCTATTACCAAGGTTTATACCACACAGTGAGGTGTATATCTCAACGTGTATACACGCTCAGAGTTTACTTCAATACCAGTTTGAGGGACCAAAGTAATCTTGAATGGTACTGAATAGATGACATGCAGCTTTAATGACCCTTTGAGTAATCCATAGACTTTAAACCCAACTAATTAACGAGGCGAGGATACTGTGCGGTCTGCTGTTGAGTTAATGTGTTCAGGCAAGGCAGTTTGCGGCCGCTACTGCGGTAGCTGTCGCACCTGTTACGTAGTTACGTACGACCGCAGCTACGGTAGCTGTCGCACCTATTACGTGCATTATCACAGTAATAGATGAAGCGATAAACCAGTGTGGGTTGGTTGTGTAATCCACTGGAATTAGAAACTCTGAACCAAGGCACTTGAAGGATTTTGGTGTTTGGGCGGCCCGCGACATGCATGAAAAGATTCAAGATAATAGAAAATTTATAAAAAAAAAAAACTATTGTGGACACTATTTTTAAAAGACTTATTGTCTCATTCTAGTTTATAATTCCTTGAAAATTTATACTGCACCCTGAACTACTGTCTGGTACCGGTTAAACTACTGGTTTACCTGAAGGGCATTCCGGGGATCAACGCCCCCGCGGCCCGGTCCACGACCAGGCCTCCCGGTGGATAAGGGCCTGATCAACGAGGCTGTTACTGTTGGCCGCACGCAATCCAACGTACGAACCACAGCCCGGCTGATCCGGCACCGTCTTTAAGTATCTGATAGTGACCGTTGTAATGGGGTGCAAATTCGAATCCAGGTAAAAAGAGACATTTTTTCTTGTAGTTAGCTTCAGTAAACCTAACTCAGAAAGTTACGTGAGAAAACATTAGGACATATTTGTTAGAAATCTTTTCGGTCCTGGGACCTTGATCACTTCTAACCTGATCAAGGTCCCAGGACCGAAACGTTTTCTAATGTCCAAGTGTTTGCTCACCTTTTTCTAAACCAATTTGTAAGCATTTTTTACCAAGTTTTATACCAAACCTAAATTATTCTAACTTAAACTAGCCTAACTTTTGTTTTTCTGTGACTTCTTGTGGTTCCATTTTCGTTGATCTAAAAACCTAGTTCCCCCGGACGTGCGCCAGCGATTTACGGAAGGGACCGGAAAATATCCGGCTTTCAAGTCCAGTTCTATGAGCCAGTGATCGGTTTCAGGGTCTGTAGTCGTGGGTATATACTTCTTCATACTATCTTCCCTTCCGTCTAGCGTCAAGAAAGCTCTAATTTGTGTGTATCGCTATAAACGGTGACGTCACGCCTAGCGAGACTGGCGCTGTGCACTTCTGTACCACTAAAGAATAAACTTGAGGAACACTGCAGTAGGCCTACTGGCCCATACAAGGCAGGACCTTATCAAAACCGCCCGTTACTACTTACGTATTTCTCCAATCTTTTCCCAGAGGTACCCAAGAATTTACTAGAGTACCTCAGGTACTAATCAAACCCAGCTCTTTTCACTCTTATATTAATCCAGCCTCTTTTTTAAAGCAACCCAAGTTCCTAGCCTCTAATATCCTACTCGGAAGATTGTTCCGTGGAAATGTAACACAGGGGTCTGTTTCCTGTGCAACTGAACCCATGTCTGAGTTTGCGAGTCATTTGTATTGCACTAATGAGGCATCACCCTGCTTGAAACCTTATCATTATTTAATTAAATCACTGTGCAGAGGATCAGTTATTGCTAATTGCCACCTCTATTACCATAGCATTCCAGACCACGGTACTCCTAACCAACAGATATCGCCCTATGTCTGGAGGCTGCCTTGACATTGTCCTCTTTCTGCAATTCTGACTAATGACGAGACCTCTAAAAGCCTATTCCCAACACAAACTATTGGTCAACCTCACACGTGGTTTTATTTTTATTTGTATAGGGGTTCACAACAATATACCTTTGTATATATGTGGGTAGAATTACCGACAATATGAAAAGTAAAAAGGACACAAGTGCAACTAATGTGACATTTTATTGTGGCAACGTTTCGCTCTCCAGGAGCTTTATCAAGCCGTTACAAACTGTGTCCACGTATTGTTTGTAACGGCTTAACAAAGCTCCTGGAGAGCGAAACGTTGCCACAATAAAATGTCACATTAGTTGCACTTGTGTCCTTTTACTTTACAATTTACCTTTGATAATGAATTCCGAGAGTTTTTCCACTCTCCGACCCCCGACCTTGTGCCATGCGCAAGTTTCAAAACAAGCCAACGTTTCTCTCCGCGTAGAGCTTTTAACAAGGATGAAACATTGTGCCAATACCAGATGTGTGGCATACTGTCTACACTTCTCTTCACTATTGTTGGCAGTACGCCATCTATCCTAGGTAAAAGTATAATACAAATACCCACCAGTTTGGCGAAGGATCCATTTTTACCAATGTTAGATGTTAGTGCACAAGACATAAATGATCAAGGCGTATGATATATGTGACAGTTGACATACAAGGCGATAGATAAATTTCAATCACGGCGCCTTGTATGGCTGACTAAACCTTTACATATATAAAAAAAACAATGAAATATTATGGGTAAAACATTTTAAATTATACTGGGCTTAAAAGCCTGCCAAGTAGACTAGGGTCGCTAAGCCTCAACACCCAGCCAAGGCTAATTTAATCCCTAAAATTGGGATTAGAACAAATTCCGTGGCAACTGGAGAGCTAAACGTTGCCACAATGTCACATTAGTTGCACTTGTGGACCGGGCCGAGGGGGGCCGTTGATCCCCGGAATAACCTCCAGGTAGACTCCAGGCGTCCTTTTACCTAACATATTGTCGGTAATTCTGCCAGCATTATTACACATACAATGAGGGACAAAGATACACAGCACTTGATGTGTGTACCTTGAGTTGGTTAATGAGATTTAAAGCCTATTTACTACACGAGGGTCATTGATATAAACCTTGTTAATAGATACCGACAAATTGGTTTACAAACACTAGCCAACACTAGGACATAGAAAAC
This sequence comes from Cherax quadricarinatus, assembly GCF_038502225.1. Taxonomy (NCBI): domain Eukaryota; kingdom Metazoa; phylum Arthropoda; class Malacostraca; order Decapoda; family Parastacidae; genus Cherax; species Cherax quadricarinatus. Next base: position 17,403,431 of record NC_091321.1, read on the forward strand.
GTTTCGGTCCTGGAACCTTGATCACTTTTCAGAAGTGATCAAGGTCCCAGGACAGAAAAGTTTTCTAATATATCCTAGTGTTTGCTTAGGTGTCTTTCCCCACGAGGGCATCATAGGAGAGGATTATTACTATTATAATCAAATAGAAGCGCTAAACCTACAAGTCATACAGCGCCATAGGAGAGGAATGTTAAGTTTAGATTGTGTAGGCGCAATAAAGTGCGATAAAGGTAAATGGAGAACACTTTTCTGATTAACTTCAGAATTTTAACCTGGCTAGGTTTTACTCAACAGGAAGACTGCCGTTGATACTGGGCAGCGCATATCCCAATTTGCCTATTTTAATAATTTGTGATACTGATTTCCATTCAAAAACTGGAGAATGCGCATCTAGATCGGCTACAAACTTTTCTGGCTGGTGCACTTTACTAGATGGTTGATAACATATAAATTTAGGTTGTGTAGATGTAAATTTACAAATACAAAAGCCTAGTAAAAAATAGAATCATTGCATTCTGTGAGGTAACTTTAGCCAGGTGGCTAAAGCTCTCGCTTCACACGGTGAGGATCTGGGTTCGATTCCCAGCCTAACAAATCGAACACAACGAGTAGTGGTCAACAGAGTTAAATCGGAGGCTGCCATAGTGAAGAGCTCTGTTCCATAAGGCACAGTACTCGCCCCCATCTTATTCCTCATCTTCATATCAGACATAGAGATATACACCACAGCACCGTATCATCCTTTGCTGATGATACTAGGATCTGCATGAGGCTGTCATCTGCTGAGGACGCGGTTAACTTCCAAGAAGATATAAACAAAGTTTTCCAGTGGGCAACGGTAAACAATATGATGTTCAATGAGGACAAATTCCAACTACTCCGTTATGGAAAACTGGAGGAGATAATAACTAGAACAGAGTATACTACTGATTCCGGCTATACAATAGAGCGGAAAAATAATGTAAGGGACCTGGGAGTAGTAATGTCTGAGGATCTCACTTTCAAGGATCACGACAGTGCCACGATCGCACGTGCAAAGAAAATGATAGGATGGATAATGAGAACTTTCAAAACGAGAGATGCCAAGCCCATGATGATCCTTTTCAAATCACTTGTTCTCTCTAGGCTGGAATACTGCTGTACATTAACATCTCCATTCAAAGCAGGTGAAATCGCAGATCTAGAGTGTACAGAGATCCTTTACTGCACATATAAGTTCTGTCAAGCACCTTAACTACTGGGAACGCTTGGAAGCACTTGACTTGTACTCGTTGGAACGCAGGAGGGAGAGATATATCATAATCTACACTTGGAAAATCTTGGAAGGAATGGTCCCAAATCTGCACACAGAAATCACTCCCTATGAAAGTAAAAAACTGGGCAGGTGATGCAAAATGCCCCCAATAAAAAGTAGAGGCGCCATTGGTACACTAAGAGAAAACACCGTAAGTGTCCGGGGCCCAAAACTGTTCAACAGCCTCCCATCAAGCATTAGGGGAATTACCAATAAACCCCTGGCTGCCTTCAAGAGAGAGCTGGACAGATACCTAAAGTCAGTGCCAGATCAGCCGGGCTGTGGCTCGTACGTTGGACTGCGTGCAGCCAGCAGTAACAGCCTAGTTGATCAGGCCCTGATCCATCGGGAGGCCTGGTCATGGACCGGGCCGCGGGGGCGTTGATCCCCGGAATAACCTCCAGGTAACCTCCAGGTATGGTAGAAACATTGAGCGTGCTTCTTTACACCATCAATAAAATGGACTGGTGTGGGTTGCATCCTGGGACACTGACGTAATTTACAAGAAATGCTCAGCATAACAAGCGGCTTTCGATATAGTAGTGTCACTGATGTCAGCTGGGACTGTATACCTTGTATATGTACTTGTAGTAAATAATGCTATTATTATTATAACATTTCGTCCACACAGTGAGCTTTATCAAGTCACAGAGATCTGTAACTGCAACCTTTGCTTTTCAAAACATCATGTTACCTGTGCAAGAATAAACACTGCAACCAAAAATGACATCTATCTAGATAGGTGTTTCTGGATCTGCAACAGGGATGTGGAACTATGGACAGATATCAGGAAAGCACTCAGGAGGTTAATAAACAATAAACACGAAAAAAAGGAGGAACTATTGAATAGTCTACCTGGAATATATAGAGCATGGGAAGATAGGAGAGGGGTAAAGTCTAACATAGAATGCCCAGTCTACAACAACTGACCCAAAAATAAGCAGATACACACGAGAAAAAACACGGGAAACAAAAACAACAGCTAGTTCAGTCCCCAGCCTTAGGGCTGACCCAGACCCAGCCCCCAGCCATTGTTAAAATCCGGATTCAGCTAAAGACTCCTCCACAGCCACCATCGCCATAGCCCCTAGTACAGATGTGGTAGAGGAGCCCTCCTATGGGGTAGACTCTTCTGCAACCATCACAGTCATAGCCTCTAGTACAGATGTAGTCGGGGAATCCCCTCCCAGGAAAAATGTTGGTGCCATGACAGCAGATGGTGGTGTCTCTGGATTGGCTACGGAGGACTGTAGTTCAGCCCTAGGGCCAGCACAAATTAAGAATACATCCAGCACGAATTGTACCCAGCCAAAAACAAAATGGTGCAAACACTATTTGGGGCATCTGTAAACACGGAATATCAGGGAAAACGAATGGGGCATGCAACTTTGAGCATCCCAAAAAATGCCATGACCTCCTGTCTAAGGGAGTGTGTCGTTCTACCTCTTGCAAATACTTCCACCCGGAGATGTGTCAGTCTTCAGTCCTTGAAAAACAATGTTACAATACCAATTGCACTGCATATCATCTAAAAGGGACCAGGAGGCTCACACCCCATACAACACATCATAGTAACTATGGTAGCTATGACAACACCCCAAGTGATTTTTTAGGGGTAGGAAACAAAGAAAGAAAATGGAAAGAGATAACCAAAATAGTCCACCACCTTGGAGCCTTGTTGGACTGGAGGCACAGCCAGTGGCGCCTCCGGGCTCACAGCTACTGATGCCAACAACAAAATCCCCCCAACAAACATGCAACACAACCTCATTTATATTTGCTAATATACAGGACCTTAAGCCATCCACAAACAACAAAATACCTTTCATTAGTGGACTTCTAGAGGAGTCAAATTCACTGTTTGCAGCCTTCACAGAGACCCACGCAAAAGATTACTTTGACAGTGAAATATGGATACCTGGATACAATCTTTTCAGATGCGACAGAAAGAACAGGCAACAAGGGGGGGGGGGGTTGGCCTGTACGTCAAAGAGTCGCTCATTTGCACAGAGATACTGAACACCACAAATGATGTAGTTGAAGTTCTGACAATAAAAATCGAGAACCAAAACTTAGTCATTGTACTTGTATATAAGCCACCGGATGCAACTTCCCAACAGTTCAAAGAACAACTGTCAAAAATCGACTCCTGTCTGGACAACTTTCCAGCCCCATCCCCAAACATCTTGCTGCTTGGCGACTTCAATCTAAGACACACAAAATGGAAGAATATAGCAAATAATGTCGTAGCAGAAATAATCCCTGGAGGTAGCTCAGATGAAAGGTCACACACGCAGGAGCTGCTGAATTTCTGCAACAAACACACCCTAAGTCAGCAAATAGTGGAGCCAACAAAACTGGAGAACACACTGGACCTTATTTTCACAAATAATGAGGACCTGGTAAGGAATATAACAATATAAAAAACAACAAATTCTGATCACAATCTAATCGAAGTCCAGACTTGCATGCACAGGAGTCCTGATTGGCACAATGCATTCAGTTATGAGGGTACCTTTACCAAATTCAACTTCAACAAGAACATCATCTGGGATCAGGTAAACTATGCCCTAAATGAAACATGCTGGGAGGATATCTTAAATTACATGGACCCGAACCAATGCCTCGAAAAGATCACTCTCCTGGTAGCTGAAGTATGTTCAAGGTATCTTCCTATAAGACAAAAGAAAAGAAGAAGTAAACTAGAGAGAGAGAGACGCTCCCTCTACAGGAGAAGACGAAGAATCATTGAGCTCCTCAAGAATGCCAGATTATCTGATACACGGAAGGTAGTGCTAACCAGGGAAGTGGAAAATATTGAGCTGAAGTTAAAGGACTCATACAGGATCCAGGAGAGACAAGAGGAGCTATAAGCGATTAATGAAAATGAAAGAAATTCGAAACATTTCTTTTCATATGCCAAAAACAAGCCAAAAACCACTTCTCAGACAATATGGATCCTACATTGACGACAACAAAGAAATGAGCGAGATACTGAAATTGCAGTATGACTTAGTGTTCAGTGAGCCACTAACCAGTTTAAAGATAGATGATCCAAACAATTTTTTCATGAATGAGCCTCAAAACCCTGCCAATGTAGGCCAGATTTATGACATAACTCTAACTCCACTAGATTTTGAGAAAGCCATCGACGACATGCCCATGCACTCAGCCCCAGGCCCAGACTCGTGGAACTCGGTGTTCATTAAAAACTGCAAGAAACCCCTCTCACAGGCCCTAAGTATGCTATGGAGAAGGAGCTTAGACACAGGCGAGATTCCACAGTCACTAAAAACAATAGATATAGCCCCACTCCATAAAGGTGGCAGCAAAGCAGTAGCTAAGAACTATAGACCAATAGCTTTAATGTCCCACATCATAAAAACCTTTGAAAGAATTCTAAGAAGCAGGATAGCAAACCACCTGGACTCCCAAAAATTGCACAACCCAGGGCAACATGGTTTCAGAGCAGGTCGCTCCTGCCTTTCGCAACTGCTTGACCACTATGATATGGTCCTAGATGCACTGGAAAACAAACAGAATGCGGATGTAGTATACACAGACTTTGCAAAAGCCTTTGACAAGTGCGACCATGGTGTAATAGCACAAAAAACGCGTGCTAAAGGGATAACCTGCAAAGTAGGCAGATGGATCTTCAACTTTCTAACCAATCGCACACAAAGAGTAGTGGTAAATAGAGTTAAATCAGATGCTGCCATAGTGAAGAGCTCTGTCCCACAAGGCACAGTACTCGCACCTATCCTGTTCCTTATTCTCATATCAGACATAGACAGAGATGTAAACCACAGCGCTGTATCATCTTTTGCAGACGATACTAGGATCTGCATGAGAGTGTCATCCATTGAGGACACTGTTAACCTCCAAGAAGATATAAACCAAGATTTCCAATGGGCAACAGAGAACAATATGATGTTCAATGAAGACAAATTCCAACTACTCCGTTATGGAAAACTGGAGGAAATAATAACTAGAACTGAGTATACTACAAACTCCAGTCACACAATAGAGAGGAAAAGTAATGTGAGAGACCTGGGAGTGGTAATGTCAGAGGATCTCACCTTCAAGGATCACAACAATGCCACTATTACATCTGCTAGGAAACTGATAGGATGGATAATGAGAACATTCAAGACAAGAGATGCTAAGCCAATGATGATCCTTTTAAAAATCACTTATTCTTTCTAGGCTGGAATACTGCTGTACATTAACATCCCCATTCAAGGCAGGTGAAATTGCAGAGCTAGAGAATGTACAGAGAACCTTTACAGCACGTATGTGTTCCATCAAACACCTTAACTACTGGGAGCGCCTGGAAGCACTTGACTTGTACTCACTAGAGCGCAGGCGAGAGAGATATATCATAATCTACACCTGGAAGATTCTGAAGGGACTGGTCCCTAGTATGCACACAGCAATCACTCCATACGAAAGCAAAAGACTTGGCAGGCGATGCAACATACCCCCAGTGAAAAGTAGGGGCGTCACTGGTACACTAAGAGAAAATACAATAAGTGTCCGGGGCCCAAGACTGTTCAACAGCCTCGCACCAGCAATAAGGGGCATTACGGGAAGACCCCTGGTTGTCTTCAAGAGGGAGCTGGACAGATACCTAAAGACGGTGCCGGATCAGCCGGGCTGTGGTTCGTACGTTGGATTACGTGCAGCCAGCAGTAACAGCCTCGATGATCAGGCCCTGATCCACCGGGAGGCCTGGTCGTGGACCGGGCCGCGGGGACGTTGATCCCCGGAATTCCCTCCAGGTAGCCCACTGTGTGGGCGAAACGTTGTCTACCAAGGATCGTATTATACTCTAATTGCTCCTCTCTCGTTTTTCCATCGTGTCAATATTTTCTACTATTTTTTTTTCCATCCTGACAATTTCCACTCCAGTCTAGCTTTGAAAATCTTAACGTGTTACTGAGCGGAAAGTTCGCCTTGTTACCGGGCTGCCTGAGTCTCGTAGCAGCAAATTGGTAACGATAATGACACATTATTAGTGTCGCTGAAATTGGTAGCGAAGGCACTTAATTACTAATGGCGTTGGCGCCTTTTTTTTTTTCCTTTAACCACCGAATAGTTCTACTTTGTATATAATTCTTCAACTTTGTAAATAGTTCTTCAGTTTTAACATCAGTCACTCGAAAGTTAAGAACAGAAAAGAGCTAGAACTACACTAGTGAGACCCTCGTTCTTGATCGCTGGTCACAGCGTCATCAAGGAAACCTAGATAAAAATAATTTTGGTATGTAACTGAGATGTATCAGTAGTGGTCAGTCTGTTAAGAAGTCAGTGACTTTGTAAATGGTCCCAGTCGGTCCCAAACTTAGTGGTAAGCTCCTCTCTCCTATATGCGGGTTATTTGTGTAAGGAAGTCAGTGATGGTCAGTCTGGTAAAGAAGTCAGTAGTGGTAACACTCTTGTGGTGGTGAAGTCAGTCAATGTGGTGGTGGGGAGACGTCAGTCTCCCCACCACCAACAAGCGACACCACATCCAGCTGCACCACTACCCCCACCCCCCCAAAGGAAGGTTCCTTGATGCTGGTGAGGGGCTCTTGATCTAGGGAATTGTATATATGTTCCAGTTCCCTGAATTAAACCTAAATACCTTCCACATCCCCCCACAGGCGCTGTACAATCCTACGGGTTTAGTGCTTCCCCCAAATAATAATACACCACTACCACCAACAGCAACAACATAACCAGCTACCACCATCACCACTGTTACCATCATCACCTCATGATGCTCAGAGATGTTCAGGCTGGTTCTCACTTTCTCTCATGTATATGAATCTTGACTTACAGGGAGGGAGGGAGAGAGAGAGAGAGAGAGAGAGAGAGAGAGAGAGAGAGAGAGAGAGAGAGAGAGAGAGAGAGAGAGAGAGAGAGAGAGAGAGAGAGAGAGAGAGAGAGAGAGCAAGCTCATGCTGGGAGCTCAGACTTGGGCACATGCTGAGAGCTATCTCCCCTACACGAACAGGATGCCCCCCAACACCCGAGTACAAAGCTACAGTCACGGGGAGAATTGGGTTAACCGGTTTCAAATTGGTTGTATTCTCCCCGCCCCATCACCTGGAGGAGGAGGGTTACGTAACCTAACATAGGCAGAGCAGATCGAGACGTTTTCAGACGTAATTGTAACTGACTCTTCAAGAGCGAAATCGACAGATTCCTCAACACAGTTCCTGATCAGCCGGGTTGTGGTGTATACGTTGGACTGCGGGCGGCAGTGTACTAACAGCTTGATCGATCAGGCCAGCAACCAGGAAGCCTGATCTGGGACTGAGCCGCGGGGGCGCTGACCACCAAGAAACCATTCCATGTACACTATTCCTAGAAAATGATTGTAAATCTAGGAATTAATGTCGTTTAAGTCAAGGCACATAAATCACGTAAGACTGACAGAGGAACAAAGCAAGACAATAAAACATACACAAGAAGACTTTACAAGATCTTATAAGACAGTATGATAAGGAATACTCGAGTGTACTGTATGTGGAACTCACAGATGAGGCTCGATCATTCGTCCTCTAATCGCGAGAGAAATATGCAACAGACTACGCAATAAGGATAATGTGGGTCCTCTTCACTACACAACACTCGAGTCAAGGACGAGGTACGTTCTCCTCCAGGCAAAGGTCGCCTGAAGGAGCACCTTCATACACTCCCACAGCACCTGAGGGGAATGTTTAATTTCGTTAATTGTGACAGACGCGATTAAACATTAAGACTTAACGAACCTCTTAGAGAAACTCGCTCAAGAGAACAGTGTAGCAATTGAATATTAAGAGGGAAGCCGTGTGGAGTCTCACAATGAACGATCCGGTGTGTTAATCTCACCTTCTGAGACGTGTCTTGTCTTCGGTACTGCACGCTCCTTAAATAAAAGTAAATAATTCGTGTTAAGCGCTAAACCCACGTGGGTCATTTCAGCGCTGAGGATCAAGTTTAAGTCCATTATGGTGTGAGAAAATCAAGTTCGGAACCGAGAACAAAACGCTGACAGCTTGATCACTGACAGCTTGACAATGTCAGTCTGAACATTGACAATGTGACATTGATAGCCTGACATTGACAAGTTAACACTGACAACTTGACAGCGGAAGATGAATGTACTGAAGGTTAACAAAGTCAAATGTTCTTTTTGAAGACCACAATCTCCGACTTTCTTCAACTTTCCCCTGATGCAATTTTTCAATCTCTTATCTCGATCTTTCTCCTGCTATCTTATATACCATTCCCCCCCCCCACATTTTTTTCCTGCAGTGTTTCTCCATTATATATCCTGCCTCTGTTATATATATTCATCTCTTTCTCCTCTACCTCTCGTCTTTCTCCATCCTGTCTTTTCCACACGCTAATTTCCCGTTTCTCAAAACCTCCCTCCACTCTCTCTCTCTCTTCTCTCTCTCTGTTAAAGAACTTTCACTCTCGTTCTTCCTGCCCATGACGGAATACTAACACTCTCCAACTTTCTCCCATAAGTTTGTTATTTTTACATAATTCTCTTGTACAAGCTTGCGACATGATTACCATTACTCTCATTCTCTCGTGTGTGTGTGTGTGTGTGTGTGTAATATATATATATATATATATATATATATATATATATATTTATATATATATTTATATATATTTATTTTTTTTTTTTCAACAAACCGGCCGTATCCCACCAAGGCAGGGTGGCCCAAAAAGAAAAACGAAAGTTTCTCTTTTTAAATTTAGTAATTTATACGGGAGAAGGGGTTACTAGCCCCTTGCTCCTGGCATTTTAGTCGCCTCTTACAACACGCATGGCTTACGGAGGAAGAATTCTGTTCCACTTCCCCATGGAGATAAGAGGAAATAAACAACAACAAGAACTAGAAAGAAAATAGAAGAAAACCCAGAGGGATGTGTATATATACATACATATATATGCTTGTACATGTATGTGTAGTGTGACCTAAGTTTAAGTAGAAGTAGCAAGACATACCTGAAATCTTGCATGTTTATGAGACAGAAAAAAAGGACACCAGCAATCCTACCATCATGTAAAACAATTACAGGCTTTCGTTTTACACTCACTTGGCAGGACGGTAGTACCTCCCTGGGCGGTTGCTGTCTACCAACCTACTACTATATATATATATAAATATATATATATATATATATATATATAAATATATATATATATATATTTATATATATATATATATATGTATTTATATGTATATATGTATATATAAATTTATTTATATATATATGAGTAGTCACGAAAGCGCTTGGAATTTCTCTATTCTTTCAGAGTGGTTGTTTTGCATATTCTGAAATCACCTGTTTACTCTGATCTTATTGCATATATATATATATATATATATATATATATATATATATATATATATATATATATATATATATATTTATATATATATATATATATATATATATATATATATATATATATATATATATATATATATATGCCATTTAATAGTAACTAGGTGTTAAAGCACACGCTACCTGGAGTCTACCTGGAGGGTATTCCGGGGATCAACGCCCCCGCGGCCCGATCCACGACCAGGCCTCCCGATAGATCAGGGCCTGATCAACGAGGCTGTTACTGCTGGCCGCACGCAATCCAATGTACGAGCCACAGCCCGGCTGATCCGGCACCGACTTTAGGTATCTGTCCAGCTCCCTCTTGAAGACAACCAGGGGTCTTCCCGTAATGCACCTTATTGCTGGTGGGAGGCTGTTGAACAGTCTTGGGCCCCTGACACTTACGTTTTCTCTTAGTGTACCAGTGACGCTCCTACTTTTCACTGGGGGTTTGTTGCATCGCCTGCCAAGTCTTTTGCTTTCGTATGGAGTGATTACTGTGCGCATATTAGGGACCAGTTCCTCCAGGATCTTCCAGGTGTAGATTATGATATATCTCTCTCGCCTGCACTCTAGCGAGTACAAGTCAAGTGCTTCCAGGCGCTCCCAGTAGTTAAGGTGCTTGATGGAACTTATACGTGCAGTAAAGGTTCTCTGTACATTCTCTAGCTCTGCAGTTTCACCTGCCTTGAATGGGGATGTTAATGTACAGCAGTATTCCAGCCTAGAGAGAATAAGTGATTTAAAAAGGATCATCACTGGCTTAGCCTCTCTTGTCTTGAATGTTCTCATTATCCATCCTATCAGTTTCCTAGCAGATGTGATAGTGGCATTGTTGTGGTCCTGAAGGTGAGGTCTTCGGACATTACCACACCCAGGTCCTTCACATTACTTTTCTGCTCTATTGTGTGATTGGAGTCTGTAGTATACTCAGTCCTAGTTATTATTTCCTCCAGTTTTCCATAACGTAGTTGGAATTTGTCTTCATTGATCATATTGTTCTCTGTTTCCCATTGGAAAACTTGGTTTATATTTTCTTGGAGCTTTGTCGTGTCCTCAATGGATGACACTCCCATGTAGATCCTAGTATCGTCTGCAAAAGATGATACAGTACTGTGGTTTACATCTCTGTCTGATATGAGAATAAGGAACATGATAGGTGCGAGTACTGTGCCTTGTGGGACAGAGCTCTTCACTGTGGCAGCATCTGATTTAACTCCGTTTACCACTACTCTTTGTGTGCGATTGGTTAGAAAGTTGAAGATCCATCTGCCTACTTTGCCGGTTATCCCTTTAGCACGCATTTTGTGTGCTATTTATTACACCATGGTCGCACTTGTCAAAGGCTTTTGCAAAGTCTGTGTATACTACATCCGCATTCTGTCTGTTTTCCAGTGCATCTAGGACCATATCATACTGGTCTAGCAGTTGCGGAAGACAGGACCGACCTGCTCTGAAACCATGTTGCCCCGGGTTGTGCAATTTTTAGGAGTCCAGGTGGTTTGCTATCCTGCTTCTTAGAACTCTTTCAAAGATTTTTATGATGTGGGACGTTAAAGTTATTGGTCTATAGTTCTTAGCTACTGCTTTGCTGCCACCTTTATGGAGTGGAGCTATATCTGTTGTTTTTAGTGACTGGAATCTCGCCTGTGTCTATGCTCCTTCTCCATAGAATAGTTAGGGCCCGTGAGAGGGGTTTCTTGCAGTTTTTAATGAACACCGAGTTCCACGAGTCTGGGCCTGATGGTTAGCTGGGTTTAAATCTTATCGACTATACACGCGGGCCATTTAAGGTCGCAAATAATGTGTTCACTATCAGTCAGGGATCATTTTAATCCCTAAAATAGTGATTGGAACAAACTCTGGAAGAGATACACAATTCTCAGTGTATATTAGCCGGACAAAAACAAGAAACCTACAGCACTCGGTGTGTCTTTCAGGATAATACTGATCACCAGCTAATATTGATATTTTGTTGTTAATCAAGCGCTACAGAGCGGGTGTGGGGGGGGGGTTGAGGCTGGTGCAAAGTTCTTGATCTAAGTAACTGGAGCTAACCTCTCCTCCTTCCTTGGCTCAAACTTGATTACCTGCCAGTCCACAGCCACTGTGTGATTCCTGTAGATTTAGCTCTATCAAATGAGTATAATAATAGCAATAATAATTGTAATAATACTAATATGTTTCATTAATATTAATATAATGTAGGTTTCATTTCTTTCACACACTAACTGCCGCAGCTCAAGAAAGTGTGTGTGTACTCACCTAGTTGAGGTTGCGGGTGTCGAGTCCGAGCTCCTGGCCCCGCCTCTTCACTGATCGCTACTAGGTCACTCTCCCTGAACCGTGAGCTTTATCATACCTCTGCTTAAAGCTATGTATGGATCCTGCCTCCACTACATCGCTTCCCAAACTATTCCACTTACTGACTACTCTGTGGCTGAAGAAATAGTGTGTGTGTGTGTGTGTGTGTGTGTGTGTGTGTGTGTGTGTGTGTGTGTGTGTGTTCATTGGCATCAAGTATGATAAAGCTCATGGAGCAAGGAGAGTGGCCTAGTAGCGACCAGTTAAGAGACGGGGTCAGGAGCTATGAATCGACCCCTGCAACCACAATTAGGTGAGTACACACACACAATCTTCACGGCAACAAGACGGAGACTGTTGTCAAGCTGAGTGTCTCAAGGCTGTGAACCAGAAATCTCCGCTATGAAGATACTAGCCAGATAGAACCTTTTAAATGACACAGTAAATTATATCTCTTCTTTTCACCTTTTACTTGCCTCCCTGCATATAAACTCTAAGGAGGCTTATATATATGACCCTAAATGAAGAGGTCAAATTTTAAGTGTAAAATACACTGTGACCTTTCAAACTCACTCTCTCTCGTGCGCGCGCGCGAGCACACTTTCCTTGGAGGTGGGTGTGGCTTAATGTACGACGTCACTCATCTGGGGTCAACCTTGGTGGCGAGCAGTGACCCCCAGGAAGGTCACCTCTTTCCCAGTGACCCCCAGGAAGGTCACCTCTTTCCCAGTGACCCCCAGGAAAGTCACCTCTTTCCCAGTGACCCCCAGGAAAGTCACCTCTGTTTCCCAGTTACCCCCAGGAAGGTCACCTCTCTCTCTCTCACAGTGACTCCAGGAAGGTCAACTCTCTCCCAGTGACCCCAGGAAAGTCACCTCTCTCTCCTAGTGACCCCAGGAAGGTCAACTCTCTCTCTCTCTCTCTCTCTCCCCCGTTGCAGCTTCCTGGTCCATCCACCTGTATGGCAGCAAAGGTGTTTTTTCCAACAAGGTCACAGTACGGTCAGGTGTCGTACTTTGTGCGGGAACGCCGTTACTTTTGCGAGGGAACCTCTCCCCTTTTGTGCGGCAACGCTGTCACTTTTGCGCGGGAAACGCCCTCACTTTTGCGCGGGAACGTCCTTACTTTTGCGCGGGAAACGCCTTCACTTTTGGGCGGGAACACCACCACTTTTGCGCGCAAAAGTGGTGGTGTTCCCGCGCATTTTTTTTTTTTTTTTTGCGGGAAAGTGAGTCAGCGAAGTGAATGTTTCTTGTCAACAATGAACGATAATCAACATTTTTGTGTGTGGCGACATTAACATATAAACATCTGTACTACATATACAAGATAAACATTAGCCAAAAAATCTATGGAGTTAGTGGCGAAGGATTTGCGAAATATTACATTTGCGAATATATATTATTAATATATATGAAAAATTATTTGTACAATGGACGATTTTCTTGTTAATGGAGGTCGGCTGTGCTGAATATAATTATATATATATATATATATATATATATATATATATATATATATATATATATATATATATATATATATATATATATATATATATATATATATGTCACAGAAATGCATATAATTGTACGTCCGGCAGCGTCGCTTTAGTGTTGAGACGTGAGCGCTGCCAGAGACGCTGTTAAAGCTGTCGTACCGGCGTTTTCCAAATTTCTCAATGATTCAAACCCCCCCCCCCCCAAAAAAAAAATAATAAAATTCCTCACAGAAAAAAATCGTAATAATTAAAGCACACAGGCACTTCGGAAAACAAAAATATATATATATAACTTACCTGCAAATATTTTTGGTTGGTAAATAAAAATTGGAAGATGACATCAGAGGATATTTAGCCAGGGCGTTTATACAACTTTGTTTGTTTATGTTTGTTGATTTAACTCCTGATTTTTTTTTCTCTCTCTCCGTTACACTGATGTTAGTTCCAACGTTTGGTCATTTATTTAATATAGACTTCTCTTGGTGTGACTGATGTTTTTATCGTGTGGTCGATTACTGTGTTGATGAAGAGCTTGGAGGGGGAGGGATGGGGGGTAGGGGGGAGGGAGGTAGGGAGGGGAAGAGTTACTAGTCTTCCTTCTACTACCCCTCAAGGAAGGTTCCTTGATGTTGGTGAGGGGCTCTTGATTTAGGGAATTGGATCTGTGCTCCAGTTCCCCGAATTAAGCCTGAATGCCTTCCACATATATCCCCCCCCAGGCGCTGTATAATCCTCCGGGTTTAGCGCTTCCCCCTTGATTATAATAATAATTCCTTCTACTACTGCTTCTCGTGATGGTGGTGATGGTGGTATTGCTGGTGCCGATAGTGCTGTTGTTGGTAGTACTGCTGGTGCTGCTGTTGCTGGTGGTGCTGTTGCTGCCGATGGTGCTGCTGTTGGTGCTGCTGGTGGTGGTACTGCTGGTGCTGCTGGTGGTGGTACTGCTGGTGCTGCTGCTGGTGGTGGTACTGCTGGTGCTGCTGCTGGTGGTGGTACTGCTGGTGCTGCTGCTGGTGGTGGTACTGCTGGTGCTGCTGCTGGTGTCGATGGTGCTGCTGCTGGTGGTGGTACTGTTGGTGCTGCTGCTGGTGGTGGTACTGCTGGTGGTGCTGCTGGTGTCGATGGTGCTGCTGCTGCTGGTGTCGATGGTGCTGCTGTTGCTGGTGCTTCTGCTGCTGGTGGTACTGCTGGTGCTGCTGCTGGTAGTGGTACTGCTGGTGCTGCTGCTGGTGGTGGTACTGTTGGTGCTGCTGCTGGTGGTGGTACTGCTGGTGGTGCTGCTGGTGTCGATGGTGCTGCTGCTGCTGGTGTCGATGGTGCTGCTGTTGCTGGTGCTTCTGCTGCTGGTGCTGCTGCTTGTAGTGGTACTGCTGGTGCTGCTGCTGGTAGTGGTACTGCTGGTGCTGCTGCTGTCGATGGTGCTGCTGGTGCTGCTGCTGGTGGTGGTACTGCTGGTGCTGCTGGTGGTGGTGGTACTGTTGGTGCTGCTGCTGGTGGTGGTACTGCTGGTGGTGCTGCTGGTGTCGATGGTGCTGCTGCTACTGGTGTCGATGGTGCTGCTGTTGCTGGTGCTTCTGCTGCTGGTGGTACTGCTGGTGCTGCTGCTGGTAGTGGTACTGCTGGTGCTGCTGCTGGTAGTGGTACTGCTGGTGCTGCTGCTGCCGATGGTGCTGCTGTTGGTGCTGCTGGTGGTGGTACTGCTGGTGCTGCTGCTGGTGGTGGTACTGCTGGTGCTGCTGCTGGTAGTGGTACTGCTGGTGCTGCTGCTGGTAGTGGTACTGCTGGTGCTGCTGCTGGTAGTGGTACTGCTGGTGCTGCTGCTGGTGGTGGTACTGTTGGTGCTGCTGCTGCTGGTGGTGGTACTGCTGGTGCTGCTGTTGCTGGTGGTGCTGCTGCTGCCGATGGTGCTGCTGTTGGTGCTGCTGTTGCTGGTGGTGGTGATGCTGCTACTGCTGCCGATGGTGCTGCTGTTGGTGCTGCTGGTGGTGGTACTGCTGTTGGTGCTGCTGGTGGTGGTACTGCTGGTGCTGCTGCTGGTGGTGGTACTGCTGGTGCTGCTGCTGGTGGTGGTACTGCTGGTGCTGCTGCTGGTGGTGGTACTGCTGGTGCTGCTGCTGGTGGTGGTACTGCTGGTGCTGCTGCTGGTGGTGGTACTGCTGGTGCTGCTGCTGGTGGTGGTACTGCTGGTGCTGCTGCTGGTGGTGGTGGTACTGCTGGTGCTGCTGCTGGTGGTGGTGGTACTGCTGGTGCTGCTGCTGGTGGTGGTACTGTTGGTGCTGCTGCTGGTGGTGGTACTGCTGGTGGTGCTGCTGGTGTCGATAGTGCTGCTGCTGCTGGTGTCGATGGTGCTGCTGTTGCTGGTGCTTCTGCTGCTGGTGGTACTGCTGGTGCTGCTGTTGCTGCTGGTGCCGCTGGTGCTGCTACTTCTGCCGATGGTGCTGCTGTTGGTGGTGCTTCTGCTGCTGTTGCTGACGATGGTGGTGGTGGTGGTGGTGGTGATGCTGCTGGTGGTACTGCTGGTGATACTGCTGCTGCTACTGCTGCTGCCTCACACAGTTGCCACGCCAGGGTTATGCCTCTAACTCTGTACACTCAAGGTTCTTCCTAGTATATCATCCAGGAAGTCAACAAAGATATATACAAACTTAAGTCTGTATGACTGCTTGCAAGTTGCTTACTGCATCTTCCTGATTGTGACACACCATAAACATTACCTTGCAAAACTAATCTAAACCAGAACAGTTTTAACCTTTCTAAACCTAAGAACGTAAAACACTTGTATATACTCTGTGGTAAATACTTCCTTGTATATTCAGTATTCATTACATGAAGAGGAATTTGTCACAATTCCAATATTTCAACTTTCTTCGTTTTACGCGATTTTTGTCTTCCTCTCTGTTTACAAATTCTAGGTCAATCTTTGTATATTTCGGTTATATATATATATATATATATATATATATATATATATATATATATATATATATATATATATATATATATATATATATATATATATATATATATATATATATATATATATATATATATATATATATATTATATAACAAGCTAATTCTTGGCTCATATCAATGAGTATAAAAGTAACAGAAGTCGTCACGTTGCACATCAAGTTTACATATACTAGGTTAAGACTCCTTTTGATTACGCTGCACAGTTCTGGTCTCCGTATTACAGAATGAAGATCAATGCTCTGGAAAACATACAGAGAAGGTTGATGAGGTTGACGCCGTTTATCCCAAATCTTTCCTGTGAGGATAGGCTGAAGGCCCTGAATTTGTACTCTTGGAATTGGCTTAGAATTACAGGATATATGTATCATTATACTGAGAGGTTGATGAATAAGACACATTTACAACACTTGGGTAGGTATAGTGCTGAAATGCATCACCTGGAGGTTACCTGGAGGTTATTCCGGGGATCAACGCCCCCGCGGCCCGGTCCATGACCAGGCCTCCAACAGGCTTCAACAGTCGATTAAGGACGAAAAGTGGAAGAGTAATTTTAAAGTGTTTAGTCCCTTAGCGTTAAAACAGATACAGGAGAGTGGAGACCTGTATATCCCCAGTGAAAAGTAGGGGTACCACTGGTACACTAAGAGAAAATACAATAAGTGTCTGGGGCCCAAGACTGTTCAACAGCCTCCCACCAGCCATAAGGGGAATTACCAGTAGACCCCTAGATGTCTTCAAGAGGGAGCTGGACAGATATCTAAAGTCAGTGCCAGATCAGCAGGGCTGTGGTTAGTACGTTGGTCTGCGTGCGGCCAGCAGTAACAGCCTGGTTGATCAGGCCCTGATCCACCAGGAGGCCTGGTCATGGACCGGGCAGCAGGGGCGTTGATCCCCGGAATACTCTCCAGATAGGTAAACTGGAAGCAGAGATGAGATGCAGCAGCTAGAAACGGCGCCAGAGGTGGGCGAGGGCCACTATCGGAAGTAGGTCATGATAATATGTTGAGTCAGCCTTATATATATATATATATATATATAGAATATACACACACACATTATTATATATATATATATATATATATATATATATATATATATATATATATATATATATATAATTATTTTTTTTTATTATCACACCGGCCGATTCCCACCAAGGCAGGGTGGCCCGAAAAAGAAAAACTTTCACCATCATTCACTCCATCACTGTCTTGCCAGAAGGGTGCTTTACACTACAGTTTTTAAACTGCAACATTAACACCCCTCCTTCAGAGTGCAGGCACTGTACTTCCCATCTCCAGGACTCAAGTCCGGCCTGCCGGTTTCCCTGAATCCCTTCATAAATGTTACTTTGCACACACTCCAACAGCACGTCAAGTATTAAAAACCATTTGTCTCCATTCACTCCTATCAAACACGCTCACGCATGCCTGCTGGAAGTCCAAGCCCCTCGCACACAAAACCTCCTTTACCCCCTCCCTCCAACCCTTCCTAGGCCGACCCCTACCCCGCCTTCCTTCCACTACAGACTGATACACTCTTGAAGTCATTCTGTTTCGCTCCATTCTCTCTACATGTCCGAACCACCTCAACAACCCTTCCTCAGCCCTCTGGACAACAGTTTTGGTAATCCCGCACCTCCTCCTAACTTCCAAACTACGAATTCTCTGCATTATATTCACACCACACATTGCCCTCAGACATGACATCTCCACTGCCTCCAGCCTTCTCCTCGCTGCAACATTCATCACCCACTCTTCACACCCATATAAGAGCGTTGGTAAAACTATACTCTCATACATTCCCCTCTTTGCCTCCAAGGACAAAGTTCTTTGTCTCCACAGACTCCTAAGTGCACCACTCACTCTTTTTCCCTCATCAATTCTATGATTCACCTCATCTTTCATAGACCCATCCGCTGACACGTCCACTCCCAAATATCTGAATACGTTCACCTCCTCCATACTCTCTCCCTCCAATCTGATATTCAATCTTTCATCACCTAATCTTTTTGTTATCCTCATAACCTTACTCTTTCCTGTATTCACCTTTAATTTTCTTCTTTTGCACACCCTACCAAATTCATCCACCAATCTCTGCAACTTCTCTTCAGAATCTCCCAAGAGCACAGTGTCATCAGCAAAGAGCAGCTGTGACAACTCCCACTTTGTGTGTGATTCTTTATCTTTTAACTCCACGCCTCTTGCCAAGACCCTCGCATTTACTTCTCTTACAACCCCATCTATAAATATATTAAACAACCACGGTGACATCACACATCCTTGTCTAAGGCCTACTTTTACTGGGAAAAAATTTCCTTCTTTCCTACATACTCTAACTTGAGCCTCACTATCCTCGTAAAAACTCTTCACTGCTTTCAGTAACCTACCTCCTACACCATACACTTGCAACATCTGCCACATTGCCCCCCCTATCGACCCTGTCATACGCCTTTTCCAAATCCATAAATGCCACAAAGACCTCTTTAGCCTTATCTAAATACTGTTCACTTATATGTTTCACTGTAAACACCTGGTCCACACACCCCCTACCTTTCCTAAAGCCTCCTTGTTCATCTGCTATCCTATTCTCCGTCTTACTCTTAATTCTTTCAATTATAACTCTACCATACACTTTACCAGGTACACTCAACAGACTTATCCCCCTATAATTTTTGCACTCTCTTTTATCTCTTTTATATATATATATATATATATATATATATATATATATATATATATATATATATATATATATATAAAAGACTCAATACCTGTAATAAAGGCAAAGCTACTGACCATCTACCTGTCTTCCATTATCTCCAGTATGAAAGTCGACTTTGTATTCGACTGCAGAGTTCTGCTGCGCAGTAGAAAAGGTTTTAGCAATGTAGATTAGCCAAGTAAGTCACATGTGTCCCATTCATCAGCTTGTGGCTATTGTATTCCAATGTTACTCTTTATGTTCTGAATTATATAACTCCTCACAAGTGTACGAGAGAGACTTGTAACCTTAGTTGCGCTGATTCAAGGAAATACAACTAATGTTTAAAGGGGTGGACCAGTAAGGTAGTGGAGAATGGCAATATAAACACAAATGCAGTATAATGTGATCCTTTATTGACTACGTTTCGCCCACACAGTGGGCTTTTTCAAGTCACAAACAGAACTACCTGGGGTGGAAGGAACGCGAGTATTTATAGTCCGGCTGAGGTCAGGTGAAGAATGCTGCATCTGATGATGTACCGAGTTGGGTTGTAGAGTCTAAAAACTTGGGTAGCTTGGAAAGGAGACTGGACAAGTTTGTGAGCAGACCTTCTACAGTGTTCTTATGTGGGATAGCGATGAAGAAGTTTCTTGGCAAGTGGTTCAGCTATGTTATAGAAGCCACTATTCTGGTTGAAGTTGTCGGATATAGAAATAAGTGATGATTCCAGGATTCTTCGGTATTGGGTGTTGTCTTCTGTGGCGATAAGTCTTGAGTTTCTGTAATTTATCAAGTGGTTGTGTGAATTACGGTGTTGTACGCAGGCATTCCTTGTGTCGTCAGACCTGCTTGCGTATTGGTGTTCTGAAATACGTGTTTGGAGGTCCCTTGATGTTTCGCCCACGTATAACTTGTTGCAGTCATTACAAGGGATTATGTATACCCCTGCAGAGGATGGAGGCTTGTCCTGCCTACTACTGGTGATGTCCTTGATGGTCGTGGTTGTGGAGGTAGATACTTGGAATGATGTTTTGGCAAAGATGTTGGAAACATGTTTGGCAATGGAGTTGGTGGGAAGGACTATGTATCTCTTCTCGGCAGTGTCTTCTCTGGGTGTGTTGAAGATGTTTAGTGCTCGCCGTCTGCAGTCTCTGATGAAGTGACGAGGATAGTGGAGTTTGGAAAATACCTGTTCTCCAAGGTAGTGGAGAACCTCGGTCAGGTGACTAAAAGTTCCAGCTGTGGGTCATCATATGACCAAGACTCGTGTCGAGAAACACTTGTGTCCTGTTCCCTGACGAACCTTACCTAACCTAAGGAATGTTGTTCCCAACAACGGCTTAATCAATCCAAAGATTGATTACTTCACATGATAGCCAGGTTCCTTGTTTGCCTCACCTGTTCCCTCCAGTGATAACTTTCACTCTCAGCAACACTAACACCTTCCAGCCCTCTCTACACCTCTCACTTTCTCCTCCACTCTACATTAAGTCACAACACCGTGGCGGCTGCAGCAGTATCAGAGTTCGATATAAGGAAGTGGTGGTTGCAAGAATACAACTGTAGTACTGCTGTTGGAGACGCGTATTGGGTGATAGAGTGATGGATTGGTGACAGCGTCTTTACATCTCGGCTGCTTCTGCTCACTCTTCTGTACTCGTAGAGTGAGCAGATACCCAGGTGTTGTTGTACACATGTCTTATTCATCAATAAAGATACCCAGGTGTTGTACACACATCTTAAGAACATAAGAACATAAGAAAGAACACTGCGGTAGGCCTACTGGCCCATGCAAGGCAGGTCAAAGTCTTCTACCAGCTTAAGCCGGTGACTGGAACAATACACAATACGCATATAGGAGAGAGGAACTTATGACGATGTTTCGGTCCGACATGGACCATTTACATCGGTCTAAGTCGGACCGAAACGTCGTCGTAAGTTCCCCTCTGTTTCTCTCCTATGTGCGGGTTATGTACTGATATTATGTATCCATCCACAGGATAAAACGAGAAAGGTCAGTGTGTGTGTGTGTGTGTCTTACACTGGCGGTTCGAGGGAGTTCATTGGCTATCCCAGTGCGCTAACACTTTCTCCACAACTGAATCCTCACTTTCTCCTCCAGTGCCCCTTCACATCTTCCTTTATTGCTCCATCACTTTCTCTTTCATTTACTCGTCACTTTCTCCATTAACCTTTGACTTTCTCCACCGACCATTGACTCTCTCTACGCCGATCTTTGACTTTCTCCACTTACCTCTGACTCTCTCTACGCTGATCTTTGGCTTTCTCCACTTACCTCTGACTCTCTCTACGCCGATCTTTGGCTTTCTCCACTTACCTCTGACTCTCTCTACGCCGATCTTTGACTTTCTTCACTTACCTCTGACTCTCTCTACGCCGATCTTTGGCTTTCTTCACTTACCTCTGACTCTCTCCACTTACCTCTGACTCTCTCTACGCCGATCTTTGACTTTCTGCACCGACCTTCGACTCTCTACGCCGAACTTTGACTTTCTCCACCGACCTTTGACTCTCTCTACGCCGATCTTTGACTTTCTCCACCGACCTTTGACTCTCTCTACGCCGATCTTTGACTTTCTCCACCGACCTTTGACTCTCTCTACGCCGATCTTTGAATTTTTCCACCGACCTTTGACTTTCTACACTGACCTTCGTCATTTTACATCGACTTTATAACTTTCCACATTAATCTCTTAACTTTCTACACTGACCTAGTTGATCAGGCCCTGATCCATCGGGAGGCCTGGTCATGGACCGGGCCTCGGGGGCGTTGATCCCCGGAATAACCTCCAAGTAACCAGGTAACCTTTGGCATTCTGCACCTCAGACCTTTCACTGGCTCTTGATAGCTTATACAACGAATTCGATGACAAGTGCAGAAAAGTGTAAATAAGTGTATAAAATATGTGTAAAAAAGTGTAAATAAATGTATAAATGTGTAAAAAATGTAAATAAGCGCAGAAAATCCGAGGAAAAAGGCCCTCCTCCTCTAGCCCAGCTTAACACATCATACATTAATGGAGTTAAAAGGTTTCATCATAAATGCATTAATAAAGAAAATAAGACCACAAAAAAGGTTACCGAGAACAACAGCAGCTTCGGGAGTCTGAGTAAATTTCTACCGAGTGTTGAGAGTGAGAGAGATGTTTCTCAGTGGGTATATCACTGGTACAGGGAGGTGAGATAGAAACCAAGACAGTATATCACTGGTAGACAATACCGACAAGGTAATGAATTAGACACGTGTGCAACATCTGGGTATCTTTATTCTGCAGACGTTTCGCCCACCAGGAGACTGTAGAGGAAGATGAGGTAATGAGTCACACAGCCTAGCAGCTGGTGTTTAGTACTGTAGTCTGCAGTCAACACTAGGCTCTGGGACTCATTACCTATCTACTTCCTCTACAGTCTTCTATATTGTATTGATAACGCCACTGGTTACCTGGAGGTTATTCCGGGGATCAACGCCCCCGCGGCCCGGTCCATGACCAGGCCTCCCGATGGATCAGGGCCTGATCAACTAGGCTGTTACTGCTGGCCGCACGCAGTCCAGCAGTAACAGCCTAGTTGATCAGGCCCTGATCCATCGGGAGGCCTGGTCATGGACCGGGCCGCGGGGGCGTTGATCCCCGGAATAACCTCCAGGTAACCAGTGGCGTTATCAATACAATATAGAAGACTGTAGAGGAAGTAGATAGGTAATGAGTCCCAGAGCCTAGTGTTGACTGCAGACTACAGTACTAAACACCAGCTGCTAGGCTGT
The DNA here is from genome assembly GCF_038502225.1 of Cherax quadricarinatus. Classification (NCBI taxonomy): domain Eukaryota; kingdom Metazoa; phylum Arthropoda; class Malacostraca; order Decapoda; family Parastacidae; genus Cherax; species Cherax quadricarinatus. The sequence continues at coordinate 17,426,374 of NC_091321.1, forward strand.
GTGACTCATTACCTCATCTTCCTCTACAGTCTCCTGTATTATATTGATAAAGCCACTGGTGGACGATACGTCTACAGAATAAAGATACCCAGATGTTGTATCTAGTTCATCATGCCTCTCAGTGTTGACAAGTGTAATGTGCTAAACCCGAGAGAAACATCAGTTATGCGGAACCTAATCAGTCTGGATGCGAAAAGTACTTAATGATGATAATGATAATAATAATAATAATAATAATAATAATAATAATAATAATAATCGTTATTTCTATGAGTATACCTGGAGGGTGTTCCGAGGGTCAACGCCCCCGTGGCTCGGTCCATGACAAGGCCTCGTGGTGGAACAGGGCCTGATCAATCAGGCTGTTATTGCTAGCCGCACACATACCAACATACGAACCACAGCCCGGCTGTTCGAGTACTGATTTTAGGTATTTGTCCAGCTCCCTCTTGAAGACAGCAAGGGGTCTATTGGTAATCCCCTTTATGTATGCTGAGAGGCAGTAGAACAACTTATACAGACCATAGCTGACATTAATGACATACTAAATAGAAAGCCCCTGGTTATGCAGAGTATTTCGGGTAACTTAGGTTAATTTTGTCCCCAGGATGCGACCCACCCCAGTCGACTAACACCCAGGTATCTATTTACTGTTAGATGAACAAGGACAGCAGGTGTCTTAAGGAAACACGCCCTGTTTCCACCCATACCGGAGATCGAACCACGGACTTCAGTGTGTGAGCTGAATGAGCTACCAATAGAGCTACGGGACACCTGATTAGCAGGGGGCCCTGAAGCCAAGGCAGAGTGCCATCAGTACTCGAGGAAGGTCAGCAGAGTGTCTGGCGTGATGATGGGTAAGACACACATCCAACATTTAGAGGAGAATTGTGTTACAAGTAGAGGTCTGAGCTCACACCTCTACAACACAAGTATCCTAAAAGATTTGTTAAGTTATACCATGAATTAAGGAAAGATCCTGGACTTCACCTTACGAAACAAAGTAAATGTGATAGTAATTATGGACAAGGTAGATTATAGTGGAAAAATGAACATGTTATTAGAAGACGGGGGAAGTCACGTGCCCCTCAGGTTGACTCACGAAATTATTATAACACGACTGAAAACAAACCAGGGAACCCATGGTGAGTGAGTCCTGAAAGTCAGAGTCCAGTGTACTCTAGGTCTCGCATACATCGACCCAGGATACTAACTGCTGTCTGCTACATTCAAATTCCTTCTGTCATTCCTAATACTCATGATACTTCAAAGCAGGATACATACCGGCTGCCTACCTCGAGGATACATGCATACATACCTGCTACCTACCTGGAGGACACATGCATACATACCTGCTACCTACCTGGAGGATACATACATAACCTACCTACCTGGAGGATACATACATAACCTACCTACCTGGAGGATACATACATAACCTACCTACCTGGAGGATACATGCATACATACCTGCTACCTACCTGGAGGACACATGCATACATACCTGCTACCTACCTGGAGGACACATGCATATATACCTTCTACCTACCTGGAGGATACATGCATACATACCTGCTACCTACCTGGAGGATACATGCATACATACCTGCTACCTACCTGGAGGATACATGCATACATACCTGCTACCTACCTGGAGGATACATGCACACATACCTGCTACCTGCCTGGAGGACACATGCATATATACCTGCTACCCACCTGAAGGATACATGCATACATACCTGCTGCCTACCTGGAGGATACATGTATACATACCTGCTACCTACCTGGAGGATACATGCATACATACCTGCTACCTACCTGGAGGATACATGCATACATACCTACCTAGAGGATACATGCACACATACCTGCTACCTACCTGGAGGACACATGCATATATACCTGCTACCCACCTGAAGGATACAGGCATACATACCTGCTGCCTACCTGGAGGATACATGTATACATACCTGCTACCTACCTGGAGGATACATGCATATATACCTGCTACCTACCTGGAGGATACATGTATACATACCTGCTGCCTACCTGGAGGATACATGCATACATACCTGCTACCTACCTGGAGGATACATGCACACATACCTGCTACCTACCTGGAGGACACATGCATATATACCTGCTACCCACCTGAAGGATACATGTATACATACCTGCTGCCTACCTGGAGGATACATGCATACATACCTGCTACCTACCTGGAGGATACATGTATACATACCTGCTGCCTACCTGGAGGATACATGTATACATACCTGCTACCTACCTGGAGGATACATGCATACATACCTGCTACCTACCTGGAGGATACATGCATACATACCTGCTACCTACCTGGAGGATACATGCACACATACCTGCTACCTGCCTGGAGGACACATGCATATATACCTGCTACCCACCTGAAGGATACATGCATACATACCTGCTGCCTACCTGGAGGATACATGTATACATACCTGCTACCTACCTGGAGGATACATGCATACATACCTGCTACCTACCTGGAGGATACATGCATACATACCTACCTAGAGGATACATGCACACATACCTGCTACCTACCTGGAGGACACATGCATATATACCTGCTACCCACCTGAAGGATACAGGCATACATACCTGCTGCCTACCTGGAGGATACATGTATACATACCTGCTACCTACCTGGAGGATACATGCATATATACCTGCTACCTACCTGGAGGATACATGTATACATACCTGCTGCCTACCTGGAGGATACATGCATACATACCTGCTACCTACCTGGAGGATACATGCACACATACCTGCTACCTACCTGGAGGACACATGCATATATACCTGCTACCCACCTGAATGATACATGTATACATACCTGCTGCCTACCTGGAGGATACATGTATACATACCTGCTACCTACCTGGAGGATACATGTATACATACCTGCTGCCTACCTGGAGGATACATGCATACATACCTGCTACCTACCTGGAGGATACATGCACACATACCTGCTACCTACCTGGAGGACACATGCATACATACCTGCTACCTACCTGGAGGATACATGCATACATACCTGCTACCTACCTGGAGGATACATGCACACATACCTGCTACCTACCTGGAGAACACATGCATATATACCTGCTACCCACCTGAAGGATACATGCATACATACCTGCTGCCTACCTGGAGGATACATGTATACATACCTGCTACCTACCTGGAGGATACATGCATACATACCTGCTACCTACCTGGAGGATACATGCATACATACCTGCTACCTACCTGGAGGATACATGCATACGTACCTGCTACCTACCTGGAGGATACATGCACACATACCTGCTACCTACCTGGAGGACACATGCATATATACCTGCTACCCACCTGAAGGATACATGTATACATACCTGCTGCCTACCTGGAGGATACATGCATACATACCTGCTACCTACCTGGAGGATACATGTATACATACCTGCTGCCTACCTGGAGGATACATGTATACATACCTGCTGCCTACCTGGAGGATACATGTATACATACCTGCTGCCTACCTGGAGGATACATGCATACATACCTGCTACCTACCTGGAGGACACATGTATACATACCTGCTACCTACCTGGAGGATACATGTATACATACCTGCTGCCTACCTGGAAGATACATGCACACATACCTGTTACCTACCTGGAGGACACATGTATACATACCTGCTACCTACCTGGAGGATACATGCATACATACCTGCTACCTACCTGGAGGACACATGTATACATACCTGCTACCTACCTGGAGGATACATGTATACATACCTGCTACCTACCTGGAGGATACATGCATACATACCTGCTACCTACCTGGAGGACACATGTATACATACCTGCTACCTACCTGGAGGACACATGTATACATACCTGCTACCTACCTGGAGGATACATGTATACATACCTGCTACCTACCTGGAGGATACATGTATACATACCTGCTACCTACCTGGAGGATACATGTATACATACCTGCTACCTACCTGGAGGATACATGTATACATACCTGCTACCTACCTGGAGGATACATGTATACATACCTGCTACCTACCTGGAGGATACATGTATACATACCTGCTACCTACCTGGAGGATACATGTATACATACCTGCTACCTACCTGGAGGATACATGTATACATACCTGCTACCTACCTGGAGGATACATGTATACATACCTGCTACCTACCTGGAGGATACATGTATACATACCTGCTACCTACCTGGAGGATACATGTATACATACCTGCTACCTACCTGGAGGATACATGCATACATACCTGCTACCTACCTGGAGGATACATGTATACATACCTGCTACCTACCTGGAGGATACATGTATACATACCTGCTACCTACCTGGAGGATACATGTATACATACCTGCTACCTACCTGGAGGATACATGTATACATACCTGCTACCTACCTGGAGGATACATGCATACATACCTGCTACCTACCTGGAGGATACATGTATACATACCTGCTACCTACCTGGAGGATACATGTATACATACCTGCTACCTACCTGGAGGATACATGTATACATACCTGCTACCTACCTGGAGGATACATGTATACATACCTGCTACCTACCTGGAGGATACATGCATACATACCTGCTACCTACCTGGAGGACACATGTATACATACCTGCTACCTACCTGGAGGACACATGTATACATACCTGCTACCTACCTGGAGGATACATGTATACATACCTGCTACCTACCTGGAGGATACATGTATACATACCTGCTACCTACCTGGAGGATACATGTATACATACCTGCTACCTACCTGGAGGATACATGTATACATACCTGCTACCTACCTGGAGGATACATGCACACATACCTGCTACCTACCTGGAGGATACATGTATACATACCTGCTACCTACCTGGAGGATACATGTATACATACCTGCTACCTACCTGGAGGATACATGTATACATACCTGCTACCTACCTGGAGGATACATGTATACATACCTGCTACCTACCTGGAGGATACATGTATACATACCTGCTACCTACCTGGAGGATACATGTATACATACCTGCTACCTACCTGGAGGATACATGTATACATACCTGCTACCTACCTGGAGGATACATGCATACATACCTGCTACCTACCTGGAGGACACATGTATACATACCTGCTACCTACCTGGAGGATACATGTATACATACCTGCTACCTACCTGGAGGATACATGTATACATACCTGCTACCTACCTGGAGGACACATGTATACATACCTGCTACCTACCTGGAGGATACATGTATACATACCTGCTACCTACCTGGAGGACACATGTATACATACCTGCTACCTACCTGGAGGATACATGCATACATACAAAATATTTCCTTAAAACAAAGTAAAATGTATTTATTCTCTGTTCACATACACTTAGATATACACTTAGATGTATACTTAGATGTATACTTAGATGTATACTTAGATGTATACTTAGATGTATACTTTCCGTTCATGTATAACAATGAAGGTATTTGATATTCATGTAACATTTCGTTGTTGTCAATACAACAGCTGTCTCTCCCCCACCACAAAAAAAGTGGAGTAACCCAGAGAAGACAAAACACGTCTGACACAAGTATCAAGTTCATCTTTCTCTGTATATTTCCCAGAGTGTTTATGTCCGTTCTGTAAAACGGAGACCAGACCTGTGCAGCATAATTTAAATGAGTCCTTACCAGGGATATATAAAGTTGAACTATAACCTCAGGATTTCTAGTATTTATACTTCTTCATTTGAAGCCAAGAATTCTATTTTCATTTTTTTTTTGCAAACACTTACAAGCTGTTGTCTTGGCTATATAGATAACTGCTAACCAGAAATCCTAAATATATTTTTTCTAATTCGGTGATTGAGATGTACATTATTCAGCTTGTTTTACAGTTATTTTCTTTTTTCCAAGGTCAGAACTCTACACTGTCCACACTGAGCTGCATCTGTCACTTCTCCGACCACAACATTAACCTATCCAAGTCATCCTGACCCTCTAGTGCCCTCAATGGAAATGATTTCCATCATTATCACCAGCAAGCTTCCTGATGTAGCCATTTATTCCTTCATCTATGTCCTTTATACATGTTGTGAAACACCAGAGGTACCAATACTGACCCCTGAGGAGCGCCGTTTATATCCACTTGTACAAGGACCCCAGTGGGAATAAGTCACTTTGACTTTTGGGGGGTTATCCTAGGTGATTTACATTAAGTATGATATCTGTACTTATGAATACCTGTGCCTAAATAAACTTACAGGCAGTGTTTCCAGCACACGCACGCAAAGACACACACACTAGGAGCTAGGACTCAACCCCTGCAACCTCAACTAGGTGAGTACGTACACACACACACACACACACACACACACACACACACACACACACACGAGAGAGAGAGAGAGAGAGAGAGAGAGAGAGAGAGAGAGAGAGAGAGAGAGAGAGAGAGAGAGAGAGAGAGAGAGAGAGAGAGAGAGAGAGAGAGAGGGAGGGAGGTGGGTTGATTGCATTTTCTTGGACTGCATGAAGGCCTTCGACACAGTTCTTCACAAGAGATTAGTGCAGAAGATAGAGGATCAAGTGCGTATAACAGGAAGGGCACTGCAATGAATCAGAGAATAACTGACGGAGGCAACAACAAGTCATGGTACGTGATGAGGTATCACAGTGGGCACCTGTGACGAGCGGCGTCCCACAGGGGTCGATCCTAGGACCAGTGCTATTTTTGGTACATGCCAATGACATGACGGAAGGGATAGACTGAGAAGTGTCCCTGTTCGCAGATGTGAAGTTAATGAATATAAGAACATAAGAAAGAAGGAACACTGCAGCAGGCCTGTAGACAGCCTGTACTGTCTGCACAGACAGCCCATGCTGTCTGCCAGCATAGTTCATATTTCGCACCACTCAGGTGCTGCCATCTATAGGCCTTGCCACTTCAGTATGCCCAGACATGCCTCCGCTCTCTCTCACACAGCAGCCTAGCAGCAAGACACAAGGCCTCCCAGCTCTCTCTCGTGGGCATGGCCCTCCCGGGCCATGGGCACAACACAAGCCTGTGTACCCACCACTAAACAATAAACGAAGAAGCCTCCGAAGAAGACGTATCATTTAACCACCCGCTTGCAGCACCTACCAAACAAACCTTTTTATATTGGTGGCAGCGGTGGGATCGCAGCGTTGTGTTTACCCGTGAGAGAGGAAGAAGAGGTATGAAGTCATCTTCACTTCATCACCCTACACAAGAAGCATCCGTCTCTCAACAAGTTATCCTGATGTCGTGTCTGCACGTTTGAGCATCCAAACACAGGTACAAGCAGGATCCAGGCCGAAATTTGCCGAAATTCTCCGAGAATTGTAAGTGGCGTCACAGTGACCCCACGCTACAGTGACTCCACGCTACAGTGTCCCACGCTGTTTCTCAAGTCACGTGTTCAGCGTCACTTGTATGTTGCTGTTGTTGTTCAGCTCAGCACAGCTGTTTCAGCAAACCAGAGGTGAGTTTTGTGGTGATTTCTGCGTCCAGTGTGAGCTTCTCCACGTGTTTGTGGGTGGAGGAGGAGGAGGAGGAATGGCCAGATGCTCCCTCGCCATACACTCACCCATGCTCCTCGCTCACCCGTCTACCATACACCACTCACCACTGCCCACTCCCTCTGCTGTGTTTTCTGCTGTTTTTCGTGTGATTCGTTGCCAAAGCTGTGTATCCGAGTGCCCGAGGCCACTCGAAGCTACGTGGATCAGCGTGCCACATAGATCACGACACCACGTGGATCACGACGCCACGTTGGGTGTGGACGATGTCATGTGGATCTACCAGCCACGTGAGTTACCAGATGTCCCAGGCCACATGCTGTGGTCTGCTGCCTGCATCACATTGACGTCACCCACGATGCTGCCCAACTTCATGACGTCACCTCGAGATGTCTGCTGACGTCACCTCAAGATGTCTGCTGACGTCACCTCGAGATGTCTGCTGACGTCACCTCGCGACATCATGCCTGACATCACATGATGTCACATCGAGTGTTTCTAGTAATTATTTTAGTATTGTCGAGAAGATTGAGAAAATATATGTCGTGTGTTAATTAATTCCTCTCAGTCAGTGTTCTCACATGTTGTACCGCGGTGTGTTTTTAAAGTTTCTGTGTGTCCAGTGAGGTCTGAGCCAGACCTGAGTAGCACCACTGTGCTAAGTCACCCGTGTGACCAGTACGTTTGACAGCTGATGTCAAGACAGCTCCGAGTGACCGAGCCCTCTTGTACAGAAAGCTTTTATGCTCGTCGCTCGTGTTGTTCTACAGAATCGTACCTGCTACGATTCCCATCGAGATTTGTTTCACTTCACCTCCAGACTGTCAGAGTGCAGTTATATGTAGAGAAACAAGTCTGGGGACGCTTAGACTAACCCCTGCTATAACTCCAACTGTCAAGAGAATGACATACTGTGTCAGCCTCGTGTCACAAGCTTCAGTGAGCAGCCTGCACATAGAAGATGTCACTTTAACTGCTAGCTCACTCACTGCAGTCTGGTGTATGATGTTACAACTCCCAGATGTTTCGCCCAGTCGTCTCTGCCACGACTCGCTCCACAACTCGCTCCACGCTCGCCGGCAGTGACAGCCTAGCGACAGTACCAGTCGAGAAGTGTCCTCCTGAGTCGCTTGCCAGAAGTCCTGCCCAGTTGCCGAGTTTGTCGACGCCTCACTCGAGGGCACCAGCATGTCGTGCCCCAGGTTGAGTGAAAACCTGCAGCGACTCCTACGATGTCTGCTTCACCGTTCCAGAGGAGACCGTAACCTGTTACGTCACAGCTCAGCCACAGCGATGTCTCCTGTGTTGCAGTATCTGTCCAGATGCAGGAAGGCGTGCAGTGATGCCCTTCGACGCTCACTGCCTTTGACCACGATGTTTAGCACACCCACATTTTTCTTCCCTCCCTGTAGGAAGTTTTTTTTCCATGTTCATATGTATATATATGTTGTTATTTTGTGTTCTGTGCCCTGCTCCTACGAGAGAGAGACCGAGTTTCTTTTACCCACCAGTATTGTCGCGTCGGGACGACGTGCGGTAGGTGGCCGAGCGTATGTAGACAGCCTGTACTGTCTGCACAGACAGCCCATGCTGTCTGCCAGCTTAGTTCATATTTCGCGCCACTCAGGTGCTGCCATCTATAGGCCTTGCCACTTCAGTATGCCCAGACATGCCTCCGCTCTCTCTCACACAGCGGCCTAGCAGCAAGACACAAGGCCTCCCAGCTCTCTCTCGTGGGCATGGCCCTCCCGGGCCATGGGCACAACACAAGCCTGTGTACCCACCACTACTTAACAATAAACGAAGAAGCCTCCGAAGAAGACGTATCATTTAACCACCCGCTTGCAGCACCTACCAAACAAACCTTTTTATAGGCCTACTGGCCCATGCGAGGCAGGTCCAAGTCTCCTAAAGGCTTAAGCCAATGCCCCAACCTAGTCAGGGCAGGTCACATTCACTTAAGGAAGGAACACGACAACTGACCTAGTAGCACAAGCTAATCAGGTCCAACTCACACCCACCCACACCCACTCATGTATTTATCTAACCTATTTTTAAAACTACACAACGTTTTAGCCTCAATAACTGTACTTGGGAGTTTGTTCCACTCATCCACAATTCTATTACCAAACCAGTGCTTTCCTATATCCTTCCTGAATCTGAATTTTTCCAACTTAAAACTATTGCTACGAGTCCTGTCTAGGCTAGATATTTTCAGCACGTTATTTACATCCTGTCTTCCATTTATACACCTCAATCATATCCCCCCAATTCTATGCCTTTCTACAGAGTGCAGATTCAGGGACCTCAGTTTATCCTCATAGGGAAGATTTCTCATACATGGGATCAACTTTGTCATCCTCCTTTGTATGTTTTCCAGAGCATTTATATCCATTCTATAATACGGTGACCAAAACTGTGCAGCATAATCTAAATGAGGTCTAACCAAGGATATATAGAGTTGAACAACAACCTGAGGACTCCTATTATTTATGCTTCTTGATATGAAGCCAAGGATTCTGTTAGTTTATTGCGAACGCTTATGCACTGTTGTCTTGGTTTCAGATTACTGCTAACCAGGACTCCTAAATCTTTTTCGCAATCCGTAATATTAATATTAAGATCGACATTATTTAGTTTATATGTGGCATGGTTATTTTCCTGTCCAACATTTAGAACTTTGCATTTGTCTGTATTAAGCTGCATCTGCCACTTCTCCGACCACTGCATCAGTCTATTCAAATCTTCCTGGAGTGCTCTAATTGTCAGCATAGTTGCTGATCCCCCTTTACATGTGTTGTATGCATAGATTAGATGAGCATTATAGTACCATCCATATGCTTTATATAGAAGATCCCTAGTAGGCCAAGTGACTGTATGTCGTCACGGGGTACAGCTTGAGGAAGTGAGATGAGCTGCCTCGCTCTCAGTCATGGTATTGACATCCAGGCAGTGACACGGCAGGCTGGGCTCATCCTTTCCTTACCACAGTCTGACAATATATATATCATTACCATCCAACAAGGTGTTTACCTTCAACCCTCGTATCTCCTTACCGAACCCCCACACAACAAATTGGTGGCAACGGAGGGCCTGTAATCCTGACAATTACAGCGATTTCTGGAGATAAATTTCTACTGAGCCGGCTGCCATCTTGTGACTAGGCCTGCCGAGCAGGGTAATGCTGCTCGACCTACCTCAAGCCAGCCAGCTACCCCCACAAGCGTCTACCAGCCTCTACAATATTCACTGGTCAGTCTTTGTATTAGTGTTTATCTGCTTATTTGCATCACTCCCGAGGGGTTGACCCGAGTTTGCAAAATAAGCCAGCAACCAGTCTGTGGTGAGGGAGTCAGTCCAGCCTAACCTACTCCATCCAGCTTTGCCTGCCTGAGAAGCCAGCTTTCCACCCCTGCTGTGCTCATCGTGAGAAGTTATCAAGCTATTCTGTGTGAAGGGTTAAGATAAGCCAGCCAGCAACTAACCCATGTGTCTTAATCCAGTACTCAAGCAAGCCATGTGGGTACAGTCTTCTCATCGCTTTGTGCTTCAAGCTCCAAGCGATTCTGAGTGCTTTTTCATCCCTGTGGTGTTGCGGTAATTTGTGGGTTTGTTTTTAAGCCAGCTGGCTTAGAAATATTTTCACGCCAGTGTGGGTGTCCCCAGCGAGGCTTACGCCATTCATCCCATAGGTCCACTCACCACGTGTGTTTCACCACTGCCCGGCCTCAGCCCACTCACCCAACCACTACCACTGTTATTGTACTCTTATTACGGGTCCTAGCACCATATTTTAAGGACCACATAGGGGGTCAAGAGTTAGTGTGTGTTTTGCAGCACCGTTGAAAGCCTCCTGTGTGAAGTCTATCATCGATGTAAGTGCAATTCTACGATCACGTGTGCAGAGGACAGTAGCCAGCCGCAAGACGACATAAACATCCTCCACCACCATCCACTTCATTCTTCACCAAGTCGTCACAGCGATAATATTTTTCATAGAGACATTTGCGAGTGTTGAGACATTTCTTTTGTGTTTCCAGTGATTTCTTAGTGACATTCAGTGACTCTTGATTAGACTCAGTGTTTATTATATACTGTTCACAATATTTTTTTTCCTCTTCTTAATTCAGTGTTAATTTTCGTGCTATTATTTTATGTCTGTTGTGTTGTGCTTCTTTTTTTTATATACTTGAAGTAAGTACCTTATCTCAGTAGTAGTAACCAGTTACCAGTCAGTAGTAACCAGTTACCAGTAACCGTCCGTTGAATCAACGACCAACCGTCTTGAGTCACGGTCTTCATATTGTGCTGAGCTGACACTATTTCAAAACACCCACTACGGGGTACTGGCCAGCCGCCTAGTCAGTTTTACGAGTGTAGCCAAGGAGATAGGTGACGGCTGCGGGCTCTGTCCACTTAACTACAATAATACGTAAAACAGCCTACGTGAGTATTTCTACCCTAATCCACGTATCGAACTCCCACATGATAAATGGTGTGCAGCGGTGTGCAGCGTGGATTTACGTTTTTAAGGGTAATTCAAGGCGTTTGAAGACTGTTGTGAGTAGCCGGCAGGGTCAAAGGTGAGTCTCCAGCCACCAACTCTACCCTCGCGCACCACCAGCCAGCAGCAGCTACTCCCCTCAAACCTATTGCCTGCAAGCCTGTTGCAGCCGTTTCAAGCTTCCTGGCTTAGTTCGTGTGCTAATTGCTTCAATCTCCGAGGGGTTGACCCGGATTTGCAATTAAGCCAGTCAGTAAGCCAGACTGTGGAAGTGAACGCCAGTCAGCCTATCATCCAGCCTGTCTCCTGTCATCCAACTGCTCCTCCGTGCTTTGTGCATCGTTACACGTCTTCCAGTCATCCATTCTCGTGGGGTAAGCCAGTCAGCCAACCCAGCTTCTAACCCAGCTGAGAGAGAGAAGTAAGCCACGCAGTAAGAAGTAAGCCAAGCTCCTCTGAGGTATTGTTTATATCGCTTTGTGCTCCCTGTTGGATGCTAAGAGTGGTTTTCACCATTCCTGTGGCATAGTGTGGGTTAAGCCATCTTCGTGGGTGAGTGGGGTGCGCGGCAGACCCCCAGCGTCCCCCCCCACCACTCTCTCTCCCACCACCCGGGGTGCGCGGCAGTACCCCAGCGAGAGTCACACCCACCATCCACCACCACCAGCCATCCACTCATCTACCTGTGGTTGTTTGCACCCTTGTACCGGGTCCTAGTACTGTTTTGGCTCACATAATTGGTCAAGAGATTGTAGCTGGTGCCAACGAGATAAAGCCAGTTATGTGAGTTCGCCTAGAACGCACATTTCTTCACGACAACAGTGAGTGTAGGTGACGTCAGCCCTCACCGCGCTGGACACCCTACCCCCCCGCCCCACCACCAGTACTCACCGCCCGTCTTCTACTCCCGACTTCAGTGATAATTTTCTTGAGACAATTTTTCTTGCATTTAAAGACATTTGCGTGTGTGAGATATTTATAGTAAATTGCTTGTGTACTCTAAACCTTGTGTTTTCAGTGTAAACGCAGTATTCTTTGACTCAGTATTTTTTCCAATATTTTTCAGTGTTTTCACTTATCTTATATTATTTTATTCTGTGTTTTTCATTTTGCTACTCGTCTGTAGTAAGTATTATTGTGTAGTGTACCAGTCAGTCACTCTGTGTGAAGTGATTCATTTTTTTTTATTGTATTCTTTCAGCATTCTGCAGTGATATTTACCCCAGTATACCAAATTTTCCATTTATTTCTATGTGTGTCATTTTTTTTTTCGTATGCCAACAGTGTCTCATTCCTCTAATTTTTTCGCAGACTGTGTACCATTATTTTTGCCAGCAAAATTTTTGTCGTATCAGTCACAGCAAGATTTTTGTTGTATCAGTCACAGCAAGATTTTGTTGTATCAGTCACAGCAGGATTTTGTTGTAAGAATATATTTTAATGAAGTGTGCCCCACAACTGTAAGTGTTATATTCCCTGTTTTGTTCCTGTGTTTTATTTTTTTCATATTTTTATATTCTTGAACAAATTCACTCTTGATGCAATTTCAATTACTTTTAACGTAAAGTGTTTTTCTTACTCTGAGTAAATTGTTTTGTCTAATTTACAATTAAGAGTTAAAGTGTTCAATCAGTTTATTTTTTTTTTTTGGTCTTCATAATTTTAATTCATTATTTTACCTGAGTTTTCCCAGTGACACTTTATTACTGCAGTGATTGTTTCTACACCTTATTTTGTTGCACTTGTTCTGAAGTGAATTATTTTGTTGTACTGTTCTGCAGTGAATTATTTTCTTTTATTGATATTTTGTGAACTATATTTTAATTTTATCTATGCATTCTTAGAAAATACTTAAATTTCCCAGTTAACAATTTAATAATTTTATTTTACACTTTCACATTGATTTAAAAATTTAATTAATTTTTTTTTATTAGCAAGAGTAAAGACAGCTCATTTTGCATTTAATTCAGTCTCCAGTAATATTTTTACTTGTATATTTCAATGTAAATTTTTTTATTTTTGCCAATAGTCCTTTAAATTGAGTTTTCCTTCCTCTTGCAGTGTATTTAGACATTATTCTGCAGAATTAGTTGTATATCTTTTCATTTCAATTCTAGAATTTTATATCATTTTATTGTTCATTATTTTTGCCTTATTTGTTCTCGTGTTACTTTGCCATTATGTCTCACATACCGTCAAGTGATACTTTAGTGAATGTCGACACTCAGACCTCTCAGGCTATTGCTGCTCCTGTCATCAGTCCTCACAGTTCCTTACCGACTGACAGACTGACTCAGACACCGAGATATTATAGTTATACTCGTGATTCCCTTGATGCGTTACCTTTATTCAATGGCCATGTACATAGTCTTGAAGCATGGTTTGCAGCCATTCGTTCTCGTGCTAGTGCTCTAGCTGAAGGTCCTCCTTCAGAGGAAAGCCTTATCAGACTTGCTAAAGAAGCTCTTTATCGATCTCCTGCTGCTGTTCACGTTGTTGACCTCCTTGATATGCGAGACTTCAGGAATCTTACTAAGTGGTCACAATATGAGGAACTGATTCGTTCTTTCCTTGTCCCAGTAAAAACAGCTGATCCATATGTCGTTCTTAGACAACTAGTGAATGCTACACCCATGAGTACTGAATCGTTGAGTGCATTTGCTGTTAGATTAGACAAACTTTTATCATCATTTATCAATGCTGTCCAATCATCATCTTTTCTCCCTGAAGAGGCTAAACCATTTACAGCATCAATTGCTAAAATAGCAGCTTTTGGAGCAATTAAAGAACTAATGCTGCCTGCTTCTGTGTGTGCTTATGAGGCTGATCCTCCAACTGTAACGATGGAACCTCTTACAGCCTTAAATCATGTACGTTCCTTGTGCCCCCAGGGTACTTTCCCTTGTATCAAAAGTAATGTCACACATATGCCTCAGTCTGCACCACCTCTTGTTTGCGCCACAGAGACAAATCGTAGTCGTCAATCATCTCAGAGATCACCAAGAACCAGTGTACAGAGTCGTTATACACCTCGTAGTATTCATAGTACATTCAGTAACCATAGTCGGCGGAATTGTTACAACTGTGGTTTCCGTGGCCATATTGCAATTAATTGTCCTGATAGTTACCCTAAGAGACGTCGTACTGATGATGAGTACTCAGATCTTCCCTACTGTACTTATCATAGAATACATGGACATGACACATCTGAGTGTAATGCTCTCTATAACCTTCAGTACTCTAGATCTTTCTGTGGTCGTTCCAACCGCAGAACCCGTCGAGGAAACAGATCTCGTGGTTTTCAAAATAACCAGAATCAGGCTCATTATTTCAATTCTCAAACTAACCAGAACCAGCCTCGTTCTTCCAATTCGGGGGAATTCGAGCGCCCCAGTCAAACTGCCCCATGGTGACAGTAGGTGATAATGAGTACACCATCCCCGTTCACAACTCCTTTGAAGCCTTAAGCAGTCTCGAGCATGCCAACCCTGCTGATGATGTTGCTTCACATGTCTCTGATATAGATGATTTTGGGGATGGAGTAGAACAAGTCTTTTCTGATGACAATCCACCTTTTTGTTTGCACATAACTTCCAATGCAACCATAGGCCCTATAGTGGAAGCATCTGTTTATAATGCGCCCGTTCAATTGTTCATGGACTCTGGTGCGCAAATCAATATTATTAGGTCTAGTTTGTTTAAGGATAAGAAGTTACGACATGTCCTTCTCGTAGAACCGACTCCTGTGTCCTCCCTTAGTGGAGTATCTGGTTCTCACCTGCGTGTCCGAGGTACGACTGCCCTAACCTTTTCTATCCAAGGTAGAGACTTCACTGTTTCCTTCCTTGTTGTCGATCAGATTACTTTCCCTGGTGACCTTCTACTGGGATTTGCTTCCATGCGAGACTTACGCATTGTGCTCGACCCTTATCGATGGCATGCACAAATTGACGACTTGATCGTTCCATTCTGGGGTTACCAGCTTGGATCCGAAATCTGTTATACTGCTGCAGAGTATGATGTACGGATTAAGTCCTTACAAGCTAATGCATTCTCCAGTAGCGTACCCAAGCGGTCAGGCACTGGTAATTCTGTCACTCCCATCAGTGTTCCACCTATACCTTCAGAATTGCAGGATAGTCCGATGCCTCAAGTGTCCGAGGACGCTCAGATTGCCTTGAGTGCTCAACCTATCCCTGCAATGCCTGCTAGTTCGAGTAGTAGTTTCTCCACAGGGGACGCCTTGTCGGAAAACGATTACTTGCAACTAGTAATGCCATCTCTTGTTGATGTCACATGCCGTCTGCAGAAAGACGTTTCTGTTGCGGCTAGTGCTCTCACTAGAGTGTCTGTAGTTGTTCCTAGTGTTCCTGATGGTGATAACGTCCTAGTTGACAGTGATTCCTGCAAAGTAAAAGGTCTATTTGTTGAACCATCCTTACATGTTGTAAGAGATAGTAAGATCCATTTCTACCTGGCCAACACTTCTGGTCACAGTGTTCGCCTTAGGGCAAATACCAATCTTGTTGACCTTGTTCACTATCCTTACCCTGTTCAGGCAGAGGATGAGTTGTCACCTGACCAGTGGGTCGGTGCTATTTCTGCCGGGGAGACCTCATCCACTTCACTGGATCAATCTATTCCACCAGTTGAGGAGAAAGACTTAGCTCCCACTGACTTCCCAGATGAAGTCAAGCGTTTGTTGACTCTGTTGAACAAACGTCGTAAAGCCATTGCTTTACCAGGTGAGAAGATGGGTATAACGAACTTATTGTCCCATCGTATTCCACTTGAACCTGGTACTAGACCTATCTACATACCTGCGTACAGAATGCCTCATTCACAAGTTGCTGTCGCAGAAGAATTGATCAATCAAATGCTTGATGATGGAGTTATTGCACCTAGCAATTCACCTTGGAATGCACCCTTGATACTAGTACCTAAGAAGGATGGTACTTGGCGTCCAGTAATTGACTTTAGGAAGTTAAACGCAAAAACCATTCCAGATCGCTTTCCTCTCCCTGTACTGGGTGATCTTTTACGTAATATTGGAGATAACAAAGTCTTTTCAACCCTAGATTTGTTACAAGGGTTTTGGCAAGTCCCTCTTCACGAGGACAGCCAAGAGCTAACTGCATTCTCCACTCCTACAGGTCATTATCACTTCCTCCGTATGGCATCTGGATTACGATCTTCCCCTATCACGTTCTCAAGGCTCATGACTAATATCTTTAGAGGTCTCATAGGTAATGCACTTATGGTGTACTTAGATGACGTAATCGTCATGTCTAAAGACGTGGATACACACTTGAAAAGACTTGATGTAGTACTTGGTAAGCTTGAAGAAGCCAATTTAAAGATCAAACTGTCAAAATGTCAATTTTTCAGATCAGAAATTAAGTTTCTTGGTCACGTAGTCACTCCTAGAGGGGTTACGACTGACCAAAGTAAAGTAACTGCAGTACTAAATTTTCCAACTCCCAAAACTGCTGATGCCGTAAGATCCTTTGTGGGCTTAGCAGGTTTTTATAGATCTTTCATTGCCAATTTTTCTTCCATAGCTGCTCCTCTAACTGAGTTGCTTAAGAAAGATGCTCCTTTTGTTTGGACCTTCCGTCAAGAAAGAGCATTCCAAACTCTAAAAGAAAAGCTAACATCTGCTCCAATTTTGAAATTTCCAGATTTTTCTAAGCCTTTCTATCTGACAACTGATGCTAGTTCAATTGGCATAGGTGCCGTACTAGCTCAGAAGACCGATGGCAAGTACAACGCAGTTGCATTTGCTAGCCGAGTCCTTACAAAGGCTGAACGTAATTATACAGTAACTGAGCAAGAAGCTTTAGCAATAGTATGGTCTTTAAAGCACTTCCGAGACATTATTTATCAGTACTCTGTTCATGTCTTGACAGATCATGCTCCACTGATACCCTTATTCCAGAACAAACAACCTACTGGAAGGTTAGCTAGATGGACCTTGACTATCCAAGAGTTCAATCCCACCTTTGAGCATTTACCTGGCAAGTCAAATGTAGTCGCAGATGCCTTATCGCGACATGTTAGTATAGTAACTGCAGACCCTCCATTTAGTGCTGAAGATGTAAAGAATGCTCAACGAACAGATCCCATGTGGTCTGGTGTGATTCGATTCCTGCTCCAGGAAGATCTTATTCTGACTGTGAAGCCACCAGCACCCATCAGTGACTTTCTCATGAACCAAGAATTACTGTATCGAACAGCCGAGTTGGGTACTCCTAGCAGAAGAGTATACCAGTTAGTAATTCCACAGTCACTAGTGAATGTAGCCTTACAGCTAGTTCACGATGTACCAGGTGTTGCACACCCTGGTATGGATCGTTCAGTAAAACAAGCCAGATTGAAATACTTTTGGCCTCGTATGGCAACTGATATTTCTGAGTATGTTAGGAAATGTAGTGTCTGCATGCAACATAAAGGCAATGCTAATGGTCCTAATCCAATCCAAGTGTATCCAACTACTAGCGAACCTTGGGAAAGAGTTGCGCTAGATTTGTTAACTAATTTCCGATGTTCCCTTCAAGGTAACAAACATCTGTGTGTTATGGTAGACCATTTCACCAGATATTGCGAGTTAGTTCCTATTGCAGATAAGACTGCCGAGACAGTAGCTAAAGCGTTTAAAGAACGCATTATCTGCAGGCATACCACCCCTAAGTCCCTAGTAACAGATAATGGAGGTGAATTCTGTAATGAAATTCTTGAAAATTTGTGTACCTTGTACAAGATCTCTAAGTCCACCATTGTTCCTCATCATCCTGCCAGCAATGGGTTAGCGGAACGAACCAATAAGAAAGTACTTGATGTATTGAGAGCCACTATCAATCCCAATAGTGAAACTTGGGATGAAGTTATACCTGATGTGCAGTGTGCTATAAATTCTGCTTACAATGTTTCTATAGGTGACACTCCACATTATGCATTGTATGGTGTAGATAAACGTTTGCCTTATGAGTTGTTATATTCTAATCCGAAACCAAATTACAACCCTGATGATTTCGTAGCAACTCGTACCAGCTTAGCTCAAAGTGTTTTTAGAAGAATCCGTGAAACACTTCATAAATCAACAGCTGAATTCACAAGAGTCGCAAACACTCGATCAAAGCCATCCAAAATCAAAGTAGGTTCGAGAGTTATGCTGACTAATTTTAACAAAACGTCTGCAATGCCAAAGCTTGATCAAAGGTTTGTTGGTCCTTATCGAGTAGTTGAACATATCACTGGAAATAAGTATAAGGTTAGAGAGATTAGTACTGGTCAGTATAAAGAATCGCATTTGGATCATATGAAGTTAGTATGTGATGATAATGACGTTCCAACCCAGACTAATGTGACAGACTCTGACAATCCTCCTGATCCTGTACTCTCTTCCTCTGATACTCAGTCAGATGATCAACCTGAATGTCGTTATTCCCTACGTACACGACAGGTATTGAGAAATCCTCAAGTATCATTTGTAACTTCCAATTCAGATTTGCCTCAAATACAGCATGAGTTAGCCAATGCTACAGAGTTTGATCCTCCTAGAGATGACACCCATTCTGCATATGCCAATCTTACCCTAGCAGAGTTGGGGTTAAATGTAAATAACCTGTATAGATGAATAATTACAGTATCAACTTATCAGTATTCAAGAATTTTTTTTTGTGTTCATGTTCTCTCCGCATTCTGAGAGTTAACAGTCTAGATTTGCATGCACCGAATCTGCCTTTCTGTTAAACACTCTTTCTTTGTATATATTCCTTCCTCAGAATCCGTAGATCACATGAATACAGATCGATCGATCAAAATTTTTGTTTTTATCACTTGTAATCTCAATGTTGAGTTCGTTGTTCATTTGTTGAGTTTTAAGTTGTACTATAGTATACCTTGTATTGCATTACAGTTTCAGTTACGTAAGCTTTCATTCCAATGTTCTACTTATGTATCTATAATGTTCATGTTGTGTACTTTGACATTGTATAGAATCAGCCCAAGCCGTATACCTGCCATCTCTAGTTTATTAGTTGTATGTCGAGACGACATACGTTAGCGTTGCCGAGCTCTCAGTAGTAGTAACCAGTTACCAGTCAGTAGTAACCAGTTACCAGTAACCGTCCGTTGAATCAACGACCAACCGTCTTGAGTCACGGTCTTCATATTGTGCTGAGCTGACACTATTTCAAAACACCCACTACGGGGTACTGGCCAGCCGCCTAGTCAGTTTTACGAGTGTAGCCAAGGAGATAGGTGACGGCTGCGGGCTCTGTCCACTTAACTACAATAATACGTAAAACAGCCTACGTGAGTATTTCTACCCTAATCCACGTATCGAACTCCCACATGATACTTAGTGTTTTACCCTGTGTTCAACATATGAGCAGTATAGAACTTGTGTTTATACTTCAGGTTCACCTTGTGTTCATAGTATTCCAGTGAAGTAATTCAGTAATTTATTAACTTATATTCTGCATCACAACTCAGTGTTGTCTGTTATAATTTTTATCCCAGCATTTGTGTATTCTTGCCAGTTTATTACATTTTTCTCTGTGTGTTGAACATTTTTGTGTTAATTCTTTTCATTTAGCCAGTGTCTAATTTGTCTTATCTCCACAGACAATAGTGCCATTGTTTTGTGCAAGCAAGAAAATTATTATCAAATTTTTCACACCAAGTTTCATAGCAAGAAAATTCTAGTATTGCGTTTATGTTGATGTGTTGTGTTCTGCATCACTGTAAGTGTTCAACCCTTTTTGTTCTGTGTTTTTGCACCTATTATTTTTCATGTTTCATTGAACAAATTTACTCTTAGTGCAATTTTTAAGTTCTTCTTTTAGAGTAAATTATTCTTTTGCTTGTTCAGTAAATGTTGCTTAGTTGCAGTTAAGAGTTAAAGTGTTCACTCAGTTCATTCCTTGCTATATTTTCTTTCCTTGTAAACAGTGTTTTCTTGTGAGTGTAATCTTTTTTATTATTGCACATTGACTCATTTTGCAATAATTCTTGTGCAAGCATTGTGTTGCCCTTAAATTTTTTTCTTTCAGAAATTTTATGTAGTGTGTGCAGTACTTTTGATTAGCAATTGTTATTTGCAGTATTGCTACAGTTTATTTCAGTGCAGTTTTTTTTATGCTCTTTTCTGTGCATAATATTTTATTCTTTGTGTGCCATTTTATTTTATTTTTAGTGAATTGTTTCCCAGTTTGTTTTAATTTTGCACAAGCTTTATTGAGTCCAATTTAACATTTTTTTTTTTGATTCATCATTTTATTGTTGAATTTCTCTATTGCATTGAGAGTAAAGACAACTCACTGTGCCATTAATCCAATTTAAAGTAAAATTTGTGTAAATTAGATTTGAGTAAATTACAAGTTGTCTTGATTTTCAAAGTGTTGTTTGTTCAGTTGAGTATATTCTTGTGTGAGTTGCTTTGCTTTCTGTGTGTCCTGTCAATTTTTAATTACTTATGCAGAATAGTTAAGCATTTTCTTCCCATTTAAGCTTATTGTGTCATTCTCTCAATTTTTTTTTGCCTTATGCCCTTAAGTAAGTTCCCTGAGAACATGTCTCAAGTCACTTTTGAATGTTCACTTAGTGTATCATGCCAGTCAAAGTCAATATGAATCAGTCCACAGTACCAATATTCCCTTACTGACTGAAAGGCAATACCTAGCCCTTGAGCAATGCGTTTATTCTCACAGTTTTTATCTGAGATTTGTTAAAGTGCTGCGAAATGTGAAGTTCAGATTAAGTTCCTACAGATTCGTTCATTACTTATTAACGTAGCCGAGTGGTCAGGCACTAGTAACTCTGTCACTCCCATCTGTGTTCCACCTACACCTTCAGACATGCAAGATAGTGTATTGCCTCAAGTGTCCGAGGACACTCGGACTGCCTTGAGCGCTCAGCCTATCCCTGCAATGTCTGCTAGTCTAAGTAGTAGTTTCTCCACAGGGGATGCCTTGTCGGAAAACGATTACTTGAAACTAGTAATGCCATCTCTTGTTGATGTCACATGCCGTATGCAGAAAGACATCTCTGTTGCGGCTAGTGCTCTCACTAGAGTGTCTGTTGTTGTTCCTTGTGTTCTAGATGGTGATCCCATCCTAGTTGACAGTAATTCGTGCAATGTAAGAAGTTATTTCTCGAGTAACTTTCACATGTTGTTAACGTTTGTAAGTGAAGTTTCTTTATAGCTGATACCTCATGTCACTGTGTGCGACTCAGTTGAATATCAGCATTGTTCACTGTGTTCATTTCTTTTCCCTTGTGCTTGTAGTGAGAGATAGTAGATTCTTTCTCCCTTGCTCTTATTGGGTGTTATAGCGTTAATTTTTTCAACCGGGGAGAGTCATCCACTCCACTGAGTTTGTTCATTCCTCCAGTAAGAAAGAGCCGATCCCTTGTGTTTTGGTGATTCGATTCCTGCTCCAGGAAGATCTTATTCTGACTGTGTAGCCACCAGCACCCATTAGTGACTTTGTAATGAGCCAAGAATTACTGTATCGAACAGTCGAGTTGAGTACTCCTAGCAGAAGAGTTAGTAATTCCACAGTCACTAGTGAATGTAGCTGTATCTTTTGTAGATACTCGTTCAGATCGTCCATGTAGCTGTATCTTTTGTAGATACTCATTCAGATCTCACTCAGTCAAGGCATGTGTTAGCCATTGCAGAGGAATTCGATCCTCCCAGAGATGATAACCATTCTATATACGTAAACCTTACCCTTGCAGAATTGGGTTTAAATGTAAACAGCCTGTATAATTAGATGTCCAAGATGAATGAAACTGTCAACTGTGTTTTGTTATTAACTGATCAGTTTGTCAGAATTTTTGTGTTCACGTTCCCTCCAAGTTCTGAGAATTTATGATCTGTGTGCACCAGATTTTGCTGTTAATTCCTTTCACCTTGTATATATATTTATTCTTCCTCAGAATCCGTAGAGTGCATGAATACAGATCGATTGATCAATTCCATCCATAATGTACAATGATTTGTTCTTATAAGTTGTAATGCATTACGTTAAAACTTATTACGTTAACACCCATTACGTAAAACTCATTTTGTTAACATCCATTATGATACCATCCATTAGTTCTAAGTTATATATATATGAATTTGCTATTGTATAGAATCAGCCCAGAACCACCTGCCTGTTCAGCCTATAGCATAGTAGTGTATGTCGAGACGACATATGTAACATGACCGAGCTGTCAGCATAGTTGCTGATCCTCCTTTACATGTGTTGTATGCATAGATTAGATGAGCATTATAGTACCATCCATGTGCTTTATATAGAAGATCCCTAGTAGGCCGAGTGACTGTATGACGTCACGGGGTACAGCTTGAGGCAGCTTTCAGTCGGCGTATTGACATCCAGGCAGTGACACGGCAAGCTGGGCTCATCCTTTCCTTACCACAGTCTGACAATATATATATCGTTACCATCCAACAAGGTATTTATCTTCAACCCTCGTATCTCCTTACTGAACCCCACACGACATAATGTCCTCCTCAGAATGAATTCGACGGCCTATTTTGGTGTTATCGGCAAACTTGCTTATGTCGCTCTTTATGCCCTCATCTATGTCGTTTATGTAGATTGTGAACAACAGGGGGCCCAACACTGACCCCTGTGGAACACCTATTCCATGTGCCTTAATTTTTCTCAATAGTCTCTGATGTGGGATCCTGTCAAAAGCCTTACTGAAGTCCATATACACAATATCATATTCATTACCATGATCTACCTCCTCAAATACCTTAGTGAAAAAAGTTAACAAATTTGTAAGGCAGGAACGCCCTTTTGTAAAACCATGCTGAGATTCGTTGATTAATTTGTGCTTTTCAAGGTGGCTACGAACTGCCTCGGCAATTATTGATTCCATAAATTTTTCCAATATGGAGGTTAGGCTTATCGGTCTATAGTTCGAAGCTAAGGACCTGTCACCTGCTTTGAAAATAGGTATTACATTTGCCATTTTCCACTTATATGGCACCATGCCAGTCTGTAGTGATATGTTGAAAAGATTAGCCAGAGGTTTGCTAAGCTCCTCTTTACATTCCTTTAGAACCCTTGCATACAGTTCATCAGGGTCTGGGGATTTGTTAGGTTTTAATTTATCAATTTGCCTAAGAACCATATCACTTGTGACCCTAATCATGCATAGTTTATCATCCTGTTCTACATAATTTATTATTTCTGGAATATCGCTAGTATCTTCCTGAGTAAAAACTGAGAGGAAGTATGTGTTAAAAATTCTACACATTTCCTTATCACTATCTGTGAGCTGACCCGAGTAACTTTTGAGTGGGCGTATCTTGTCCCTGATCTTACTTCTGTGTACCTGAAAAAATCCTTTTGGGTTAGTCTTCGATTTTCTTGCAACTTTAACCTCATAATCTCTTTTTGCTTTTCTTATTCCCTTTTTTATTTCTCTCTTTAACTGAATATATTGATTTCTTAATTGCACCTCTCCTCTTTTGGTTTGCCTATATATGCCTCTCTTTTGACCAATGAGATGTTTTAATCTATTGTTCATCCATTTAGGATCATTTTTGCTTGATCTGATTTCCTTATTTGGAACATAAGTTGTCTGAGCAGCTAGAACTATGCCCTAGAAAACGTCATATCGGCAATCATCACCTACCTGACCCATAGTCAGGTTATTCCAGTTCAGCCCACCCAAGTAATTTTTCAGTCCTATGAAATCAGCCAAGTGGAAGTCAGGGACAGAGACTTGATTGCCATTATTAGGGGAATTCCATGATACATTGACACTGAGTGATTTGTGATCACTTTCCCCGAGCTCATCATTAACCTCAAGATTATTAATTAGCGTTTCCCTGCAGGCAAGAACGAAGTCAAGCAGGTTATTTCCTCTAGTTGGCTCTGTTACAAACTGCTTTAAAAAACAATCCTGAATCCTATCAAGAAAGTCACTTGATTCTAAATTTCCTGTCAAATTGCTCCAGTCAATCTGTCTGTAGTTGAAATCTCCCATTATCACAACATTTTCATATGTAGAGGCCTTACAAATTTCATCCCATAGATGTTTACCGCACTCCCTATCAAGATTTGGGGCCCTGTAAATCACACCCAAAATTAGTTTTTCACGGCCCTCGAGAAGCTGTAACCAAACAGATTCAGTGGCTGACGCTTCTAATTTTATATCTTGTCTAATACAACACTTTAAATTGTCTCTGATGTACATTGATACTCCACCACCCTTCCTGTTGACCCTGTCAGTGTGGAATAATTTATAGCCTTGTATGTGACATTCAGAAGGCATCTATCTTTCAGATTGAGCCAGGTCTCTGTTATAGCAATGATATCTATGTTTCCTGCACTTGCAATTAATCTTAGCTCATCTATCTTATTTCTTACACTCCTGCTATTAGTATAATAGACCTTAAGGGAGCTAGTCCCTTGCTGCCTTCTGCTGTCTCCCTTTGCTGACATGATCTACTGTCTTTATTTATAACTTCATGATGAATGTCTTTTATACATTTACTGTTTTCAACCCTAGTGATGCAACCTGACTGTTTCCCACACACACCCATACCTCTATCTTCTATCAGTTTAAAATCCTAGGCATTTCAGCAATGGCCCTCTCGATTGAGTTTGCAAGAGCTACCACCCCTGCCCCAGAAAGATGTACCCCATCCCTTGCATACATATCATGTTTGCCATAAAAGTTGTTCCAGTTGTCAATGAATGGGATTGCAAGTTCCTTGCAGTATTTGTCTAGCCAGCAATTTACACCAATTGCCCTAGACAACCATTCATTGCCCACTCCCCTTCTAGGCAAGATGCTACATATAACTGGGACCACTCCCTTAGACTTAATTAAATCTATAGCTGACCTGTACTTATCTAGCAGCTCTTCTCTCCTACCCTTCCCAATATCATTTCCACCAGCACTGAGACAGATAATGGGCTTGTTCCCATTACCTGACATGATATTATCCAACCTGTCGACTATGTCACTAACACCAGCTCCTGGGAAGCACACTATCTCTTACCTTCTTATTCCTATTACAGAAGGCACGGTCCACATATCTTACCTGTGAGTCACCAACCACAAGTATGTGCTTACCTCCATTTGCAGGGGAAGTAGTACCTTTACGTTCACTGGCCACTGAAGTACACTCATCCTGAAGAACAGAGAAGCGATTTCCTACCTTCAAATCTTCTCTCTTAACTTTCCTTATCTTGATGCTCTTCCCATTACTGGGAACCACTTGCCACTTGTAGTAGGTGCTGGACTGCACGCTCCCTCTACAGAAGACGACGAAGAGTCACTGAGCTCCTCAGGAGTGCTAGAATATCTGATACACGAAAGGAGGCACTGACCAGGGAAGTGGAAACTATCGAACATAAGCTAAATGACTCTTACAGGAACCAGGAGAGGCAGGAGGAGCTTAAAGCTATTAGTGAAATTGAAAGAAATTCAAAATATTTCTTTTCATATGCCAAAAACAAGGCAAATACCACATCTAGTAAATACCACATCCTTACTCAGACAGGATGGGACTTACACAGATGACAACAAGGAAATGAGTGAAATATTGAAATCCCAGTACGACTCTGTGTTTAGTAAACCACTAATCGGTTTGAGGATCGACGACCCAAATGATTTCTTCACGAATGAGCCTCAAAACTCCATAAATGTATGCCAGATTTCCGACATTACCCTAACTCCCATAGATTTCGAAAAAGCCATTGACAACATGCCTATGCACTCAGCCCCGGGCCCAGACTCGTGGAACTCTGTTTTCATTAAGAACTGCAAGAAACCCCTCTCGCGTGCCCTAAGTACACTATGGAGGAGGAGCTTGGACATGGGTGAAATTCCACAGTCACTTAAAACAACGGATATAGCCCCACTCCCTAAAGGTGGCAGCAAAGCATTAGCTAAGAACTATAGACCAATAGCTCTGACGTCTCACATCATAAAAATCTTTGAAAGAGTGCTAAGAAGCAGGATTGCAAATCACCTGGATTCCCAAAATCTGCACAATCCAGGGCAACATGGGTTCAGGGCAGGTCGCTCCTGCCTCTCACAACTACTGGATCACTATGACATGGCCTTGGATGCACTGGAAGAAAATCAGAATGCAGATGTAATATACACAGACTTTGCAAAAGCATTTGACAAATGCGATCATGGCGTAATAGCCCATAAAATATGTGCTAAAGGAATAACTGGGAAAGTGGGGAGATGGATCTTCAACTTCCTAACAAATCGAACACAAAGAGTAGTGGTCAACAGAGTTAAATCGGAGGCTGCCATAGTGAAGAGCTCTGTTCCACAAGGCACAGTACTCGCCCCCATCTTATTCCTTATCCTCATATCAGACATAAACAGAGATATACACCACAGCACCGTATCATCCTTTGTGGATGATACTAGGATCTGCATGAGGCTGTCATCTACTGAGGATGCGGTTAACCTCCAAGAAGATATAAACAAAGTTTTCCAGTGGGCAACGGTAAACAATATGGTGTTCAATGAGGACAAATTCCAACTACTCCGTTATGGAAAACTGGAGGAGATAATAACTAGAACAGAGTATACTACTGACTCCGGCCATACAATAGAGCGGAAAAATAATGTAAGGGACCTGGGAGTAGTAATGTCTGAGGATCTCACTTTCAAGGATCACAACAGTGCCACGATCGCACGTGCAAAGAAAATGATAGGATGGATAATGAGAACTTTCAAAACGAGAGATGCCAAGCCCATGATGATCCTTTTCAAATCACTTGTTCTCTCTAGGCTGGAATACTGCTGTACATTAACATCTCCATTCAAAGCAGGTGAAATCGCAGATCTAGAGAGTGTACAGAGATCCTTTACTGCACGTATAAGTTCTGTCAAGCACCTTAACTACTGGGAACGCTTGGAAGCACTTGACTTGTACTCGTTGGAACGCAGGAGGGAGAGATATATCATAATCTACACTTGGAAAATCTTGGAAGGAATGGTCCCAAATCTGCACACAGAAATCACTCCCTACGAAAGTAAAAGACTGGGCAGGCGATGCAAAATGCCCCCAATAAAAAGTAGGGGCACCATTGGTACACTAAGGGAAAACACCATAAGTGTCCGGGGCCCAAAACTGTTCAACAGCCTCCCATCAAGCATTAGGGGAATTGCCAATAAACCCCTGGCTGCCTTCAAGAGAGAGCTGGACAGATACCTAAAGTCAGTGCCGGATCAGCCGGGCTGTGGCTCGTACGTTGGACTGCGTGCGGCCAGCAGTAACAGCCTAGTTGATCAGGCCCTGATCCATCGGGAGGCCTGGTCATGGACCGGGCCGCGGGGGCGTTGATCCCCGGAATAACCTCCAGGTAACCTCCAGGTAACCTCACTGCTGGTAGCCGTTGTTACCTCCCCACCTACAGCTTCCTCGCAGCGAGAGACAGACTGCACCTCGCTGCTGGTAGCCTCATTCCCCTCCACCATATCAGCCAGGTACCTCACACTCGCTCCCAACCCCATTGAGGTGAACCTTCAGCCTCCTAATTTCCTCTTGGAGAAGCAAGACTTCATCCTTCAACTCTCCAACCTCAATTTTTAGAACACTGCAAAAGCAAGCCATGGCTTTGTAACCGTCCACACTAATCCCCAAAGCAGCTCAGGGTCTGTGACCTCACGTGACGACTGACCACTGACCAGGAGAATTAAATCAAATGAGAATTAAATCAGATGAGGATCAGGCAGGGCTTCAAAGAAACCTGGACAGTAAAATGATATAAAATACCGACAGATTGTTAGGTAAGACACATATGCAACAGTTAGGTATCTTTATTTAGAAACGTTTCGCCTACACAGTAGGCTTCTTCAGTCGAGTACAGAAAGGTTGATAGAAGCAGAAGATACTTGAAGACGATGTAATCAGTCCATCACCCTTAAAGTTTTGAGGTGGTCAGTCCCTCAGTCTGGAGAAGAGCATTGTTCCGTTGTCTGAAACAATATGAAGTTGAAGTGACAGGATGGAGCCTTATATAGTGCCAGGAGGTGAGACGTAGGTTGCTTTGGGAGGGCAGGTCCCTCTCAAACCCAGCCGTTCTCACTAGTAGAGGTTGTCGAAGATGATGGTCTGTACCAAGATACCCTTGTGTTGCAGTGTCTGACAGAATGAACATTAAAATGGTATAAAATACCGACAGATTGTTAGGTAAGACACATACGCAACAGTTAGGTATCTTTATTTCGAAACGTTTTGCCTACACAGTAGGCTTCTTCAGTCGAGTACAGAAAGGTTGATAGAAGCAGAAGATACTTGAAGACGATGTAATCAGTCCATCACCCTTAAAGTTTTGAGGTGGTCAGTCCCTCAGTCTGGAGAAGAGCATTGTTCCATTGTCTGAAACAATATGAAGTTGAAGTGACAGGATGGAGCCTTATATAGTGTCAGGAGGTGAGACGTAGGTTGCTTTGGGAGGGCAGGTCCCTCTCAAACCCAGCCGTTCTCACTAGTAGAGGTTGTCGAAGTTGATGGTCTGTACCAAGATACCCTTGTGTTGCAGTGTCTGACAGAATGAACATTAAAATGGTATAAAATACCGACAGATTGTTAGGTAAGACACATATGCAACAGTTAGGTATCTTTATTTCGAAACGTTTCGCCTACACAGTAGGCTTCTTCAGTCGAGTACAGAAAGGTTGATAGAAGCAGAAGATACTTGAAGAGAACGGCTGGGTTTGAGAGGGACCTGCCCTCCCAAAGCAACCTACGTCTCACCTCCTGGCACTATATAAGGCTCCATCCTGTCACTTCAACTTCATATTGTTTCAGACAACGGAACAATGCTCTTCTCCAGACTGAGGGACTGACCACCTCAAAACTTTAAGGGTGATGGACTGATTACATCGTCTTCAAGTATCTTCTGCTATCAACCTTTCTGTACTCGACTGAAGAAGCCTACTGTGTAGGCGAAACGTTTCGAAATAAAGATACCTAACTGTTGCATATGTGTTTTACCTAACAATCTGTCGGTATTTTATACCATTTTAATGTTCATTCTGTCAGACACTGCAACACAAGGGTATCTTGGTACAGACCATCAACTTCGACAACCTCTACTAGTGAGAACGGCTGGGTTTGAGAGGGACCTGCCCTCCCAAAGCAACCTACGTCTCACCTCCTGGCACTATATAAGGCTCCATCCTGTCACTTCAACTTCATATTGTTTCAGACAACGGAACAATGCTCTTCTCCAGACTGAGGGACTGACCACCTCAAAACTTTAAGGGTGATGGACTGATTACATCGTCTTCAAGTATCTTCTGCTTCTATCAACCTTTCTGTACTCGACTGAAGAAGCCTACTGTGTAGGCGAAACGTTTCGAAATAAAGATACCTAACTGTTGCATATGTGTTTTACCTAACAATCTGTCGGTATTTTATACCATTTTAATGTTCATTCTGTCAGACACTGCAACACAAGGGTATCTTGGTACAGACCATCAACTTCGACAACCTCTACTAGTGAGAACGGCTGGGTTTGAGAGGGACCTGCCCTCCCAAAGCAACCTACGTCTCACCTCCTGACACTATATAAGGCTCCATCCTGTCACTTCAACTTCATATTGTTTCAGACAACGGAACAATGCTCTTCTCCAGACTGAGGGACTGACCACCTCAAAACTTTAAGGGTGATGGACTGATTACATCGTCTTCAAGTATCTTCTGCTTCTATCAACCTTTCTGTACTCGACTGAAGAAGCCTACTGTGTAGGCGAAACGTTTCGAAATAAAGATACCTAACTGTTGCATATGTGTCTTACCTAACAAACCTGGACAGGCTAGATACCTGGTCCAGCAACAGGCTTCTCGAATTTAACCCCGCCAAATGCAAAGTCATGAAGATCGGGGAAGGGCAAAGAAGACCGCAGACAGAGTATAGTCTAGGTGGCCAAAGACTGGAAACCTCGCTCAAGGAGAAAGATCTTGGGTGAGTATAACACCGAGCACGTCTCCAGAAGCATACATAGCTTTAAGACGAGGTATGATAAAGCTCATGGAGCAAGGAGAGGACCTAGTAGCGATCAGTGAAGAAGCGGGGCCAGGAGCTATGTATCGACCCCTGCAACCACAAATAGGTGAGTATACACACAACTAGTATAATTCAGTATTACCCACTGAACCGCGTCATCCACACCATACTTTCGAAATGCAGCCACTGTACTGCCCACTGATATGAAATGTATATATGCAAGCATTTCTTATAAATAAAACTTAAACGTTCATCGTGTGTATATATATATATATTATATATATATATATATATATATATATATATATATATATATATATATATATATATATATATATATATATATATATATATATATATATATGCATGCGATGAACCCTGCGTTCACTGTCATAAATAATACTGTAACACTGAACAACGCAATTATCCGGGTGTACAATAAATCATAGAGGTATATTAAAAGTATATCTTAGCCAAGCTTTGCATTAAGAAACTTGAACTGCAGTCAAGCGTAGCACAGCTTCCCAGCTCTCTTGAACAAGTATTTAATTCTTTCTGTCTTCCCCTGGGGGCATGTGGCCGAACATGAGCTGCAGGTCACAGGAACATCCGTCTCCTTATCCGCTTGTGTCTCCTCTTATCCGTATTTCACTGGATTTTCTCAAGGGTCTGAGTGTCCCGGGCTGGTGATGGATGGAGGGTGGGTCTTGGAGTCCCGTGCTTGTGAAGGGGAAGGGGGGGTCTTGTGTCCCGGGCTTGTGATGGTAGTCTGGGGGCCCCGGGTTAGTGATGGCAGTCTGGGGGTCCCAGGTTAGTGAATGTATTCTGGGGGTCCCGGGTTAGTGAAGGCAGTCTGGGGGTCCCGGGTTAGTGAAGGCAGTCTGGGGGTCCCGGGTTAGTGAAGGCAGTCTGGGGGTCCCGGGTTAGTGAAGGCAGTCTGGGGGTCCCGGGTTAGTGAAGGCAGTCTGGGGGTCCCGGGTTAGTGAAGGCAGTCTGGGGGTCCCGGGTTAATGAAGGTAGTCTGGGGGTCCCGGACTAATGAAGGTAGTCTGGGGGTCCCGGGTTAATGAAGGTATTCTGGGGGTCCCGGGTTAGTGAAGGCAGTCTGGGGGTCCCGGGTTAGTGAAGGCAGTCTGGGGGTCCTGGGTTAGTGAAGGCAGTCTGGGGGTCCCGGGTTAGTGAAGGCAGTCTGGGGGTCCCGGGCTAGTGAAAGTAGTCCGGGGGTCCCGGACTAATGAAGGTAGTCTGGGGGTCCCGGGTTAATGAAGGTAGTCTGGGGGTCCCAGGTTAGTGAAGGTAATCTAGGGGTCCCCGGCTAGTGAAGGGGCTCCGGCAGCGACAATGGAGAAAGTGCCGCCTGTCTTGTTGACTTGTGATATCCAGGGTGGCCGCTCTCATCTTATTTCCTCTTTTATACCCAATATGACCTCTACTGCTGCTTTTTTCACCAGCGTACATCCATTGCGATACCAGCACCTGCTAGTGAAGCACCAATCAGCCTAACATGAACGGGATTCATGATGTATTCCTTTGAGCTTTCAGGACAATGCGACTCGTGTGTCTGGCAGCGATTGGAAAGTGAAAGCCAGCTCTGCCTCTCTGCCAAACGTCACCTTCAACATATACTCTCCAATCGTCCCTTATTATCATGGTGTTTCTCACCACAGCTTGAAATGTTGCCATCGCGTCTCACCACAGTGGCGGACCTACATTATTGTGGCCCTGAAGCTTGAACTGTTATGGGGTCACCCTGGCAACCAGCAACGACTTGCCTACATGATACATTAATAATTTCTATTTGAATTATTATTTTGTATTGAATTCCACTATATTATTATTTTTTTAAATCCCTTCTCATACAGTAGACCCAAACTTTTTTTAAGTAATGTGGACTAAAGTGGTTTCTGGGCCCCTCCGGGATTAGGGACCCCAAAGCTTAATTTAAGGTTTGTTAGTTTCATAGCAGATCCGCCCCTGGGCTCAGCACCACAGGAGGTTGTAGGGAAGTGGGTTGTGGGTCCCTGAAGGAGGGAAGAGCGGAGACCCAAATATGGTGAAATGAAAGTATCAGTAACTCTAACCTTTTTTTTCAGTTGTTCTTTCCTGCTCTCCCTTCCAGGGAGGAGGAGGTCTTCTCCCTTCCAGGGAGTAGCTCTTCTCCCTTCCAGGGAGCTCTTCTCTATGCCAGGGGAGAGCTCTTCTCCTAGGGAAAGAGCTCTTCCTTCCACGGGAAGGGGGGAGCTGGATGCTGAAAGGCTCTTCATCCAAGGAATATGGAGTCGCTCTTGGATGAAACATGAGTACATCTCATTCCCAGTGATTGTCGTCCTCCCCCATGAACAATTAATAATATATTAGGTTATACGGTAGGAAGCCAATGTTGGTACGGAAGGTGCCCACAGCGCATGATATGCGACCTTTTCACTCACCATTTCTGCGACCTTATTTTCAGTCACCATTCATATGACCGCAGACCACCTCATGAACCATCATCCTGGAACATAATTCACCAGAGTGCAGTTCACCAGAGTGAGATACCATGGTTAAAACACTGGTCTCAATATGACTGTGTTCAGTGAGTTATTCAACAGACTGAGGGTCGACAATCTGAAATCATTCTTTGTGAACGAAATTCAAAATACTGTCAATGGCTACGAAATTTATGGCATAATCCCACTGGACCTTTAGAAGAAGGGATGACAAGCCATTGATGACACTTTATTGATGACTAGAACCTTCAGAACAAGGGATGCCAAGCCAGTGATGACACTCTTCAGGTCACTGGTTCTCTCTTGACTGGAAATTGCTGTGTAATAACAGCCTCCTTCAAGGCAGGTGAAATTGCTGAGCTGGAGAATGTACCGAGATGGCAAATAACATACTTGTGCAATATTTGGGAATGTTTATTGGGGAAATGTTTCGCCAGCCAGTGGCTTCTTCAGTCCAATATAGAAAAGAACGGCAGAGGATGAGGAGTCTGAGGTAATCAGTCGGTGCAAGATATCTCCAATGAAAGGCAGGGGAGTGATGAGTACACTGATAGAGAACACAATAAATGTTAAGGAACCACGACTCTTCAAAGCCCTCACTTTTTGCATAACGGATATTACCAACAACCCCCGCCCCCTAGCTTTCTTCAGTTCCTGATCAACCAGGTTGTGATGCATAGGTACTAACAGCTCAATCGATCAGAGACCATCAACCTGGAAGGCTGGTGACCTCCAGAGAGACTCCAGGTAGACCCCAGGTACGCACTCTGCCCCAAGCCCAGACTTGTGTAACTCGGAGTTCATCAAGAACTGCAAGAAACATCTCTCACCTGCCTTAAATATTCTATGGAGAGGGATCCTAGACACGGGGGTCATCGCACTGTCGTTAAAAACAGATATAGCTGATCCACCAGGAGGCTTGATCTAGGATTGGGCCGCGGGGGCGTTGACCCCCGGAACACTCCGAATAGACTCTCTACCCTCCCTCCAAAACCTATACCTCTCTACCCTTCTTCCTTATCTAAACACATCCCATCTCTATCCTCGACCACCTTCAAAGCGAGCCACACCACAGAGCCGGAGAACGTCCTGGAGACGCTTGAAATTCCCTAAACTTTACTCCTTGGAACGTAGGCGAGAAAGATATCTTATAATTTACACCTGGAAGATACTGACAACATTATATAAAACCAGGAGACTAGCAGATGACGCGAAATACCCTCAGTGAAAAGCAGGAGCGCCACGAGTACACTAAACGAGAACTCAATAAGCATAAGGGTACCAAGACTAACACCTTACCCCTCATACACAAGAGAGATCAAGTTTGTAAATTTATTTGGGAACAGGTACACATAAGTACAGTTACGCAAATTTAGGTGATTGTATATATTACTGTGTAAGATAACCTAACATTATCTCTACGTCCACAGAAGGACTCGAACCTGCAAACTCTGTATCAGAGTTTGCAGGTTCGAGTCCTGCTGTGGACGTAGGTTACCTGGAGGTTATTCCGGGGATCAACGCCCCCGCGGTCCGGTCCATGACCAGGCCTTCCAATGGATCAGGGCCTGATCAACTAGATTGTTACTGCTGGCCGCACGCAGTCCAACGTACGAGCTACAGCCCAGCTGATCCGGCACTGACTTAGGTATCTGTCCAGTTCTCTCTTGAAGGCAGCCAGGGGTTTATTGGCAATTCCCCTAATGC
The DNA here is from genome assembly GCF_038502225.1 of Cherax quadricarinatus. Taxonomy (NCBI): domain Eukaryota; kingdom Metazoa; phylum Arthropoda; class Malacostraca; order Decapoda; family Parastacidae; genus Cherax; species Cherax quadricarinatus. The sequence goes on from NC_091321.1 coordinate 17,461,736, forward strand.
TTGATGGGAGGCTGTTGAACAGTCTTGGGCCCCGGACACTTATGGTGTTTTCCCTTAGTGTACCAATGGCGCCCCTACTTTTTATTGGGGGCATTTTGCATCGCCTGCCCAGTCTTTTACTTTCGTAGGGAGTGATTTCTGTGTGCAGATTTGGGACCATTCCTTCCAAGATTTTCCAAGTGTAGATTATGATATATCTCTCCCTCCTGCATTCCAACGAGTACAAGTCAAGTGCTCCCAAGCGTTCCCAGTAGTCAAGGTGCTTGACAGAACTTATACGTGCAGTAAAGGATCTCTGTACACTCTCTAGATCTGCGATTTCACCTGCTTTGAATGGAGATGTTAATGTACAGCAGTATTCCAGCCTAGAGAGAACAAATGATTTGAAAAGGATCATCATTGGCTTGGCATCTCTCGTTTTGACCGTTCTCATTATCCATCCTATCATTTTCTTTGCACGTGCGATCGTGGCACTGTTGTGATCCTTGAAAGTGAGATCCTCAGACATTACTACTCCCAGGTCCCTTACATTATTTTTCCGCTCTATTGTATGGCCAGAGTCTGTAGTATACTCTGTTCTAGTTATTATCTCCTCCAGTTTTCCATAACGGAGTAGTTGGAATTTGTCCTCATTGAACATCATATTGTTTACCGTTGCCCACTGGAAAACTTTGTTTATATCTTCTTGGAGGTTAACCGCGTCCTCAGCAGATGACAGCCTCATGCAGTTCCTAGTATCATCCTCAAAGGATGATACGGTGTTGTGATGTATATCTCTATGTCTGATATGAGGATAAGGAATAAGATGGGGGCGAGTACTGTGCCTTGTGGAACAGAGCTCTTCACTATGGCAGCCTCCGATTTAACTCTGTTGACCACTACTCTTTGTGTTCGATTTGTTAGGAAGTTGAAGATCCATCTCCCCACTTTCCCAGTTATTCCTTTAGCACGTATTTTATGGGCTATTACGCCATGATTGCATTTGTCAAATGCTTTTGCAAAGTCTGTGTATATTACATCTGCATTCTGATTTTCTTCCAGTGCATCTAAGGCCATGTCATAGTGATCCAGTAGTTGTGAGAGGCAGGAGCGACCTGCCCTGAATCCATGTTGCTCTGGATTGTGCAGATTTTGGGAATCCAGGTGATTTGCAATCCTACTTCTTAGCACTCTTTCAAAGATTTTTATGATGTGGGACGTCAGAGCTATTGGTCTATAGTTCTTAGCTAATGCTTTGCTGCCACCTTTATAGAGTGGGGCTATATTCGTTGTTTTAAGTGACTGTAGAATTTCACCCATGTCCAAGCTCCTCCTCCATAGTGTACTTAGGGCACGCGAGAGGGGTTTCTTGCAGTTCTTAATGAAAACAGAGTTCCATGGGTCTGGGCCCGGGGCTGAGACAATGTTTGTAAATAATTTCGCCTGTTTGCGAATTAAGCATAGTAATATATATGTAAATTATCTAGGATAACAAAAGAAGTCAGTGATTTATTTTCATTGGGATCCCCTATTTCTCTATCCATCTAAACCATCCATACACTCAGCGCACATATCGGTTTCATTCGAACACCACCTCCAACCCAGATATTCCCATCCTTTCTCCCCTATCCAAGATATATCCTTCATCCTTGCCCTCAAGTCTTCCTTTCACCTACGCCTTCGTTATCTCCTCCCCCTTCCTCCATCCCTACCCCCTCCACAATATCCTCCCCACCATCCCTGCCCGTCCACACCATCCCGGGTCAGGCGTGGTCCTCAGGCGAGGCACAGGCCTAACACTGAGACAGGTTGTCCCACCTTCATCCTAATACCAATCCTTCCCCATCCCTCCCCTCTTCCCCCTCCACCCCTACCCAAACACCCGCCCAAATATATCCCCATCTACCCCAGGAACCCCCAACACACAACCCTCCCCAACTCCCCCACGGTCCCCGGGAACCCCCAAATTATACACCTACTTGACCATTCCTTTCCCTTGGGGCGCTACTACCCTCCATCCCCTCCCGTCCCCGTCCACCCTCCCTCCCCCTCCCCTCACAGCCCTCATTACCATACCTGTCCTCCCCTATCCATACCCCATTACATCCCCCCTCCTCATCGCCCCATTCACCCTCTACACTCTACATAATGCCCCTTTCACCTGTTCCTACGTTCCGCTATTTATTCCCTCCCCCTTCTCCCCTCCCCTACCCTTATGCTGGGGTGCCGCACAGCTTACTGCTACCTGAAGGATACCTGAAGGATGTTCTCCGGGTCAACGCCCCTGCGGGTCGGTCCTACCTGGAGGTTACCTGGAGGTTATTCCGGGGATCAACGCCCCCGCGGCCTGGTCCATGACCAGGCCTCCCGATGGATCAGGGCCTGATCAACTAGGCTGTTACTGCTGGCCGCACGCAGTCCAACGTACGAGCCACAGCCCGGCTGATCCGGCACTGACTTTAGGTATCTGTCCAGCTCTCTTGAAGGCAGCCAGGGGTTTATTGGCAATTCCCCTAATGCTTGATGGGAGGCTGTTGAACAGTCTTGGGCTCCGGACACTTACGGTGTTTTCCCTTAGTGTACCAATGGCGCCCCTACTTTTTATTGGGGGCATTTTGCATCGCCTGCCCAGTCTTTTACTTTCGTAGGGAGTGATTTCTGTGTGATCTACTGTGATCTACTGTGATCTACCAGGTCTCCTGGTAGATCAAGGTCTCTTGCATCCTCTCATGAGTTTCAAGATACAAGTTACTTTGTCTGACCTTTATGAGGTTATCCTAGGTACTTTATACTATATATGATAATTGTCCTTATGTGTACCTGTGCCTAAATAAACTTCCTGATGAGCCGGGCTGTGGTGCATACGTTGTACTGAAGGGCAGGGGAGGCACTAACAAATTGATCGATCAGACCAGCAACCAGGAAGGCTGGTGTGGGACCGGGCCGTGGGGGCGCTGACCCCCCAGGAATCCCCTCCAAGTAAACTCCCACAGTCCAGCCAGGCTTCTCTGGTGGTCTGGTCAGCCAGACTATTGCTGCTGGCGGCTCGTATTTTCATCACATCTGGCACTTGCCGGAGGTACTTGTCCAGTTTCTTTTTGAAGATCCCTACGCTTGTTCCGTCAGTGTTTCTAACCAGGCTGTTACTGCTGGCCGCATGTATGAACCACAGCCCGGTTGATCAAAAATTGACGAACTCTTAATTTCTTCTTGAAGGCAGCCAGGGATCTAATGTTAATGCTACTGATAATTCCCTTTAGCTATGAATGGAGGGCGCTAAAAAGCCTTGGGCCCCTTACACTTCGCTCCCCCCCCGTCTCTATCTCCTCACTCCCTCCATCTCTCTCTCTCTACCCCCACAATGCATCATTCCCTCTCTCACCCTTTCTTCTGGTATCTCAAACCTTGCCCTTACCCACCCCGGGGTATGTGGTCAAATTCTCACCCATGGGTAGGAGCGCCCCCAACCCACCCTGAGGTATGTGTGCCACTCCCCACCTATGGGTAGGCGGTCCCCTTCTCACACACATGGGTTGGCCGTCCCCTTCCCATCCATGGGTAGGGGTTGCCCCTCTCCACTCATGGTCATGTAGTCCCCTACCCGCCCATGGGTAGGAGGGCCCAAACACCACCCACAAGCAGGGGGCTACTGACACTGGCTTCCCGCAGCGACTCGCTACAAAGCCAGGTCTTAACCAGACCCCAGAGTCTAGTCTCCTGAATAAAAGTATCAAGTGAAGAGGCTTTTGTTATGGGTAAAAAGAAATAAAAGTCCCTGCCCTCCCCCCCGCACACACTGACTTTACTGACGCTGTTTCGCCCATACAGTGAGCTTTAACAAGTCGCATCAACAGAGATTGCAATGTTGCTTTATTGGGTTTTCGTGAAAACATTTCGCTTACTGCAGAAACCAATGACTTGATAAAGCTCTACACAGTGCGAAACATGATAAAGCTCTACACAGTGCGAAACATGATAAAGCTCTACACAGTGCAAAACATGATAAAGCTCTACACAGTGCGAAACATGATAAAGCTCTACACAGTGCGAAACATGATAAAGCTTTACACAGTGAAACATTACTTGATAAAGCTCTACACACTGAAACATTACTTGATAAAGCTCTACACAGTGAAACATTACTTGATAAAGCTCTACACAGAGTGAAACATTACTTGATAAAGCTCTACACAGAGTGAAACATTATTTGATAAAGCTCTACACAGAGTGAAACATTACTTGATAAAGCTCTACACCGAGTGAAATGCTTGTGCTGCACCTGTCTCTGTCCTACACTACTCCTCTGGTCAGCTCTGTTATCCTCAGCAAACCAATGGAGGAAGGGGGATTTAATACTCCTGGGAGACCTTTCCTGGGCACGGGTCTGAGACCACCACTATAAGAGTCCATTCACTGGTGCGGTTGGTCCCGTGACCGAGGTCCTTTATCCGTGTAATAGTCAGCAGACTTCCAGGAGCTGGCTGATACTCCCATAGACGTGACCTTCAACACAATAAAATAAGACTTGGTCAAGACCACATCACCAGGGTTGGTGGTCTTCAAGACCACACACATCACCAGGGTTGGTCGTCTTCAAGACCACACACATCACCAGGGTTGGTGGTCTTCAAGACCACACACATCACCAGGGTTGGTGGTCTTCAAGACCACACACATCACCAGGGTTGGTCTTCAAGACCACATACATCACCAGGGTTGGTGGTCTTCAAGACCGCATACATCACCAGGGTTGGTGGTCTTCAAGACCGCATACATCACCAGGGTTGGTGGTCTTCAAGACCGCATACATCACCAGGGTTGGTGGTCTTCAAGACCACATACATCACCAGGGTTGGTGGTCTTCAAGACCACATACATCACCAGGGTTGGTGGTCTTCAAGACCACATACATCACCAGGGTTGGTGGTCTTCAAGACCACATACATCACCAGGGTTGGTGGTCTTCAAGACCACATACATCACCAGGGTTGGTGGTCTTCAAGACCACATACATCACCAGGGTTGGTGGTCTTCAAGACCACATACATCACCAGGGTTGGTGGTCTTCAAGACCACATACATCACCAGGGTTGGTGGTCTTCAAGACCACATACATCACCAGGGTTGGTGGTCTTCAAGACCACATACATCACCAGGGTTGGTGGTCTTCAAGACCACATACATCACCAGGGTTGGTGGTCTTCAAGACCACATACATCACCAGGGTTGGTGGTCTTCAAGACCACATACATCACCAGGGTTGGTGGTCTTCAAGACCACATACATCACCAGGGTTGGTGGTCTTCAAGACCACATACATCACCACCACTACATATAACTGTCCAGGACAAGATAAACAGCAGTGATCATGACAGGAATCAGATGCTGTAGGATGTATGATATATGATGTTATACAACATAAAAGTTTTTAATGGGTAATAAGTCTCCATGCTAATTACATCCCACATACCCATGTATTGACCTATAACACCCACACCTGCGTGCATAGCTGAAAGGTAAAGTGAAGATCAAGCTCTTGTGGTACCCAGTTGCAAATAGGATACAGGCAGGATGGCAGTACAGTATACCTGTGGGACATGTGGAAAGGCTCTTGGGAAACAATCTAGAATCACATGCAACCTTTGCTTTTCAAAACATCATGTTACCTGTGCAAGAATAAACACTGCAACCAAAAATGACATCTATCTAGATAGGTGTTTCTGGATCTGCAACAGGGATGTGGAACTATGGATAGATATCAGGAAAGCACTCAGGAGGTTAATAAACAATAAACACGAGAAAAAGGAGGAACTATTGAATAGTCTACCTGGAATATATAGAGCATGGGAAGATAGGAGAGGAGTAAAGTCTAACACAGAGAATGCCCAGTCTACAACAACTGACCCAAAAATAAGCAGATACACACTAGAAAAAACACGGGAAACAAAAACAACAGCTAGTTCAGTGCCCAGCCTTAGGGCTGACCCAGACCCAGCCCCCAGCCATTGTGAAAATCTGGATTCAGTTAAAGACTCCTCCACAGCTACCAATGCCATATCCCCTAGTACAGATGTAGTAGAGGAGCCCTCCTCTGGAGTAGACTCTTCTGCAACCATCACAGTCATAGCCCCAGCCCCACCCCCCAGCCCCAGTGCTGACCCAGACCCAGCCCCCAGCCTTACTGCCAGCCCAGACTCTCCTAGGGACACTACCCAAACTACCACAAAAACAGTAAATATACAACCATCATTGCACAAGACCGTGGCCCACAGTACAGATGTTGGAGAGGAGTCTCCTTCCTCTACTGGGGAAAGTAGATGGAATCCAGGACGGGGTGGCCCTGGCTTGGATACTGAGGATTATAGTGCAGTCCCAGAACCTGCAGAAATTGACAACACACCTCCCAACAATTCTCAACCAAAGGTGAATTTGTGCAAATATTATGCTTGGGGCATCTGTAAGCATGGAATAACAGGGGAAAAAAATGGGACATGCAACTTTGACCATCCCAAAAAATGTAGCGACCTCCTGTCTAAAGGAGTGTGTCGCTCTTCTTCCTGTACTTTCTTTCACCCAAAAATGTGCCACTCCTCGGTCATCCAGAAGCAGTGTTACAACATCGAGTGCCCTGCATACCATCTAAAAGGGACCAGGAGGCACAGACCCCACAGGACAAACAATAGTAGCTACGACTACCCAACTCCAGGTGATTTTTTAGTGGCAGGAAACGAAAAAAGAAAATGGAAGGAAATAACAAAAATAGTCCACCACCTTGGAGCCTTGTTGGACTGGAGGCGCAGCCAGTGGCCACCCATGGCCCTCCAGAATTACAACTACTGATGCCAATAACAAAATCCCCCCAACAAACACAGAATACAACCTCGTTCATATTTGCTAATATACAGGGCCTTAAGCCATCCACCAACAACAAAATACCTTTTATCAGTGGACTTCTAGTGGAGTCTAATGCAATGTTTGCAGCCTTCACAGAGACTCACACAAAAGATCACTTTGACAGTGAAATATGGATAAGTGGTTACAACCTTTTTAGATGCGACAGAAAAAACAGGCAACAAGGGGGGGTTGGCCTGTATGTCAAAGAGTCCCTTATCTGCACGGAGTTGCTGAACACCACAAATGAGGTAGTTGAAGTTCTATCAATAAAGATCGAGAACCAAAACCTAGTCATTGTGGTTGTATACAAGCCACCAGATACAACCTCCCAACAGTTCAAGGAACAGCTACTGAAAATCGATTACTGTTTGGAAAACCTTCCAGCTCCATCCCCAAACATCTTACTGCTTGGTGATTTCAACCTAAGGCATACAAAATGGAAAAATGTAGCAAATAATGTTATAGCTGAAACAATCCCCGGAGGTAGCGCAGATGAAAGGTCACACACACATGAGCTACTAAGTCTCTGCGAAAAACACACCTTAAGCCAGCAGATAGTGGAGCCAACAAGACTAGAAAACACACTTGACCTTATCTTCACAAATAATGAGGACCTGATAAGAGACATAAGAATATCAAAAACAACTAATTCCGATCACAATCTAATCGAAGTCCAGACGTACATGCATAGGGGTCCTGAACAGCAGAATGCATGTACCGGTGAAGGTGTCTTCACAAAATACAATTTCAACAACAAGAACATCAACTGGGACCAGGTAAACCATGTCCTAAACGAAACATGTTGGGAAGATGTCTTAAATGACATGGACCCAAACCAGTGCCTTGAAAGGATCAACTTCCTGGTAGCCGAAGCATGTTCTAGGCATATTCCCCTAAGAAAGAAGAAGAGCAGGAGTAAACTGGAGAGAAAAAGACGCTCCCTCTACAGAAGACGACGAAGAGTCACTGAGCTCCTCAGGAGTGCTAGAATATCTGATACACGAAAGGAGGCGCTGACCAGGGAAGTGGAAACTATCGAACTTAAGCTAAATGACTCTTACAGGAACCAGGAGAGGCAGGAGGAGCTTAAAGCTATTAGTGAAATTGAAAGAAATTCCAAATATTTCTTTTCATATGCCAAAAACAAGGCAAATACCACATCTAGTATCGGGCCCTTACTCAGACAGGATGGGACTTACACAGACGACAACAAGGAAATGAGTGAAATATTGAAATCCCAGTACGACTCTGTGTTTAGTGAACCACTAATCGGTCTGAGGATCGACGACCCAAATGATTTCTTCATGAATGAGCCTCAAAACTCCATAAATGTATGCCAGATTTCCGACATTACCCTAACTCCGATAGATTTCGAAAAAGCCATTGACAACATGCCTATGCACTCAGCCCCTGGCCCAGACTCGTGGAACTCTGTTTTCATTAAGAACTGCAAGAAACCCCTCTCGCGTGCCCTAAGTACACTATGGAGGAGGAGCTTGGACATGGGTGAAATTCCACAGTCACTTAAAACAACGGATATAGCCCCGCTCCATAAAGGTGGCAGCAAAGCATTAGCTAAGAACTATAGACCAATAGCTCTGACGTCCCACATCATAAAAATCTTTGAAAGAGTGCTAAGAAGCAGGATTGCAAATCACCTGGATTCCCAAAATCTGCACAATCCAGGGCAACATGGGTTCAGGGCAGGTCGCTCCTGCCTCTCACAACTACTGGATCACTATGACATGGCCTTGGATGCACTGGAAGAAAATCAGAATGCAGATGTAATATACACAGACTTTGCAAAAGCATTTGACAAATGCGATCATGGCGTAATAGCCCATAAAATACGTGCTAAAGGAATAACTGGGAAAGTGGGGAGATGGATCTTCAACTTCCTAACAAATCGAACACAAAGAGTAGTGGTCAACAGAGTTAAATCGGAGGCTGCCATAGTGAAGAGCTCTGTTCCACAAGGCACAGTACTCGCCCCCATCTTATTCCTTATCCTCATATCAGACATAAACAGAGATATACACCACAGCACCGTATCATCCTTTGCGGATGATACTAGGATCTGCATGAGGCTGTCATCTGCTGAGGACGCGGTTAACCTCCAAGAAGATATAAACAAAGTTTTCCAGTGGGCCACGGTAAACAATATGATGTTCAATGAGGACAAATTCCAACTACTCCGTTATGGAAAACTGGAGGAGATAATAACTAGAACAGAGTATACTACTGACTCCGGCCATACAATAGAGCGGAAAAATAATGTAAGGGACCTGGGAGTAGTAATGTCTGAGGATCTCACTTTCAAGGATCACAACAGTGCCACGATCGCACGTGCAAAGAAAATGATAGGATGGATAATGAGAACTTTCAAAACGAGAGATGCCAAGCCCATGATGATCCTTTTCAAATCACTTGTTCTCTCTAGGCTGGAATACTGCTGTACATTAACATCTCCATACAAAGCAGGTGAAATCGCAGATCTAGAGAGTGTACAGAGATCCTTTACTGCACGTATAAGTTCTGTCAAGCACCTTAACTACTGGAAACGCTTGAAAGCACTTGACTTGTACTCGTTGGAACGCAGGAGGGAGAGATATATCACAATCTACACTTGGAAAATCTTGGAAGGAATGGTCCCAAATCTGCACACAGAAATCACTCCCTACGAAAGTAAAAGACTGGGCAGGCGATGCAAAATGCCGCCAATAAAAAGTAGGGGCGCCATTGGTACACTAAGAGAAAACACCATAAGTGTCCGGGGCCCAAAACTGTTCAACAGCCTCCCATCAAGCATTAGGGGAATTGCCAATAAACCCCTGGCTGCCTTCAAGAGAGAGCTGGACAGATACCTAAAGTCAGTGCCGGATCAGCCGGGCTGTGGCTCGTACGTCGGACTGCGTGCGGCCAGCAGTAACAGCCTAGTTGATCAGGCCCTGATCCATCGGGAGGCCTGGTCGTGGACCGGGCCGCGGGGGCGTTGATCCCCGGAATAACCTCCAGGTAACCTCCAGGGTTGGTGGTCTTCAAGACCACATACATCACCAGGGTTGGTGGTCTTCAAGACCACATACATCACCAGGGTTGGTGGTCTTCAAGACCACATACATCACCAGGGTTGGTGGTCTTCAAGACCACATACATCACCAGGGTTGGTGGTCTTCAAGACCACATACATCACCAGGGTTGGTGGTCTTCAAGACCACATACATCACCAGGGTTGGTGGTCTTCAAGACCACATACATCACCAGGGTTGGTGGTCTTCAAGACCACATACATCACCAGGGTTGGTGGTCTTCAAGACCACATACATCACCAGGGTTGGTGGTCTTCAAGACCACATACATCACCAGGGTTGGTGGTCTTCAAGACCACATACATCACCAGGGTTGGTGGTCTTCAAGACCACATACATCAGGGTTGGTGGTCTTCAAGACCACATACATCACCAGGGTTGGTGGTCTTCAAGACCACATACATCACCAGGGTTGTTGGTCTTCAAGACCACATACATCACCAGGGTTGGTGGTCTTCAAGACCACATACATCACCAGGGTTGGTCCCACACGCACCAGCCCTGACAGCCTGGACCACATCAGTCTTACTGTTATAATTTTAGTATAACGACGGATGAGAGTAGTGTGTGTACTGCCGGGGGAAGTGCATGGTAGCTTTCGTAGTTAGCTAACCAGTTGTCAAAAGCACTTGTCGTTAGACACCTGACCTGTTGTGTTGATGCTGTGTGTGTGTGTGTGTACTCACCTAGTTGTACTCACCTAGTTGAGGTTGCAGGGGTCGAGTCCGAGCTCCTGGCCCCGCCTCTTCACTGATCGCTACTAGGTCACTCTCCCTAAACCGTGAGCTTTATCATACCTCTGCTTAAAGCTATGTATGGATCCTGCCTCCACTACATCGCTTCCCAAACTATTCCACTTACTGACTACTCTGTGGCTGAAGAAATACTTCCTAACATCCCTGTGATTCATCTGTGTCTTCCACTTCGAACTGTGTCCCCTTGTTACTGTGTCCAATCTCTGGAACATCCTGTCTTTGTCCACCTTGTCAATTCCTCTCAATATTTTGTATGTCGTTATCATGTCCCCCCTATCTCTCCTGTCCTCCAGTGTCGTCAGGTTGATTTCCCTTAACCTCTCCTCGTAGGACATACCTCTTAGTTCTGGGACTAGTCTTGTTGCGAACCTTTGCACCTTCTCTAGTTTCCTTACGTGCTTGGCTAGGTGTGGGTTCCAAACTGGTGCCGCATACTCCAATATGGGCCTAACGTACACGGTGTACAGGGTCCTGAACGATTCCTTGTTAAGGTGTCGGAATGCTTCTTCTGAGGTTTGCTAGGCGCCCATATGCTGCAGCCGTTATTTGGTTGGTGTGCGCTTCAGGAGATGTGACTGGTGTTATACTCACCCCAAGATCTTTTTCCTTGAGTGAGGTATGTAGTCTCTGGCCCCCTAGACTGTACTCCGTCTGCGGTCTTCTTTGCCTTTCCCCAATCTTCATGACTTTGCACTTGGTGGGATTGAACTCCAGGAGCCAATTGCTGGACCAGGTCTGCAGCCTGTCCAGATCCCTTTGTAGTTCTGCCTGGTCTTCGATCGAGTGAATTCTTCTCATCAACTTCACGTATGTGTGTGTGTGTGTGTGTGTGTGTGTGTGTGTGTGTTTGCGCGCACGAGCACAGGTTCGTTTTTTTTTTTTTTTAAGAAGCTAAGAATGTTACGAACCAGGACATTCGTGAACGAGTGAATCAACATCAAAACTCGACATTTTCATGTTGTGCAAACGAAGTTGCTTTAAATTTTATTGTTGTCGATGGAGCTTTACTGCATGTTTTATTTCAGTAATCTACCTGGAGGGTATTCCGGGGGTCAACGCCCCCGCAGCCCTGTCCTTCACCAGGCCTCCACCAAGAGACGTAAGAATATCAAAAACAACTAATTCCGATCACAATCTAATCGAAGTCCAGACGTACATGCATAGGGGTCCTGATCAGCAGAATGCATGTACCTGTGAAGGTGTCTTCACAAAATACAACTTCAACAACAAGAACATCAACTGGGACCAGGTAAACCATGTCCTAAACGAAACATGTTGGGAAGATGTCTTAAATGACATGGATCCAAACCAGTGCCTTGAAAGGATCAACTTCCTGGCAGATGAAGCATGTTCTAGGCATATTCCCCTAAGAAAGAAGAAGAGCAGGAGTAAACTGGAGAGAGAAGGACGCTCCCTCTACAGAAGACGATGAAGAGTCATTGAGCTCCTCAGGAGTGCTAGAATATCTGATACACGAAAGGAGGCGCTGACCAGGGAAGTGGAAACTATCGAACTTAAGTTAAATGACTCTTACAAGAACCAGGAGGAGCTTAAAGCTATTAGTGAAATTGAAAGAAATTCAAAATATTTCTTTTCATATGCCAAAAACAAGGCAAATACCACATCTAGTATTGGGCCCTTACTCAGACAGGATGGGACTTACACAGATGACAACAAGGAAATGAGTGAAATATTGAAATCTCAGTATGACTCTGTGTTTAGTGAACCACTAATCAGTCTGAGGATCGACGACCCAAATGATTTCTTCATTAAGGAGCCTCAAAACTCCATAAATGTATGCCAGATTTCTGACATCACCCTAACTCCGATAGATTTCGAAAAAAAACCCATTGACAACATGCCCATGCACTCAGCCCCGGGGCCAGACTCGTGGAACTCTGTTTTCATTAAGAACTGCAAGAAACCCCTCTCACGTGCCCTAAGTACACTATGGAGGAGGAGCTTGGACATGGGTGAAATTCTACAGTCACTTAAAACAACGGATATAGCCCCACTCCATAAAGGTGGCATCAAAGCATTAGCTAAGAACTATAGACCAATAGCTCTGACGTCCCACATCATAAAAATCTTTGAAAGAGTGCCAAGAAGCAGGATTGCAAATCACCTGGAGTCCCAAAATCTGCACAATCCAGGGCAACATGGATTCAGGGCAGGTCGCTCCTGCCTCTCACAACTACTGGATCACTATGATATGGCCTTGGATGCACTAGAAGAAAATCAGAATGCAGATGTAATATACACAGACTTTGCAAAAGCATTTGACAAATGCGATCATGGCGTAATAGCCCATAAAATACGTGCTAAAGGAATAACTGGGAAAGTGGGGAGATGGATCTTCAACTTCCTAACAAATCGAATACAAAGAGTAGTGGCCAACAGAGTTAAATCGGAGGCTGCCATGGTGAAGAGCTCTGTTCCACAAGGCACAGTACTCGCCTCCATCTTATTCCTCATCCTCATATCAGACATAGAGATATACATCACAGCACCGTATCATCCTTTGCAGATGATACTAGGATCTGCATAAGGCTGTCATCTGCTGAGGACGCGGTTAACCTCCAAGAAGATATAAACAAAGTTTTCCAGTGGGCAACGGTAAACAATATGATGTTCAATGAGGACAAATTCCAACTACTCCGTTATGGAAAACTGGAGGAGATAATAACTAGAACAGAGTATACTACAGACTCTGGCCATACAATAGAGCGGAAAAATAATGTAAGGGACCTGGGAGTAGTAATGTCTGAGGATCTCACTTTCAAGGATCACAACAGTGCCACGATCGCATGTGCAAAGAAAATGATAGGATGGATAATGAGAACGTTCAAAACGAGAGATGCCAAGCCCATGATCCTTTTCAAATCACTTCTCTCTAGGCTAGAATACTGCTGTACATTAACATCTCCATTCAAAGCAGGTGAAATCGGAGATCTAGAGAGTGTACAGAGATCCTTTACTGCACGTATAAGTTCTGTCAAGCACCTTAACTATTGGGAACGCTTGGAAGCACTTGACTTGTACTCGTTGGAACGCAGGAGAGAGAGATATATCATAATCTACACTTGGAAAATCTTGGAAGGAATGGTCCCAAATCTGCACACAAAAACCACTCCCTACGAAAGTAAAAGACTGGGCAGGCGATGCAAAATGCCCCTAATTAAAAGTAGGGGCGCCATTGGTACACTAAGGGAAAACACCATAAGTGCCTGGGGCCCAAGACAGTTCAACAGCCTCCCATCAAGCATTAGGGGAATTGCCAATAAACCCCTGGCTGCCTTCAAGAGAGAGCTGGACAGATACCTAAAGTCAGTGCCGGATCAGCCGGGCTGTGGCTCGTACGTTGGACTGCGTGCGGCCAGCAGTAACAGCCTGGTTGATCAGGCCCTGATCCATCGGGAGGCCTGGTCATGGACCGGGCCGCGGGGGCGTTGATCCCCGGAATAACCTCCAGGTAACCTCCAGGCCCTGATCCATCGGGAGGCCTGGTCATGGACCGGGCCGCGGGGGCGTTGATCCCCGGAATAACCTCCAGGTAAGGCCTCCCGATTTATTCCCTCCCTCCTGACCAAAAAACACACAAATTTAACATTAATGATTCTTGCTTCAGGTCAGGTTAACGTTTATTAACCTATAGTTACATATAGTGTAACTAATCGACAATAACTGGCATTACGTCCTTTTTTTTTTTTTTCGCAGGAAGATACTGACGAAATTCCAGAGATACAAAATATACAAGAAGACAATCAGTTACGACAGATAGCAGTCGCTAGTGATATATTTCTTCAACAGATTAGACCAAATTACCCAGCCCTAATGATCTGTTTTTGAGAGTTATAAAGGTACCACCACCTACACCTTGGCTTGGTATGCTGGTATTGCACAGGGTCGAATCCTATGCAAGAGACATGTGAACAGTGTGTTAGTGGTGTTTCTCTCTCTCTCTCTCTCTCTCTCACACACACACACACACACACACACACACACACACACACACACACACACACACACACACACACACGATAGTTCTGAGCTGATAGCCTCAGTGTGGACTTTAAAGTCCTCTCCATGCACTCTCTCTCGTTACCTAGCGACAACAGGTGTTGTATTAGTGAAAGTCAAGAGTATAGTAGAGCTACAACTCCCTCAGGGGAACCAGACACGAGACTAAACATCACACCTGTCTGCTATTCTTGATTATCATTATTGTTACCTGGTTACCTGGAGGTTATTCCGGGGATCAACGCCCCCGCGGCCCGGTCCATGACCAGGCCTCCCGATGGATCAGGGCCTGATCAACTAGGCTGTTACTGCTGGCCGCACGCAGTCCGACGTACGAGCCACAGCCCGGCTGATCCGGCACTGACTTTAGGTATCTGTCCAGCTCTTTCTTGAAGGCAGCCAGGGGTTTATTGGCAATTCCCCTAATGCTTGATGGGAGGCTGTTGAACAGTTTTGGGCCCCGGACACTTATGGTGTTTTCCCTTAGTGTACCAATGGCGCCCCTACTTTTTATTGTTGTTGTTAAACTAAGAATAGTATAAAGTCAGAGAGAGAGAGAGAGAGAGAGAGAGAGAGAGAGAGAGAGAGAGAGAGTCAACAATCAACAATACCTACATCTTTTTAACCCCTGCAACAGTAAAAGCCCCCACAAGCCTGTCTCTCTTGTTTGCTTCTATGCAACATCCCTTCACCCACTCCCCCCTTATTTGCCCCTCACACTCGACTCCCTCACCCCTCCTCCTATTCCCATTCTTCCTTGCCCTCACCCACACACACCCAAAGTTGACAATAAGTGCCTAGGAACCAACTAGGAAATTAGAAACAATCCTTTCACTCCTAGCATAGGTTGAGTTCGCTTAGCTAGGCAATTCTCCATCCTAGCAGGTTGAGCCCACAAAGCCATGCAACTCTCCATCCTAGCAAAGGTTGAGTCTACATAGGTAAGCAAATAAAAAAAACCCACTCACTATTCAGTCTCAGGAAGAAGTATGCTTCCATGACCCGAGTCCACACCAGACAAAGCAGAATTAGAGTACCACTTAAAGGAATCCAAGTCGCTTCCAAGGAAGTGCATTTCACTGAAGGACTCTGTCACCACTTCACACATACATCAAAATAAAAAATAAAAAATCCTACACCATTACACACCGGCTGTATCCCTCATAAAAGAAAACTGTTCGCACACGACTCTGGGACTCAGCAGTGACACCTCTCAAAGTTACACAAGACCTGGTACTTGGTACTGACACCTAAGTGCAAACGTGACAAACTCCAGATATTAAATCCCTGACAATATAAAACTGTGTAAAAAAATGGACACTGAACGATGTTCAGAGTGGCGACCTGCCCCTCAGAAGCTATGTTCAACAATGCATTTAAGACATGCTGTGAACAAAAGGCAACGGTCAGAAATTCGAAGTCCTGAAAATGCTACTGCAAAAATCGCGAACAAGTGATACAAGATGCAAAACAACCACAGGGGTTGGGGGAGTTGAATGATAGCTCTAGGCTTCTTGTATTGCAATCAACACATCCTCTGCTTGTAATGCTGCAGAAAAGAACGCGTTTGCTTGGACTTTATCCTATTTTCTGCAACACTGAAAGCTCCTGATATGTTGATTGCAACATGAAAGACCTAGAGCTATCACTCAATTCCCCCTGTGGTTGTTTTGCATAAAAGGTTATGTTAATGGAGACAGAGCAACTGCTCACGTCCTTTCCTGCTGGCGACAAAAAACTGATCTCCAAGCCAGTGTGTGCATGGAGAGGGAGCAGGGAGGCTGCACCTATGGCACTTACCGAATGGTAACCACGCCCCCCGCTCGCTAGGCAGGTAGTTAGGGCAAGGACAGTGCCTGGCACTTTCTTCCTAACCAGCTCATTTAATATTAACTTATACCCTATTATGAGAATGAGAAATATTAAGGATGGTATATATGAACTATTACAAAAGAAGCTGTGGACGTTACCCCAATTATAAACATTGATAGGAATCCCTTGTTATGATAGGTATCCCTGGTATAACAACGGTAGGTACCCCTGCTAAAAAAAACATATCTCTCAATACTAACCAAATCAACAACTTCTAATTAGTTATATTATATGACCTCTAGTCTAGTAAACATCTGCCAGTCCCTGAAATATTACTGACTGAACCATTAATTGTTATATTGTTTTTATTATGCGCAGCTTCAAGATTATTGTTCTTATAAACCCCCATCTTGACCGCCTCGCAACTTTATCTTTACTCCTTGTTATATTATAGGTATCTCTACGTACACACACCGTACACAGTACGTACACACACCATACACAGTACGTACACACACCATACACAGTGCGTATACACATACACAATACATAATACGTACACCATACACAGTACGTACACACCATAATGTAAGGGACCTGGGAGTAGTAATGTCTGAGGATCTCACTTTCAAGGATCACAACAGTGCCACGATCGCACGTGCAAAGAAAATGATAGGATGGATAATGAGAACTTTCAAAACGAGAGATGCCAAGCCAATGATGATCCTTTTCAAATCACTTGTTCTCTCTAGGCTGGAATACTGCTGTACATTAAAATCTCCATTCAAAGCAGGTGAAATCGCAGATCTAGAGAGTGTACAGAGATCCTTTACTGCACGTATAAGTTCTGTCAAGCACCTTAACTACTGGGAACGCTTGGAAGCACTTGACTTGTACTCGTTGGAACGCAGGAGGGAGAGATATATCATAATCTACACTTGGAAAATCTTGGAAGGAATGGTCCCAAATCTGCACACAGAAATCACTCCCTAGGAAAGTAAAAGACTGGGCAGGCGATGCAAAATGCCCCCAATAAAAAGTAGGGGCGCCATTGGTACACTAAGGGAAAACACCATAAGTGTCCGGGGCCCAAGACTGTTCAACAGCCTCCCATCAAGCATTAGGGGAATTGCCAATAAACCCCTGGCTGCCTTCAAGAGAGCTGGACAGATACTTAAAGTCAGTGCCGGATCAGCCGGACTGGCTCGTACGTTGGACTGCGTGCGGCCAGCAGTAACAGCCTAGTTGATTAGACCCTGATCCATCGGGAGGCCTGGTCATGGACCGGGCCGCGGGGGCGTTGATCCCCGGAATAACGTCCAGGTAACCTCCAGGTAACACCATACACCATACATACACTCAAGGAGGGGCATCACCCCCCTCCCCTCTCTTGTTAAGCCTCGTTGAACCTAGTTTCCCTTTCATCTGAGAAGGCAACGTTACTACCCTATCTCCCCTTTCCCATCTCTCAACCCCCTTCTTCCCTACTCCATCCATCTTGCTACACACTATTTGCCTGATGACAGAATGGGTGGGGAGAGGGTATGTTTGGGGGGGGGCGGATCTCGGCTCATGGTGTGGGGAAGGGGGAAAATAGGTAGGCGTATAGGGAAAGGTTATAGAAGTATACGGGTAATAAAAATAAGGAATAAAAGACGGAATATAGATAGATAGATAGAGAGAGAGAGATAGTAGGCCTACTGGCCTGATCATTCCTGCTCAACAGGTCCGGAGACATGCCTAGCATGAACCCAGGTTTCCAGTAAGATGGCCTGGCCTACCTGGAGTCTACCAGGAGGGCATTCCGGGGATTAACGTCCCCGCGGCCCGGTCCACGACCAGGCCTCCCGGTGGATCAGGGCTTGATCAACGAGGCTGTTACTGCTGGCCGCACGTAATCCAACGTACGAACCACAGCCCGGCTGATCCGGCACCGTCTTTAGGTATCTGTCCAGCTCCCTCTTGAAGACAACCAGGGGTCTTCCCGTAATGCCCCTTATTGCTGGTGGGAGGCTGTTGAACAGTCTTGGGCCCCGGACACTTGTGTTTTCTCTTAGTGTACCAGTGACCCCCCTACTTTTCACTGGGGGTATGTTGCATCGCCTGCCAAGTCTTTTGCTTTCGTATGGAGTGATTGCTGTGTGCATATTAGGGACCAGTCCCTCCAGAATCTTCCAGGTGTAGATTACGATATCTCTCTCTCGCCTGCGCTCTAGTGAGTACAAGTCAAGTGCTTCCAGGCGCTCCCAGTAGTTAAGGTGTTTGATGGAACTTATACGTGCAGTAAAGGTTCTCTGTACATTCTCTAGTTCTGCAATTTCACCTGCCTTGAATGGGGATGTTAATGTACAGCAGTATTCCAGCCTAGAAAGAATAAGCGATTTAAAAAGGATCATCATTGGCTTAGCATCTCTTGTCTTGAATGTTCTCATTATCCATCCTATCAGTTTCCTAGCAGATGTGATAGTGGCATTGTAGTGGTACTTGAAGGTGAGATCTTCGGACATTACCACACCCAGGTCCTTCACATTACTTTTCCTCTCTATTGTGTGATTGGAGTTTGTAGAATACTCAGTCCTAGTTATTATTTCCTCCAGTTTTCCATAACGGAGTAGTTGGAATTTGTCTTCATTGAACATCATATTGTTCTCTGTTTACATCTCTGTCTGTCTGATATGAGAATAAGGAACAGGATAGGTGCGAGTACTGTGCCTTGTGGGACAGAGCTCTTCACTATGGCAGTATCTAATTTAACTCTGGCCTGGAGCCTGGAAGAGCTTCATACTTGTGGGAAGGGGAAGGGGCAGCGGGCCGCCTAGTGGACCAGGGGACAGCGGGCAGCCTAGTGGACCAGGGGGCAGCGGACCGCCAGCAGCAAAAACAGCCTAGTGGACCAGGGGGCAGCGGACCGCCAGAAGCAAACACAGCCTTCCCCAATGATGGTCCCAGACCATCCCTGGGGAAGGTCATCCCCACAATCACTAACAGAGAAATGGATATGCTTAAGTAGGGATAGATGGATTTGAGATGGACCTGCCTAGTAGGTGCCAGTAGGTCTAACCAAGTGTTACGCCATGCTTAGGTTCTTATATCCAGTACGTTATTCTGGTGTCCGGGTTACACAGACATGGTCTAGGAAAAAACAAGCAAAAGTGATAACGAGGGTAAGAGAGACGAGATAAAGAGCCAATACCTAGAATATCATCATTCTTTTACGAGGAAATAATAAAATCACTGTATTACAGAAGAAGAATACTGCATTAAATAGATAATCTCTCTCTCTCTCTCTCTCTCTCTCTCTCTCTCATCCTCTGCAATGACAATTATCATGCACGATCACAGTCATGTTTTGGTTCACTGTCGTGCACACGAGCGTGTTATAATGTGTAGAAAGGAGGTGGAGGTGGTGGTGGTGGAGGTGGTGAAGATGGTGATGGTGAAGATGGTGGTGGTAGACTGGTGGTTCGTCTAAGCTGTTCTCCACAACACAGTATCAAGTAACAGCTCCTTATCACACACTCCCGCATCCTTGTACTGAGCTTCATGACGAAGAAGAAATGAAGATGGTTGGCTTTCTTGGGTTACCCAGGGTTATTAACCCAGGTGTCAGTGCCACCGCAATATTAATGGCTTTCTTAGCCATGTTGTATGGCTTTTCTTAAACCACACAACATGGCTTTCTTAAGCCACACAACATGCCTTTCTTAAGCCACACAACATGCCTTTCTTAAGCCACGCAACATGCCTTTCTTAAGCCACGCAACATGCCTTTCTTAAGCCACGCAACATGCCTTTCTTAAGCCACGCAACATGCCTTTCTTAAGCCACGCAACATGCCTTTCTTAAGCCACGCAACATGCCTTTCTTAAGCCACGCAACATGCCTTTCTTAAGCCACGCAACATGCCTTTCTTAAGCCACGCAACGTGCCTTTCTTAAGCCACGCAACGTGCCTTTCTTAAGCCACGCAACGTGCCTTTCTTAAGCCACGCAACGTGCCTTTCTTAAGCCACGCAACGTGCCTTTCTTAAGCCACGCAACGTGCCTTTCTTAAGCCACGCAACGTGCCTTTCTTAAGCCACGCAACGTGGCTTTCTTAAGCCACGCAACGTGGCTTTCTTAAGCCACGCAACGTGGCTTTCTTAAGCCACACAACGTGGCTTTCTTAAGCCACACAACGTTGCTTTCTTAAGCCACACAACGTGGCTTTCTTAAGCCACACAACGTGGCTTTCTTAAGCCACACAACGTGGCTTTCTTAAGCCACACAACGTGGCTTTCTTAAGCCACACAACGTGGCTTTCTTAAGCCACACAACGTGGCTTTCTTAAGCCACACAACGTGGCTTTCTTAAGCCACACAACGTGGCTTTCTTAAGCCACACAACGTGGCTTTCTTAAGCCACACAACGTGGCTTTCTTAAGCCACACAACGTGGCTTTCTTAAGCCACACAACGTGGCTTTCTTAAGCCACACAACGTGGCTTTCTTAAGCCACACAACGTGGCTTTCTTAAGCCACACAACGTGGCTTTCTTAAGCCACACAACGTGGCTTTCTTAAGCCACACAACGTGGCTTTCTTAAGCCACACAACGTGGCTTTCTTAAGCCACACAACGTGGCTTTCTTAAGCCACACAACGTGGCTTTCTTAAGCCACACAACGTGGCTTTCTTAAGCCACACAACGTGGCTTTCTTAAGCCACACAACGTGGCTTTCTTAAGCCACACAACGTGGCTTTCTTAAGCCACACAACGTGGCTTTCTTAAGCCACACAACGTGGCTTTCTTAAGCCACACAACGTGGCTTTCTTAAGCCACACAACGTGGCTTTCTTAAGCCACACAACGTGGCTTTCTTAAGCGTGGCTTTCTTAAGCCACACATCGTGGCTTTCTTAAGCCACACAACGTGGCTTTCTTAAGCCACACAACGTGGCTTTCTTAAGCCACACAACGTGGCTTTCTTAAGCCACACAACGTGGCTTTCTTAAGCCACACAACGTGGCTTTCTTAAGCCACACAACGTGGCTTTCTTAAGCCACACAACGTGGCTTTCTTAAGCCACACAACGTGGCTTTCTTAAGCCACACAACGTGGCTTTCTTAAGCCACACAACGTGGCTTTCTTAAGCCACACAACGTGGCTTTCTTAAGCCACACAACGTGGCTTTCTTAAGCCACACAACGTGGCTTTCTTAAGCCACACAACGTGGCTTTCTTAAGCCACACAACGTGGCTTTCTTAAGCCACACAACGTGGCTTTCTTAAGCCACACAACGTGGCTTTCTTAAGCCACACAACGTGGCTTTCTTAAGCCACACAACGTGGCTTTCTTAAGCCACACAACGTGGCTTTCTTAAGCCATACAACGTGGCTTTCTTAAGCCATACAACGTGGCTTTCTTAAGCCATACAACATGGCTTTCTTAAGCCATACAACATGGCTTTATTAAGCCATACAACATGGCTTTATTAAGCCATACAACATGGCTTTCCCAGGCCACAAAACATGGCTTCCCCAGGCCACACAACATGGCTTCCTCAAGCCACACATGGCTTCCTCAGGCCACACAGCATGGCTTCCTCAAGCCACACAGCATGGCTTCCTCAAGCCACACAACATGGCTTCCTCAAGCCACACAACATGGCTTCCTCAAGCCACACAACATGGCTTCCTCAAGCCACATAACATGGCTTCCTCAAGCCACACAACATGGCTTCCTCAAGCCACACAACATGGCTTCCTCAAGCCACACAACATGGCTTCCTCAAGCCACACAACATGGCTTCCTCAAACCACACAACATGGCTTCCTCAAGCCACACAACATGGCTTCCTCAAGCCACACAACATGGCTTCCTCAAGCCACACAACATGGCTTCCTCAAGCCACACAACATGGCTTCCTCAAGCCACATAACATGGCTTCCTCAAGCCACACAACATGGCTTCAAGCAACACAGCATGGCTTCCTCAAACCATGCTGTATGGTTGGTCAAGACCCTCAACCAGGAGGCACTGGTTTCTGACCGGGCCACGGGGGGGGCGGTGACCCCCGGAATGGTCTTGAAATAACCAGTACTTTTACCATGCTTCTATAATGTGTGCTGTATAGTCCTTGTGGCTTAGCGCTTCTTTTTTGATTATAATAATAATAATAATTGTATAATGTGTCTGTTTTTATCTTACCCACACGTCTAGTTAACTTGATATCAATTAAAACCGAAACGTTGCGATGTTTCTCCCCGGGAGAGGAAACAGTAAAATCTTACTCTTAAAATGAAAATCTTTGATATTTCTAAACATTTTTCACGTTTTCTCCATTTTTTTAACAACTTTGAGGAAATTTCAGTTTTCCACTAAAATTATATTTCTGAGTAGATTCTCTCTCACTCTGGATTATTATAATCAAAGAAAGCGCTAAACCGACAAGGGTCATGCAGCGCTACCTGGAGGGCATTCCGGGGATCAACGTCCCCGCGCCCCGGTCCACGACCAGGCCACCTGGTGGATCAGGGCTTGATCAACGAGGCTGTTACTGCTGGCCGCACATAATCCAACGTACGAACCACAGCCCGGCTGATCCGGCACCGTCTTTAGGTATCTGTCCAGCTCCCTCTTGAAGACAACCAGGGGTCTTCCCGTAATGCCCCTTATTGCTGGTGGGAGGCTGTTGAACAGTCTTGGGCCCCGGACACTTGTTGTGTTTTCTCTTAGTGTACCAGTGACGCCCCTACTTTTCACTGGGGGTATGTTGCATCGCCTGCCAAGTCTTTTGCTTTCGTTTGGAGTGATTGCTGTGTGCATATTAGGGACCAGTCCCTCCAGAATCTTCCAGGTGTAGATTACGATATCTCTCTCTCGCCTGCGCTCTAGTGAGTACAAGTCAAGCGCTTCCAGGCGCTCCCAGTAGTTAAGGTGCTTGATGGAACTTATACGTGCAGTAAAGGTTCTCTGTACATTCTCTAGCTCTGCAATTTCACCTGCCTTGAATGGGGATGTTAATGTACAGCAATATTCCAGCCTAGAAAGAATAAGTGATTTAAAAAGGATCATCATTGGCTTAGCATCTCTTGTCTTGAATGTTCTCATCCATCCTATCAGTTTCCTAGCAGATGTGATAGTGGCATTGTTGTGGTACTTGAAGGTGAGGTCTTCGGACATTACCACACCCAGGTCCTTCACATTACTTTTCCTCTCTATTGTGTGATTGGAGTCTGTAGTATACTCAGTCCTAGTTATTATTTCCTCCAGTTTTCCATAACGGAGTAGTTGGAATTTGTCTTCATTGAACATCATATTGTTCTCTGTTTACATCTCTGTCTATGTCTGATATGAGAATAAGGAACAGGATAGGTACGAGTACTGTGCCTTGTGGGACAGAGCTCTTCACTATGGCAGCATCTGATTTAACTGTTTACCACTACTCTGTGTGCGATTGGTTAGAAAGTTGAAGATCCATCTGTCTACTTTGCCGGTTATCCCTTTAGCACGCGTTTTGTGTGCTATTACACCATGGTCGCACTTGTCAAAGGCTTTTGCAAAGTCTGTGTATACTACATCCGCATTGTTTGTTTTCCAGTGCATCTAGGACCATATCATAGTGGTCAAGTAGTTGCGAAAGGCAGGGGCGACCTGCTCTGAAACCATGTTGCCCTGGGTTGTGCAATTTTTAGGAGTCCAGGTGGTTTGCTATCCTGCTTCTTAGAACTCTTCCAAAGATTTTTATGATGTGGGACGTTAAAGTTCTTAGCTACTGCTTTGCTGCCACCTTTATGGAGTGGGGCTATATCTGTTGTTTTTAGTGACTGTGGAATCTCGCCTGTGTCTAAGCTCCTTCTCCATAGCATACTTAGGACCCGTGAGAGGGGTTTCTTGCAGTTTTTAATGAACACCGAGTTCCAAGAGTCTGGGCCTGGGGCTAAGTGCATGGGCATGTCGTCGATGTACTCTGGATTAACATGTCACGAAGACACAAAAACACTAATCTATGAAAAATGAGGCACATCCATCTTCTGAAGAGGGGCCCTGGAGGAGGTAAAAATATACAGATATCTAGTGACTGTTGTTTATTCTTCCCGCCCCGGTCCAGAAATTGCTGACTCTCTCTCTACGTCACAGAGAGGTGAATGGTTTATAAAAAAGGTGATGTTCTCCAAGGTGTCAGCAAGGTCATTAATATCTCACTAGCGACCCAGATATAAACAGTGTCAGTCGTGACACTCTCAGGTTCCCAATAACGGACACACACCGGCAGCTCTAGCAGCTGCACGGGTATAGGTCTTCACAGTGCACACTTAACGACCGTAAAGATAAAGATAGTCATCACGATCGGTATACCTTACCATGTACAACAACAAGGTTATCAGACCCAAGGCTGTCATAACAAGGACTCCACTGGAAATAAGTCACTGACTTTTTGGGGAGGTTTATCCTAGGTAATTTATACTATGTATGATTATAATTATTTTTATTATGTGGAGGACTAAACCCGTAAGGATTATACAGCTCCAGTGAGCTACGCGGTAACCCCCTACCCCCCCTAAGAGAAAGACTAAGAGAGGAAAGCGAATGTGCGACAGGATGGAGAGAGTCATATTGAAAAAGGAAGAGGGAGGAAAGAGAGAGGGAGGGTAAGAGAGGATGATTGAGGGAGAGAGGAGGGAGGGAGGATGATTGAGAGAGAGAGAGAGAGAGAGAGAGAGAGAGAGGTAGGATGAGAGAAGTGTGGATGATTGAGGGAGAGAGGGAGGGTGAGGGAGGTTTATTATAATTATTATAATCATAGGGGAGCGCTAAACCTGTAGCATTATACAGGGCATGTGTGGGGGGGGGGATAGAAGGTATTCAGGCTCAATTCAGGGAACCGGAGCACAGATCCAATTCCCTATATCAAGAGCCACTCACCAGCGTCAAGGAACCTCCCTTGAAGGAGGTAGGGTGAGGGAGAAAGTAAGGATTGAGGGAGAAAAAGAGAGGGAGGGAGAGGTTAGAGGGGTTACAACTCCACCACTCAACAACACTAACAGACTAGTTACGTTACAGATAACAAAGTGCTAACACATTTTCTCTCTCTTCTTACGTCAAACATCCAGCTTCATATTTTATCTACTCTCGTGTTTATCTTGTTCAATGGTGGTAAATGGTGAAGCTGACAACCCGCAGGAAGGGAAAAGTTAGGTTAGGCTTTTCAAATCACTTGTTCTCTCTAGGCTGGAATACTGCTGTACATTAACGTCTCCATTCAAAGCAGGTGAAATCGCAGATCTAGAGAGTGTACAGAGATCCTTTACTGCACGTATAAGTTCTGTCAAGCACCTTAACTACTGGGAACGCTTGGAAGCACTTGACTTGTACTCGTTGGAACGCAGGAGGGAGAGATATATCATAATCTACACTTGGAAAATCTTGGAAGGAATGGTCCCAAATCTGCACACACAAATCACTCCCTACGAAAGTAAAAGACTGGGCAGGCGATGCAAAATGCCGCCAATAAAAAGTAGGGGCGCCATTGGTACACTAAGAGAAAACACCATAAGTGTCCGGGGCCCAAAACTGTTCAACAGCCTCCCATCAAGCATTAGGGGAATTGCCAATAAACCCCTGGCTGCCTTCAAGAGAGAGCTGGACAGATACCTAAAGTCAGTGCCGGATCAGCCGGGCTGTGGCTCGTACGTCGGACTGCGTGCGGCCAGCAGTAACAGCCTAGTTGATCAGGCCCTGATCCATCGGGAGGCCTGGTCATGGACCGGGCCGCGGGGGCGTTGATCCCCGGAATAACCTCCAGGTAACCTCCAGGTAGGTAAGGTTCGTCAGGAAACGGGACAAGTGTTTCCTGACGTGGGTCTTAGACTCCAGGTAGGTAGTCAGATGACACGCCTTTGGAGCTTTTGGTCATCTGACCGAGGCCTTCCGCTGGCTTACTGGTCCACCCCTTTAAAAATTATGGTCATTTATACCCATTGTTATCAATACCGCAGGAAGGGAAAATTTCCGCCATCCGTGGTCAAAACTTTTATTTAATAAATATACCAAGGTGTACGCAAGTGACCCCTTTCATTTCGATCTAAACTGAGAGACGTGTCGCCTGAGCATACATTAGACGTGCAGAAGTGATTATCAGTGTTGTAGATGGGCAAGACGTTCTAAGGTTGTACATGGAGTCTACCAGGGTGTTCCGGAGGTCAACGCCCCAGCGGCCCGGTCCATGACCCGGCCTTGCCTGGTCATCATTTGCAATGCAGACAAGATGAAGAATTAGACATGTGCAACATCTGGGTATCTTTATTTGTTGATAAATTAGACACATGTGCAACTCTTGGGTATCTTTATTGAGGAAACGTTTCGCCATACAGTGGCTTCATCAGTCCATACAAAGGAGAATCTTGAAGAACAGGAGGAGAATGAGGTAATCAGTCCCTCAACCTTGAGTCGATGTGGTCAGTCCATTAATCTTGAATAGAATACAGCATATGTGCGGAGAAGTAGCTTATAACCGTAGGCAGGAGAGGTGCAGCAGTCGTAGGTGGTGTCACATTTGTTCAATGTGGAAGTAGGTCGTGCCCAAGGGTTAGGCAAGCGAAGAATTCCCAAGTATTAAGATCCCAAGAAGTTGCAGTGTCTGACAGGATTTGTAGACGTTTCGCCACCCACTGGCTTTATCAATACAAAGATGTAATGGGAAGGCTGTAGAACTATATACAGATGAGGTAACCAGTCCCTCAGTCTTGGTGTGTGTGTGTGTGTGTGTGTGTGTGTGTGTGTGTGTGTGTGTGTGTGTGTGTGTGTGTGTGTGTGTACTCACCTAGTTGTACTCACCTAGTTAAGGTTGAGGGGATCGAGTCCGAGCTCCTGGCCCCGCCTCTTCACTGATCGCTACTAGGTCACTCTCCCTGAGCCGTGAGCTTTATCATACCTCTGCTTAAAGCTATGTATGGATCCTGCCTCCACTACATAGCTTCCCAAACTATTCCACTTACTGACTACTGTGGCTGAAGAAATACTTCCTAACATCCCTGTGATTCATCTGTGTCTTCAACTTCCAACTGTGTCCCCTTGTTACTGTGTCCAATCTCTGGAACATCCTGTCTTTGTCCACCTTGTCAATTCCTCTCAGTATTTTGTATGTCGTTATCATGTCCCCCCTATCTCTCCTGTCCTCCAGTGTCGTCAGGTTGATTTCCCTTAACCTCTCCTCGTAGGACATACCTCTTAGCTCTGGGACTAGTCTTGTTGCAAACCTTTGCACTTTCTCTAGTTTCTTTACGTGCTTGGCTAGGTGTGGGTTCCAAACTGGTGCCGCATACTCCAATATGGGCCTAACGTGTGTGTGTGTGTGTGTGTGTGTGTGTGTGTGTGTGTGTGTGTGTGTGTGTGTGTGTGTGTGTGTGTGTGTGTGTGTGTGTGTGCGCGCGCGCGCGCGCGTTTTAGTCCTGCAGCTTTCCACAGCCATGTAGTATGTGCTCGCGTCAGGAGTGACATGTCAAGTAGTACTGGGCACCTGATGTCTGAAGTATTGATGGCTCAGTGGACTAAGGTGTCTCGGAAATTTGGCGGGCTTCTCGGGAGGCGTGTTAAAATGTCGCGGGTTCAATCTCCGGTCAGTGGCAATGGTGTTTAAAACCATTTGTTCGTAGATACAGTAATGTTTGTGTGTGTGCGTGTGTATATTTGTGTGCGTGAATATCATCGCTATAGGTTAGATCTATGCTCCAAGTCTTAGTTCTTGGCCCCTCCTCTTAAACTGGCTTCTTCTCGGACTATCATTCCCACTCTTGAAGCTGTGTAAGGAAATCTGCCCTGCCCACCTCTTCATCCTCGTAACAACCCATTCCCACCAGCCTGGAGCACAAGAAACCCCTCTCAAGTTTCCCATCTATGTTCATCTGGATCAACGCCCCCACCGGACCGCGGGGGCGTTGATCCCCGGAATACCGTCGAGGTAAATAGACAAATTCAATTCCCTAGGTCAAGAGCCCCTGACCAGCATCAAGGAACATCCCTTGATGGGTGAAAATTTTATAAAATACTATTCTTATGCTTTCGCCTACACAGTAGGCTTATTCATTCAAATACAGAGTCAGCAGGTGTTGCCGGATGAGGGGTAACTCCAGTCCTCTCAGTCCCCTCTTTTGTTGTTCATTCCTCGTGTGTGTTTGTTGGCTCGTTGCTTTATTCGTGTTTCTGTTTATTTGTTGTTGTTTTCTACGTGTTACCTCCTGAGCTGTACGAAATGTTTACCCCCGACCTCTCTTCCCCCCTCCCCGACGCGGAGGGTGCCCTGCCAGACGTGTTTGTTTACTTATCCAGGGTGAAACACGACACGAAAAGTCGTTAAAAGGGACGACTAAATGAGCAGGGGAGGGGATAGGGAGGGGGAGGGGAGAAGGGGAAGGGGTTATCTTGGATGGAAGGGGTCAAGGGAGTAGGTAAGAGTGGTGACAAACTGGAAGAAGACATAATGCGCCTTAGAGTTAACTTAGGGCAACCCAAGAAAGGGTCATACTGAACTCAGCAGCATGCGACCCACAACAGTAACACCCAGGTACCTACTTACTACACAGGTAACCAGGACCAGCAGTCGTATGGAGACTAACACATGTCTCGCCCAAAGTTTTTAATAGGTTTAAAACCTGTCGATTACAGGAGGGTCACAAAGGCTGCAAGAAACCTGACTGGCTTCGGCCCGTAGGTGGCTTGGACCTGACTGGTTTTAGCCAGTAGCTTGGGCCAATAGGCCCAAGCTACTGGAGGAGGAGTTTGAGGTAATCAGTCCCTCAGCCTAAAGTCGATGTGTTCAGTCCATCAGTCTTGTAGGAAGTACAGCACAGGACTGAAACACATCGAGTCCAGGCTGAGGGACTGATTACCTCAAACTCCTCCTCTCCTTATACCTTCCTGCTTTGTACAAGACAGATAAAGCTACTGTGTGACGAAACGTTTCTTCAATAAAGATTCCCATATGTTGCACAAGTGTCTCAGTTCTTCAACTTGTCGGTTTTCAAAACCATTCATAAGAACATAAGAAAGAAGGAACACTGCAGCAGGCCTACTGGCCCATGCAAGACAGGTCCAAGTCTCCTACCGGCTTAAGCCGGTAGGTCACATTCACTTAAGGAAGGAACACGACAACTGACCTAGTAGCACAAGCTAGTCAGGTCCAACTCACACCCACCCACACCCACTCATGTATTTATCTAACCTATTTTTAAAACTACACAACGTTTTAGCCTCAATAACTGTACTTGGGAGTTTGTTCCACTCATCCACAACTCTATTACCAAACCAGTGCTTTCCTATATCCTTCCTGAATCTGAATTTTTCCAACTTAAAACCATTGCTACGAGTCCTGTCTAGGCTAGATATTTTCAGCACGTTATTTAATGTAAATGAGGCCTAACCAAGGATATATAGAGTTGAAGAACAATCTGAGGACTCCTATTATTTATGCTTCTTGATATGAAGCCAAGGATTCTGTTAGCTTTATTGCGAACACTTATGCACTGTTGTCTTGGTTTCAGATTACTGCTAACCAGGACTCCTAAATCTTTTTCGCAATCCGTATTAAGAACATAAGAACATAAGAACGAAGGAACACTGCAGAAGGCCTACTGGCCCATGCGAGGCAGGTCCAAGTCTCCTACCGGCTTAAGCCAATGCACCCAACCTAGTCAGGTCAGGTCACATTGACTTAAGGGAGGAACACGGCAACCGAACTGGTAGCACAAGCTATCAGGTCCAACTCACACCCACCCACATCCACTCATGTATTTACCTGGAGGTTACCTGGAGGTTATTCCGGGGATCAACGCCCCCGCGGCCCGGTCCATGACCAGGCCTCCCGATGGATCAGGGCCTGATCAACTAGGCTGTTACTGCTGGCCGCACGCACCCTATTTTTAAAGCTACACAACGTTCTGGCCTCTATAACTGTACTCGGGAGTTTGTTCCACTCATCCACAACTCTATTACCAAACCAGTACTTTCCTATATCCTTCCTGAATCTGAATTTTTCCAACTTAAAACCATTGCTGCGAGTCCTGTCTAGGCTAGATATTTTCAGCACACTATTTACATCCCCTTTATTTATTCCTGTCTTCCATTTATACACCTCAATCATATCCCCCCTAATTCTACGTCTTTCTAGAGAGTGCACCTCTTCAAGGGGGGCTCCTTGGCGTGGTGAAGAGGCTCTTGGTCTGAGGAATTAGCCCTGTCGGTCTTCTTCCTCAGACCGAACCTAATTACCCCCCATTCTCCCCTCCCCTATCCCATCCTCCCCATCCTCCCCTTTTTCCATTCCTCCTCCTCCTCCTCACCCCTCCCTTTTGCCCTTCCTCTTTTTAGCCTTCGTGATTTCTCCCACAGGCGTGCTAGTTCCTAGGTAGGGGAAAGGACACCGGGGTCGATCCCATTCCGTTGAGGTTTCTTGGCGGTGGCGTAGTTTGCCGTGGAATCTGGATTGCCTAGGGATGTCCCGATCCCTCTCCGGTATCCCGGAGTAGCTTTGGGTGTCTTTTGGGCGACGGGTGTATCTCTGGAAGCCACCTTTCGGATTCCGGGGGTGGTGGCTGAAGGAGGTATGCTTTGTGGCGGATATCCGGCCGCCCTCTCTTTTGTCCACCGAGGTAGCTCGGCAGATGTGAGGTTGCTATCCCGGATTGCTGGTTTACTGGCATGAAGGGTAGGGTATGGCACGGGTTCCATGCTGCATCTGCGCTACTAGCGGTGTCGAGTCCTCTTGGGCGCGGAGGGAGATTTCCGGCCCTTTCATTTCTCCTGGGAACTATTCCTCCCCGCTCCCCCCTTTTTTTATTCTTTTTTTTGTTTTTATTTTCTTTTCTTCTTTCTTTTTTTTTCTTAAAAACAAAAAGCAAAGGAGTAACCTAACCATGGCAGCCCTAGTCCATGAAACCACTACCCCCGGGCCCCTTCTTGATACCGCACCCCATTCTGACCCTGCCTTGTGTTTAGACCACTCTTCGGACACTCCTGATGCCCCTGTACCTCTTGCTGGTGCTGTTTCCTCACCCGCTTCAGGTACCGGGGCTTCGACTGACTCCTTCGATTTGTCTGAACTCCGCTCTCCTTTGACTATGCTTCCGGCTTCTCCCTC
Source organism: Cherax quadricarinatus (assembly GCF_038502225.1). Lineage (NCBI taxonomy): Eukaryota > Metazoa > Arthropoda > Malacostraca > Decapoda > Parastacidae > Cherax > Cherax quadricarinatus. Next base: position 17,493,394 of record NC_091321.1, read on the forward strand.
TACGGTACGGCAATTTTCGAATCGCCCACCCATTTCATGCCGGACCAACTCCGGTCCTACTCCTAAACGCCAACGTCAATCTCCTGATGATGCTCCGTCGTTACCTTCCCATTCTACTCGGAAACGACCGACACGTCAAGCACTCCCTCTCCACGCTCAGTTTCGGACCACACAATGGACTAAATTCTTTACTTTAAGACCAACTTCTTCTTCTGCCTACCTTTCTGACCATAGTATTGCCAAAGCGCTCCTGCGTCATGTTGGCAGAGATATTTCATTTCACGCTCTCAAGAGCGGTACGCGCATCGTCACTGTCCAGAATGCTACCCAAGCTCATGATCTTTCTCTCCTTTCGAATATCGATACTACTCCTATCACTATTGAAAAACATCTTTCTCTCAATTCTTGTAGTGGTACTGTCATTCTGCCCCATACCATAGTCCAACAGAATTTCCAGTCATGTGGCAATGACATTTTTGAACAGCTGGAACTCCAGGATCTCCCAATCCTCAAAGTAGACACTTATGTCCTTCCTGCCCGGGGGCGGAGACGTTACCCTTGCAATGTGGCTCGTTTAACTTTTGACAGCCGAGAACTCCCGTCTTCTGTATATGTCGCGGGACATCGGTTACAAGTTCGAAAGGTGATACCTACACCGCAACAATGTAGAAATTGCTGGCGTTTTGGTCACCCAGCGAAATATTGCAGATCTATGGCCGAATGCCCAGTCTGTGGTGCCGACAACCATTCTAATACATCTTGCAGTCAACCTCCATCTTGCCTTAATTGTAATGAAGCTCACCCTTCGTACTCCCGCCGTTGCCAGGTCTACTTAAATGAACGTGAAATCCGTTGCCTCAAAGAGGCAGAAGGTCTCCCTTATGCTATGGCAGTTACTCATCTCCGCCTCCAAGGGAGACTACCCCGTGTTTCTTATTCTCGTGTTTCCAAACATCCCCCCACTTCTGGGGTCCCATCTTCTGCAGCCTCCTCTGTTGTTACCCCTCCCATAGCCATTACGGCATCTAATCCTTTTGCTGTCCTTGGCTCTGACGTCCCGACTACAACTCAGTCTGTTCTCACATCTTCGCGTCCTTCCTCACAAGCCCCAGTATCGACAAGACCTCGTACGACACCTAATACCAATCGCCCCTCTACTCAGAAGTCCAAAAAATCCACATTGCTCAAATCTTCTTTGCCCCTTCCTTCCCTTCTTCCACCTCCACACGTTACCTTTCCAGTCTCTGTACCTAGTTCTTCCCCTCTCTCTGGCTCTATTACAAGTGTGGAGATTCACCCTCCTCCTCGTACTATGCCTTCCACCCCCGTCCCCTCCCAAGTTTCTCCCTCTTCTGTCACCTCCCAGGTTTCTACCTCTTCTGTCCCCCCCCACACTTCATCTCCAGTCCCTTACACTTTTCCCTCCCCCTCTACTTTGGTACAGTCCATTACTGTCCCAATCTTTACTCACCCTCCTCCTCCTATCTCCAATATGGTTTCCCATACATCTTTGAATTCAGAAACACTTGAAGCCATTTCAGAATATATTGCAGAGACTAAACCTTCAATGGACACTGATTCACTTCCTGTTCCTTCTCTTCCCTCTCCTCCATCTTCACAACCCCATTCTTCGCAACGCTCCGTTCCTTCGTTACTTGAACATCTTCCAATGCCACCACACGTTGACTTTTCTAACCCCTCTAGTCCGTAGGTGCCTTTACCTACAGATTCCTGATATTTTCTTCATCGCCAATCATGGCCTATTTACAGTGGAATATCCGCGGCCTCAGGGGTAATCGGGGTGAGCTTCAGATGTTGCTTTCCAGGTTTTCCCCTGTTGGTGCTTGCTTACAAGAACCAAAATTACACTCGGCTGTTTTCCAACCTATCTCAGGCTATAATTTATTGTATTCTTCGGATCCTTTCTCAGATGGGACCTTTAATGAAAGTGCCCTTCTTCTACGCAATGATATTCCGTACTGTCAACTATTTGTCCATACCTCGCTGCATTACACTGCAGCCCGTATCCACTTGAATAAGTGGTTTACAATATGTTCTTTATATCTCTCTCCTTCTCGAGCATTTTCTATCCCAGACTTTGCCTTTCTTGTTTCATCCTTACCACCACCACTTCTGTTACTTGGTGATTTTAATGCCCACCATTTCCTCTGGGGGGGGTCTCATTGTGACTCACGTGGCATTCAGTTGGAGGCTTTTCTTGCCTCTCACCCCCTCCATGTTTTAAATACGGGTACTCCCACCCATTTTGATCCTCGTACTCATACTCTCTCTTGCATCGATCTATCAGTCTGCTCTTCCTCCACAGCACTAGACTTCACCTGGTCTGTTCTACCAGACTTACATGACAGCGATCATTTTCCGATCATTCTTACTTCTCCTTCTTATTCACCACCTTCCCGTAGCCCTCGCTGGCAATTTGATCGGGCAAATTGGGATCTTTACTCACACCTCACTGCTTTTAGTGAGGTTCCTTCTTCATCCTCCATTGATGAGCTCCTACACATCTTCTCGACATCAGTTTATACCGCAGCTTCTCATTCTATACCCCACACCTCAGGCAGGCATTCTCAGAAGTGCGTGCCTTGGTGGTCTCCTGCTTGTGCTCATGCAGTACGTTTGAAACGTGCTGCATGGGGCAGGTACCGGTACAATAGAACCGCTGAGAGACTTGTTGATTTTAAGCAGAAGCGTGCGATCGCTCGCCGTGTCATCCGTGAAGCTAAACGCACTTGTTGGCGAGACTATGTTTCCACCATCACCTCTGCTTCTTCTATGAGTGCAGTCTGGAAAAAAGTGAGGAAATTGAGTGGTAAATACTCTCCTGACCCGGCTCCTGTTCTACGGGTCACTGGTGTTGATATAGCAAACCCTCTCGACGTTGCCATTGAACTTGGCACACATCTGGTCCGTATTTCCCGAGGGCTCCATCTATGCCCCTCGTTTCTTTCCTCAAAGTCTGCCAGAGAGTTAGTACCCTTGGACTTTTCTTCTCTCGGAGAAGAACAGTATAATGTGCCTTTTACACTTCAAGAACTGGAGGCAACGCTCTCAGCTTGCCGATCATCGGCAGCTGGGCCTGATGACATTCATATTCGTATGTTACAACATTTACATCGGTCAGCCCTTGTAGTCCTCTTACACCTCTTCAATCTTATTTGGGCACAAGGAGTTCTTCCCCAGCTGTGGAAATCTGCCATTGTTCTCCCTTTCCGCAAACCGGGTACTACAGGACATGATGCCTCCCACTATCGCCCCATCGCTCTTACAAGTGCAGTTTGCAAAGTGATGGAACGCCTCGTAAATCGACGTTTAATGTGGTATTTAGAGACTCACAACAGTCTCTCCGCTAGTCAATATGGCTTTCGTAAGGGTCGTTCTACCATAGACCCCTTACTACGCTTGGATACGTATGTTCGTAATGCCTTTGCGAATAATCACTCAGTTATTGCCATATTTTTTGACCTTGAGAAGGCATATGACACAACTTGGAGGTATAATATTTTGGCCCAGGCCCATTCCTTAGGCCTCCGAGGCAATCTACCATCCTTCCTTAAGAACTTTTTAACTGACAGACATTTCCGTGTTCGAGTCAATAATGTTCTTTCCCCGGACTTCGTCCAAGCTGAAGGTGTCCCTCAGGGATGTGTTCTAAGCACAACACTTTTTCTCCTTGCTATAAATGATTTGGCCTCTGTTCTTCCACCCAATATTTGGTCATCACTCTATGTTGATGACTTCGCTATTGCTTGTGCAGGCGCTGACTGTCACCTTATTGCAGTTTCTCTCCAGCATGCGGTCGACCGTGTTTCCACTTGGGCCACCACACATGGGTTTAAATTTTCAAGTACCAAAACTCACCAAATTACTTTCACTAGACGCTCTGTTATCTCCGATCATCCTTTGTATCTCTATGGCTCCCGTATCCCCGAACGTGATACAGTCAGGTTTCTAGGCCTTCTCTTTGACCGTCGGTTAACCTGGAAACCTCACATTACCTCTCTGAAGGCAACTTGTCACAGCCGGCTAAACCTTCTTAAAACCCTTGCTCATCTTTCCTGGGGAGCTGATCGTCGAACTCTGCTTCGCCTACATTCAGCCCTCGTTTTATCGAAACTCGATTATGGTGACCAGATTTATTCCGCGGCCTCTCCTGCTACTCTCTCTAGCCTTAACTCTATCCATCACCAAGGCTTACGTTTGTGCCTTGGTGCTTTTCGCTCTTCCCCTGTTGAGAGCCTCTATACAGAAGCAAATGTTCCATCCTTGTCTGATCGCCGTGATGCCCATTGCCTTCGTTACTATGTACGCTCTCACGATCTACACAATCCTTCCATTTATAGAATGGTCACCGATATTAGTAGACATTCTGTATTCGTTCGCCGCCCCTGTTTGCTACGTCCCTTTTCTCTTCGCCTACTTTCACTCTTGTCTTCCCTTCAGTTACCACCTTTATATGTTCATGTAGCATCTCACTTTTCCCTACCCCCCTGGGAAGTTCCAGCTGTTCGGGTCTGTTCTTTCTCACTCCCTTGCTCGAAAGCTCAACTGCCTACGGTGGCTTCCCGCTCTCTTTTTCTTGATCACTTCCACTCTCATTCTCATGCCACCGCTGTGTACACAGATGGCTCTAAGTCTTCAGACGGCGTCGGATTCGCAGCAGTGTTTCCGGACAGCGTCGTACGAGGGCATTTACTATCTTCAGCTAGCATTTTTACTGCTGAACTGTATGCCATTCTTGCAGCACTTATTCGTATCGCATCTATGCCTGTGTCATCATTTGTAGTAGTCTCAGACTCCCTTAGTGCTCTACAGGCTATACGAAAATTTGATACATCTCATCCCCTAGTTCTCCGTATCCAACTTTGGCTACGCCGTATCTCTACCAAACATAAAGATATTGTTTTTTGTTGGGTCCCTGGTCATGTCGACGTACAGGGCAATGAACAGGCAGACACTGCTGCGCGGTCAGCAGTATATGACCTACCAATTTCCTATCGAGGTGTTCCATTTCTAGACTATTTTGCTGCAATAGCTACCCACCTTCGCACCCGTTGGCAACAACGTTGGTCAACTCTGCTCGGTAACAAACTTCATTCTATTAAACCGAGCATAGGTTACTGGCCGTCTTCTTGTCATCAGTGCCGAGGTTGGGAGACCACTCTCTCCCGCCTTCGCATTGGCCACACTCGTCTTACTCATGGGTATCTCATGGAGAGGCACCCTGTTCCTCTCTGTGAGCAGTGTCAAGTTCCAGTATCGATTAGCCACATTCTGTTAGACTGCCCTCTCTATCAACGAGCACGCAGAATTTACCTCCAACGTCGTCTTCGTTCTCCTACTCTCTCTTTACCTTCCCTTCTTGCTGATGGACCCTCCTTTAATCCTGACTCTCTCATTGACTTCTTGACAACGACTGATTTACTCCACAAACTCTGATGATACTTTTCACACTCCCCTCAGCCCTTTCTGGTTCAGTCTCTTGCTGCCCTTTACCCTTTCACCATCCACTGCCCCGCTGTTATCCGTAACCTGTTGCTCATCCATCTCCCTTTTGCCACCTGATGCCCTCGCTTCCTTCCTGCCCTGCAGCGCTGTATAGTCCTTGTGGCTTAGCGCTTCTTTTTGATTATAATAATAATAATCTAGAGAGTGCAGATTCAGGGCCCTTAGTCTATCCTCATAGGGAAGGTTTCTGATACATGGGATCAACTTTGTCATCCTCCTTTGTACATTTTCCAGAGAATTTATATCCATCCTGTAATACGGTGACCAAAACTGTGCAGCATAATCTAAATGAGGCCTAACCAAGGATGTATAGAGTTGAAGAACAACCTGAGGACTCCTATTATTTATGCTTCTTGATATGAAGCCAAGGATTCTATTAGCTTTATTGCGAACACTTATGCACTGTTGTCTTGGTTTCAGATTACTGCTAACCAGAACTCCTAAATCTTTTTCGCAATCCGTAATATTAAGATCTACATTATTTAGTTTATATGTGGCATGGTTATTGTCCTGTCCAACATTTAGAACTTTGCATTTGTCTATATTAAACTGCATCTGCCACTTCTCCGACCACTGCATCAGCCTATTCAAATCTTCCTGGAGTGCTCGAATGTCCTCGTCAGAATGAATTCGACGGCCTATTTTGGGGTCATCGACAAACTTGCTTATGTCGCTCTTTATGCCCTCATCTATGTCGTTTATGTAGATTGTGAACAGCAGGGGGCCCAACACTGACCCCTGATTGTTAGGTAAGACACATATGCAACAGTTAGGTATCTTTATTTCGAAACGTTTCGCCTACACAGTAGGCTTCTTCAGTCGAGTACAGAAAAGTTGATAGAAGCAGAAGATACTTGAAGACGATGTAATCAGTCCATCACCCTTAAAGTTTTGAGGTGGTCAGTCCCTCAGTCTGGAGAAGAGCATTGTTCCGTTGTCTGAAACAATATGAAGTTGAAGTGACAGAATGGGGCTTTATATAGTGCCAGGAGGTGAGACGTAGGTTGCTTTGGGAGGGCAGGTCCCTCTCAAACCCAGCCGTTCTCACTAGTAGAGGTTGTCGAAGTTGATGGTCTGTACCAAGATACCCTTGTGTTGCAGTGTCTGACAGAATGAACATTAAAATGGTATAAAATACCGACAGATTGTTAGGTAAGACACATATGCAACAGTTAGGTATCTTTATTTCGAAACGTTTCGCCTACACAGTAGGCTTCTTCAGTCGAGTACAGAAAAGTTGATAGAAGCAGAAGATACTTGAAGACGATGTAATCAGTCCATCACCCTTAAAGTTTTGAGGTGGTCAGTCCCTCAGTCTGGAGAAGAGCATTGTTCCGTTGTCTGAAACAATATGAAGTTGAAGTGACAGAATGGGGCTTTATATAGTGAGAACGGCTGGGTTTGAGAGGGACCTGCCCTCCCAAAGCAACCTACGTCTCACCTCCTGGCACTATATAAAGCCCCATTCTGTCACTTCAACTTCATATTGTTTCAGACAACGGAACAATGCTCTTCTCCAGACTGAGGGACTGACCACCTCAAAACTTTAAGGGTGATGGACTGATTACATCGTCTTCAAGTATCTTCTGCTTCTATCAACTTTTCTGTACTCGACTGAAGAAGCCTACTGTGTAGGCGAAACGTTTCGAAATAAAGATACCTAACTGTTGCATATGTGTCTTACCTAACAATCTGTCGGTATTTTATACCATTTTAATGTTCACACTGACCCCTGAGGAACACCGCTCGTGACGCTTCCCCACTCTGATTTCTCCCCATTTATGCAAACTCTCTGCTGCCTATTTGTCAACCGTGCCTCTATCCAGGAAAAAATTTCTCCTCCTAGCTGTAATAAAGAACAGTAGTAAAGGGTAGGTAGTAGCAGAAGTTGATAAATCAGACACATGTGCAACACTTGGGTATCTTTATTGAGGAAACGCTTTGCCACACAGTAACTTCATCAGTCCTATACAAAGAAGAATGGTGATGATCAGAAGGAGTTCGAGTCAGTTAATCAGTCCATCAATTTTGGTTCTCTGAACTATTTATCTACAGTAGCGGAAGTGCATCAGAGCAAAACATAAGGACAACACAGGAACGCTGCTGGGGATCTACCGGCCCACTCCAGACGGCAGAACTAATGAAAGAATAATGATAATGAATCACGTCTCAAGGTGGTGGAGACTGAAGGATCTCAACGCTAATACCTGGGAGACAGAGCTACCATAGGCCTTCTAGCCCAAGATAGGAAAGACAGATGAGAAATAAGACGCCAGGAATATTAAAATGGTATACTATACCGACAGGTTGGTAAGTAAGACACATGTGCAACAGTTAGGTATCTTTATTCGGAAACGTTTCGCCTACACAGGCGGCTTCTTCAGTCGTGTACAGAAGAGTGAGCAGAAGCAACAGAGATGTATACATCACGAGTTACTACAGTACCACTATGACTTTGCAAGACCGATTCTGAGGACAGTGTGCATGTAGAAGTCTAAAATAAGCTCCTACCATCTGCTACGACAATGTTGAGTGAACAGAGAAGAAAAAACTAGACTCCGCCCCGTCTTGTTTACACCAGTGTCTGCCACATGTACGATATTTTTCACTATTTTTTTTAAAGTTACTGAAAATTACCGAAAAAAAACTTGCAAAAATCTTACTTATCATTGTCAGGAGGGAAGGAAATATTTCACAATAACAATAAAGTGGCTACTATAACAACCTTGAGAAACACAAACTTATTTTGTGGTGAGGCTTTGCTTGTCGGGTACACCACCAAAAAAAAGTCTAAAAAAAATATCACTCAGGGAAAAATAATTATGGTAATACGAGCTATGAATAATTCAAACAAGTCACACCTAACCTATTATATGATTTATTTTATATTGTATAATTTATTATATATTATATTTATACTATATGCTATGCAGTCTTAATATTCATAATTGCATAATCTTGGTATAAATATCGAGTCAAGGAACTTGAGCTAGATGCCCTCTCCTCGGATCAGAATCCATCTCCCATTTCCCAGGAACTGGGTGACCCCCTACGGGTTTAGCCCTGCAAATTAATAATAATAATAATAATAATAATAATAATAATAATAGTAATAATAATAATAATAAACAATAATAAGATTATGTATGTTGGGAGTCACTAGGTGCCTGCCCAGGTTGCCACCTACATCGGTAGACTAAGACCTGGGTATCTACTTACTGTTAGGTGAACAAGGACACCTGCCCATACATCTGGCCACGCCCTAACATTTTTGGTTGTCAGGTGAAGGCTCCGCCACATCTGACTTCGGCAAACCAGCATGGACTGTTTTGGTCGAGTGTTTGTGCTCTATGTATCAGATTGCATAGAAAAGTATCAGGTTACGCAGCTCAGGAGAAACACTACAGTCGTCAACAACGCGAGTTACCGTTATTTGCTGTAACTCACTATGAATGTCCGAGTTGCTTTATTGGGGGGGGGGGATGAGCCCTACAGTTGTAGTGCTTGCTGGTGGATACCGTTATAAGGCGTGCAAGTTGGTGTAGCTAATAGCATTGTCCTTCTTGTATATTTTCCATACTTGGAAAAAATTCTTGATTATATCAATACATTGATACGCCGAGAGACGTTTCTCAGTGAGCAAAAAACACGAGTTTGTTCCTTATTTTAGCAATTAAAGTATCCTTGACTGGCAGTGTGAAGGTGATAAGCAGTTTTAGTGACCCCCTCGTGTTGTCGATAGGCTTGAAACCTAATAAAGTGACCAGCCAGCCTGGTACACTAAGACAAAATACAATAAGTGTCCGGGGCCCAATACTATTCAACAGCCTCCCACCAGCCATAAGAGGCATTACCAACAGACTCCTGGTTGTCTTCAAGAGGGAGCTGGACAGATAACTAAGTCAGTGCCGGATCAGCCGGGCTGTGATTCATGCGTTGGACTACGTGCGGCCAGCAGTAACAGCCTCGTTGATCAGGCCCTGAGCCACCGGGAGGCCTGGTCGTGAACCGGGGCGCGGGGGCGTTGATCCCCAGAATACCCCCCAGGTAGATTCCAGGTAGCCTCGTCTCCTGGTCCACTCTCCTCTCCTCCCACCTGAGATGACCGAAACCCGACACTTGACTGAGGTTGAAGAGCAGTGGTGAAAGGGGGGAGGGGGAGAGATTGTGGTGGTTTATGTGGGTGAGGGATTGTGGTAGTGGTGGTGGTTGCGGGGGGATAGTGGTGGGGAGAGGTTATTAACTTTCACTTATATTTTTTAATGTAATTCTGTTTATTTCGTTTTCATATTAGCGGTTATTGTCATTGGGATTAGGGGGAGATGGTGGGTTGTGGAGGGTGGAAAGACGGGGGAGGTGGTGGGTTGTGGAGGGTGGAAAGACGGGGAAGGGGGTATGGCGGGGTGGAAGACAGGGTGAGAGGTAAAGTTGGAGCACTTGACTTGTACTCGTTGGAACGCAGGAGGGAGAGATATATCATAATCTACACTTGGAAAATCTTGGAAGGAATGGTCCCAAATCTGCACACAGAAATCACTCCCTACGAAAGAAAGACTGGGCAGGCAATGCAAAATGCCCCCAATAAAAAGTAGGGGCGCCATTGGTACACTAAAGGAAAACACCATAAGTGTCCGGGGCCCAAGATTGTTCAACAGCCTCCCATCAAGCATTAGGGGAATTGCCAATAAACCCCTGGCTGCCTTCAAGAGAGCTGGACAGATACCTAAAGTCAGTGCCGGATCAGCCGGGCTGTGGCTCATACGTTGGACTGCGTGCGGCCAGCAGTAACAGCCTAGTTGATCAGGCCCTGATCCATCGGGAGGCCTGGTCATGGACCGGGCCGCGGGGGCGTTGATCCCCGGAATAACCTCCAGGTAACCAGGTAGGGTGGGGGTGAAAAGGCAAATACACAAGTGGAAGGATGACAGAGGTGGGAGAGAGGGAGGACAGGAACTCAATTTCCCAGATCATAAAACTGGTGTCAGTCGAGTTTATCAAACATTTTTTTTTTTAAGGTTATTAACGAATTGAGTTATGTTTTCATATGCATCTCATAGGCTATGGGTCCCCACAATATATATACATATAGACATACATATTATAAATCATCCTGTACGTCGTGAAAATAGAAGGCAAACCAAGGGCCCCAACACAGACCCCTGTGGAACGCCACATGTCACTGGGTCCCATTTTGATTTCTCCCCATTTATGCATCCTCTTTCAGTTACCAACCAGCAAGCCACGCCTCGATCCCAAGACTTTCTCCTCCAATACCAAGCACTGCCATCCTCTTTATTAAGTTCCCTGTGTGTCGGAAATCAAATGCCTTCGTAGAAATGTCAATTTAACCAAGGAGGCTTTCTAGAAAAATTCGGCGCTGTCTTAGAGTCGTCCATCAAATTATGTTCATGAAAAGGTAACTTCGAATTATAACCCGATATTTTTTTATTACAACGATTTGTCCATTAATGAGTTCAGGCTAACTGGACGGTAATTGAAGATTAAGAACTATCTGGAGTCTTCTGGAGAGGAATAACATTGACCAACTTCTTGTAAACCTAAATTAGGTATCTTCAAAATAATGATAAACAAAAAATTGATAAATAGCAACAATGATAATAGCAATAATTATAATAATGCACAGCCTTACAGAATGACTATGACTATACATTTAAAGCCTATCCTCTGACTACACATTTAAAGCGCACTAACTACAGAAACATCAAGGCCGCACATTAAGTCTCCACTAAGTGCTACAACCAATTGAAATTAAAAAAACTTAGACAAGAGTATAGTAGGATGAGGAGTGCAGGAGGCCTACTGGCCCATGATAAAATAAGTTATTGAAAAGCCTTTCTTGTGATCTGTTAAGAAAAACAAGGGTTGATTGTAAATAAAAATAAAATCTTGATTTTTCCCAATAAAATCAATAAAGTATATACACTGAGAGGTGCTTATCACAGTGTATATACACTGAGAGGTGCTTATCACAGTGTATATATGCTGAGAGCTGACTAATCCCTATTTTAAGGATTAAAGTTAATTGTCCGGTGTTGTTAAGTTTACGCGGAGCCTTAACTAACCTTCCTGTGGTCGACAGGCTTGAAACCCGATTAAGTAAGGAACCCCTGACGAGTCCCTTGGCTATGCATGGGATGCCGGAACCAGAAAATGGGATATATGATGAGCCGAGACTTGAGAAAATAGGTATTACGAGTCAGCGAGACACATAAATCCTGCATTGTGAACACTGGTGTTAGAGCACTCAACCGCAAGTGACGTCATCACACTTCCGGTTTTTTTTAAAGTTGCCACTTCGTGTTAATTTGCGATTTAATATTTTATTTAATACTAAATTTTTCCTTTGAGGGAAAATAATTATAGGTCGATTGTGTATCTCTGGGGGATTTAATTCTCGGGAAATTATAAAGTGTAAGGTATTTAAGATGATAATTTACCCTTAGAGACTACGATGAATCACAAGTGGTGAGCTCTATGTCCACAAAACGGGTTTTTATTTTCCTCTCTATATTTTCTGGTGGGGGTCATGAAGGCTCACGAGCATATTTCACAACAACAACAAAATGATGGGAAAATATGAGGGTGTGTAGAAGTGACGTATTAGGAAGGGGATAAGAATAAGTTGCAAGAGGTGGCGAGGTGCGGCAACCCTGTCATCTTGAGTGAACATTTCAAGGTCAGAGATGGCGGGCAACGACGCAACTTGCCACACTTCCCTCGTTACCAAGTATTCCCTCGTTATCACCGCCTAAATATCACACTGTAACACCACTCGCACCAGCGAAGCAATGAGAATAAACCGAACACTCGAAAAACCTTTAAAACAAACTTATAAACCTTTTTCACTAAAATTTCCAAGGGTTTCTGTCGGCAAGATCACCGAGGAACAAAAAAAATCTTGTCACAATACCATGAACCTTTACAATAATTTCCAACTGAGTTCATACAGCAGCAAATCCTGAAAGTGAGATTCTGGCATGGAAGGTGAGACCACAACCAGAGGCAATCAAGGTATGTACCAACCCACGCTAGGTGGGCGCTGGTGGGTGGTGGTGGGCGCTGCACGAGGGTTGTGGGTCTCCGTGTCTGTAATGCCACGCACACGCACTTACTGCTAACCTACATGTATGTATGGACCCAAGCACACTCGCTTGTGTATGTACACTGAGACGTGTGTATCTCACTACACACAGACATGTATATACACTAGGAGGCGTACACCTCACAGAATATATACACACCGAGAGGTGTTTATCACTGATAACTTAGTACTCAAAGACCTTTGGGTGTCTACCATTTCCCTTCCGCTCTACTGGGTGATTTAGCTGTGTTTTGCTGTTGTTTTTCTTCATTTTTCCATAGCGGAAGAGTGGTTAGATTTGAACCTGAACTGAACATCATGTTTTCCGTTCCCCGCTGGAAGACTTGGTGTACACCTGCTGCCATATTTGCTGTATCCTCGCTGTATCTCACTGTCAAACAAATTCTAGTATCTTCTTCATGGGGGAAGGTTACAGCGTTGTGATTCGTATTTATGTCACACATGAGAATAAAAAAAATAATGGAGGGGGGGGGGGGGTTGCTGTGGCTTGATAAACTGAGCTATCACCGCGGCAACTTCTGATATCATTCTCTCTGGGTTTAACTTGTAAGAAAGTTTAAGATCTTTCTGCTCAATTTCCCTCCCCTCCCCCCTTTTTTTCACGTATATTATACACTATTCCACTATGGTCGTATTTGTCGAAAGCTTCCGCAAAGTCTGTGTACTCTTCGCCAAAATTTTCCTCGACTCTCAGAGCATTCAAAACTATATCGAAGTTGGCCAGTAGCTGTGAGGCTGGAGTGACCTGCTGTGAACTCGTGCTGTCATCGAAGTCCATGAGTTCAACAATCTAACTTCTGAGTTTTTATAAAACTTCTGAGTTTTTATAAAACTTCTGAGTTTTTATAAAAAAAAAACCGATGTCGGTGCTACTAGCCTACAGTTTTTTGAGTTGCTTTACTGCTATCTCTGTGGAATAGGCCTACATCACTAGTTTTTCAAAGTTTGTGGGATGATGCCTGTGTCTAAACTATCTCCAAAGAGTATTTAGAGGTTTAGATACTGAGTACTCATGCAGGAGTTGTTAAAAACGGAACTTTGATGGAAAGTAGTGAGCCACAGTACCATGGCTGGAACAATTTACAACGAAAACAATATGGCTGGAACAATTTATAACTAAAACAATATCAGGGCTGGAATAACTTACAACTAAAACAATTTACAACCGAGTCATGGTATTGTGGGTCACTATCTTTCATGAAAACCCCAATCAAGGCAGGTAAAATAGCAGAGATCGAAAATGTGCTGAGAACCTTCACACCTCGTACAAACTCAAACACCTAAATTACTAAGAGTGCTTGAAGGCCCAAGAACTAGAATGTAGCAAGAATTATATATCATAATCTACGCTGGAAGATACTGGTGAGATTGGTACCAAACCTGTACACTGAAATTACTATTTATGAACACAAGGGGCTTGTCAGACAGTGAAGGATAATTCAATGAAAAGTATAGGATTGATAAGTACTGTGAGAGAGAACTTAGTATGTGTAAAGGGACCAGGACTTTTCAGTACCCTTCATGCTGTCGTCAAGTGGGAACTCAATAGATTTCTCAAAATTCCTGATCAGCCAGCCGCGTTGTGGTGCTAGACCACTATGATATGGTCCTAGATGTACTGGAAAACAAACAGAATGCAGATGTAGTATACACAGATTTTGCAAAAGCCTTCGACAAGTGCGACTATGGTGCAACAGCACACAAAATGTGTGCTAAAGGGATGACTGGCAAAGTAGGCAGATGGATCTTCACCTTTCTAAACAGTTAAATCAGATGCTGCCATAGTGAAGAGCTCTGTCCCGCAAGACACAGTACTCGCACCCATCCTGTTCCTTATTCTCATATCAGACATAGACAGAGATGTAAACCATAGCACTATCATCCTCTGCAGACGATACTAGGATCTGCATGAGAGTGCCATTCATTGAGGACACGGCAAAGCTCCAAGAAGATATAAACTAAGTATTTCAATGGGCAACAGAGAACAATATGATGTTCAATGAAGACAAATTCCAACTACTCCGTTATGGAAAACTGGAGGAAATAATAACTAGAGCTGAGTATACTACAAACTCCAATCACACAATAGAGCGAAAAAGTAATGGGAAGGACCTGGTGTGGTAATGTCCGAAGACCTCACCTTCAAGGACCACATCAATGCCACCATCACATCTGCGAGGAAACTGATAGGATGGATAATGAGAACATTCAAGACAAGAGATGCTAAGCCAATGATCCTTTTTAAATCACTTGTTCTCTCTAGGCTGGAATATTGCTGTACATTAACATCCCCATTCAAGGCAGGTGAGACTGCAGATCTAGAGAATGTACGGAGAACCTTTACTGCACGTTTAAGTTCCATCAAACACCTTAATTACTGGGAACGCCTGGAAGCACTTGACTTGTACTCACTGGAGCGCAGGCGAGAGAGAGATATC